>NC_133619.1:568679227-569007062 GCF_048593235.1 Sminthopsis crassicaudata
TCTCTCTCAGATTGTAAATCCCACAACCATCTTCAGTGGCCTGAAGTTCTAAGTAAATGAGCTCCCCTTTGATTTGATTGGCTATATCCATTTACGGATACCTATGAGGTAGGTTGTAGAAATAGTGAAAATTCTTGTGAGGACTGTAATACGAATTAGATAGCTGGGTTTTGTTTTTCACCTAATCTAGGTGAATTTAATAGAATTTTTTAAAAAGTGTCTGGAAAGGGTAGGAATTCCAAAACTGTGTTTTTTTTCATAGGTATATAGCACCATCATTACCCACTCCTACCCCCAACTCCTGTAAAATCAGGTCTTGAATTTCATAAATCTAAGATTATAGGCACTCTCCAGAAAGAAGTGATACAGAATCACTAAAATATTGATGATACTCTGTATCTTTCTTATTCTGATACAGAGGAAGGAAGTTCACTGTGTATCCACTTTCCTGCTGATGTGTGTCTGTGTGTGTGCCTCTGTGTCTGTGTTTCTGTGCTTTGTTTCGGATTCCCTGTTAAGGTGTATTTATATAGGGGCAAGGAGTGGCAGATCTCTAAAGAAGAATACGGAATATCAGAGTTGAAAGGGACCACAGAAGCCCTCCAGTCCAATCATGCCCCGTATATATTCCCATTACAAAACATATGAAAGGGGGTCACAGAGTCTTTGATTAAAGAATTCAAGTGAGAAGGATCCAACTACTTGTAAAAGCCACTTAGTCAAACTTTGGATAACTATTATTTTAGGAAGTTTATTTAATATTGAATCACAATTTACCTCTTTGCCACTTCCTCTCCTTGCTGCTGGTTCTGCCCGAACAAACTTAATCTCTCTTGAGTACTTAAGCTTCAGTACTCAAAGGTAGCTGCCATGTTGCCCCAACAGGGTCTTCTCTCCACTAGGCCAAACATCCCCAATTCCATTAACCAACAGTCACGTGACATGGATCTGAGTTACTCTTGTTGCCCCCTCTCTGTGGTTTTCAGTTTATCAGTGTCCTTTCTAACTGTGGCTCCCAAGAACTTAACACAATACCTAGTTGAAGTATGACTAGGTCAGGACAGAGTAAAATAATCTGGGACATCATTCTTATCTTAATTCAGTTTATTAATAGGTGCATTTTTGCCTGCCAATTATATTTTTGGTTCACATTGAGTTTGCAGTCCACTACTTTATCCAGCTATCTTTTCCAGATGATGAATTAAGAATGTAGGTTCAAGAAATCAACTTCACATTTCATTTTCTTATAATCAGCCCAATGTTCTGTCCTATCAAGATCTTTTAGAATTGTGATTATCACTAGCATATTTGCTATCCATCTCAATTTGGTCTTCTGGATATTTAATGACTTCAGCTCTAGTGATTTGATACAAGATGTCCCAAAAGTCTTTGTGTATTTTTCAAGCACATGAAGACTTTTGGGACACCTAGATTGTTCCTTTTAAACTTCATGTTATTCAGCTCACCTCAAATTCTGTTGAATGTTTCTTGGATCTAGATTTTTTTATCCAGTATGTTAGCCATTCCTCCCTATTTTATGTCAGCAGACAACTTGATGCTCATTACCATGTCTTATTCATCTAAGACGTTGATGAAGATAGTAAATTCAAAGTCCAAAACACAGTTTTCTAGAGTTAAGGTTAAGATTATTCTATTAAAGCTCTCCCCCCACATTGACATTAATTCACCAGTAACTGCTCTTTGTATCTAAGCATTTAGTCAGGCTTGTTTTGGATTGTATGTAGCTTTTTGAAGGAACATAACAGGATTTTAAAATTCATTTTAAACAAATACAAAATGAGAAAAGAAAAAAAAAGAAATTATTTCCAGGTATATAGCAGAACATGAGAGGATGAAGATAGCTTTTTTATAAAGTTTCATCTTCATTTTAATGATTCATAGCTCCAAAATATAGCATTGAATTAAAGACACAACTGACCTGATTCATATTTATTGAAGGAAATGATGCATAGAAAGCTGGGAGGGAAAAAAAAGAAGGAAGGAAAGATGGAAGGAATGACTTGCGGTCTCAGTCATCCTAAAAATCATTTTAGATGGAAAGTTATTTGCCACAGCTACTCTCTTTGTGATCCTGGCAAATTATGTCACACTATAGAGCCTCAGTTTCCTTAAGTACAATTTCCAAATTATAGGCTACTATGTATTATCAGGGCTGCTGTAAAGAAAGGGGTATAGTAGTGTTAGTTATTATTATAGTTGAAAAGGGAAGAAAGAGGAAATTGTAATTTAAAAGACTTTATCAATCATTGTTTTCAAGTTTACTTATATCCCAAATCTTTGGGGGACCAATATTTCAAGATCTTCTAGGTATAGTCCATGAGAATACCTGGAAGCTGAATCCCATGAAATAAAGATAAATTTTGCTCAAGAGAGAGAAAAAAGGAGAGAGATTTAATGGAAACTATCAAGCACATAGACTACCAGGGGAAATTATTAGCTCAATAATGAAGATATAAATCCAGTAAAAGTTGAGACCTATCAAACACATGGACTACCATGGGAAATTCCTAGCTCAGTACAAACATACAAATCTATCAAAAATGAGTTGTACATGATGAAAATAGAATTTTTAACAATAATCCTAAAAATATAAGGCAAGAAAATATTCCTGAAAAGAGGACAATATATTAATAATAGATATCTGGTGGGAAGTGAGTGGCAGGGGTTAGGGGGAAGGAGTCTATCTTGAAATAACTCCACATTGATTTCCCAACTCCACGTAGAGAGGCAAAGAAGGAATAGGGAAGATAAAGACTGATAGCTACTATGTCTGCAAGAGGAGAAACTTTATACCCATGCCTACATAGAGCAGTTGATAAGCTTACTATATTCTTCATTGTTTTGTCCTCCAGAAGAGCAAAGAAGAGAGAGAGAGAGAGAGAGAGAGAGAGAGAGAGAGAGAGAGAGAGAGAGAGAGAGAGAGAGAGAGAGAGGGAGAGGGAAAAGAAGAGAAAGTAGGAAGGGAGGAGAAAGAGAAAAAGGGAGAGAGAAAGAGACAGAGAAAAAAATAGACAAAACAGACAAATACAGAAAGGAAAAGACGAGATAGTGGCACAGATAGAGACAAAATAGCAAAGAGAGAAAAAGACGGAGAAAAAATGTGTCAGTTTCCAACTGACGAGGAAGAGAGGAAAAAAAGGAGAGTCCACGAGAACATGATCACGTCTCTCCATCTCTATCCAAGCTAAAAAGGAAAAATAGAGATAATATGAATTCATGGCTAACCATTTGCTCCTCTGCTGAACCTGAGAGAAAAAGGGAAATACCAGTCTCTACCCTATTTAACTCAAGAGAAATGAGAGAAAACTCAGAACTGAGCCAAGAAGCTTCTGCTTCCATGGCTGAATAGGATAGAAGATGGGTCAAGAGAAAGTTTTCAGATGACCTTTGTTGTGAAGCCCAGTCTCGTCCTGCTGGTTTTGCCAGATCACATGCTCCTAAACTCATGGGCTCTTGCTAGCATCCCATGACTGTTCCCATTCCAATCCCAAGGGTAGGGGCAATGTCTCTTTCCTTCTACATTGTGGATTTTTCTAGGAAGGGAGCCAGCTTTCAATTAAAGGAAACGTACTCATCAGTGAATCAAAAACTAACTTCTCACTCCAGTCCACATGATGCATTTAGAGACCACAATTAAGAGGGTCCTGTCCCATTAATGAACAGAAGCATGCTCCTTCAATTTATGACCTTAATTGCAGTCCACTTGAGTGGAGGTTGGTTACTCCATACTTCTCCATCACCATTCCAAATAGCTGTTAGGTATCAAGCTTTACTTATATTATTGCCCCAAATTATGAAGCTGAAGAAGCTTCATGATATTATAGATTTGTAACACCATCTTAGTCTGATATTTCTCTATGACTGTACCTGTGGATTTAAGCTCTGACAGTTCTAACCCAATAGCAAAGGCTTTGACTACAAGTCTGGTAATGGACCATTTGTCATCCAAGAGCCAGTCTCACCAGACAATAATGACTATTAGTATTAAGGCTCGTGTGAGCACTTCCTCCACCAAAGCATTTAGCAACATCTCCAGGGATTAGAGGGCAGCTAGATGGCACAAGAAAAAGAGTATCAGACCTGGAGTCAACAGGACCCATCTTTCCAAGTTCAAGTCTGGCTTTAGACATTCACTAACTGTGTGACCCTGGGCAAGTCATTTAACCAACTTGCCTTAATTTCTTGTTCCATAAAATGAATTGGAGAAGGAAATATCAAACCACTCCAGAATCTTTGCCAAGAATGCCCAAATGGGAGCACAAAGAGTCACAAATGACTAAATAACAAATAAACCTACCTGCACACATACACATACGTGTATGTGTGTATATGTATATAGCTACATTTTCTATATTCACCATTCACTGACCACATTCTTATAACTAGTTTCTTATTTTCTTACTTTTTAAAAAAAACTAATTTTCTAAAAGTATTCCTCAAAGAAATTATTGATTTTTGTAAAATTTGAAGAAGTATTCTTTTCAGTAAAAACAGCATGATGTCAAAAGACTGTTGGACAGAACATCTGGATTCTAGTCCCAACTCTGCCATGTTTCTAAGCCATGGGTGTCTCAGTTTCTGTGGAGTCACTTGTAAAATGAAATTATCATTAGTCTAGTCAACACCAAATGAAATAACAGATCATAGATTTAGAACTGGAAAGGGACTTTAGAAATCCCATCTATAGCATTTTCTATACAAATTTGATGTATTCTTATTACCAGTACACCATTTTCTTCCTCTCCAAACTGTCTTCAAATCTTTCTACTGGGATACGTAGTACTAAGTTGGACAAAGCCCAAGCTTTGCCTGGGCCTACCACATTCAAGATAAATGGAATAACCAACCCCCTGAAGACTAGTAAAAAGCCAGATAAGGCATATAAACGAACTGCTCTTCTCCTTCTAATGGATTGGTTTTTATTAATCCTTGTAGCTGATTGCCACTTGACATTCTGAGATTTCTTTTAGGCTCCGGATATGTGATTTTCTTGGCCAAATCCTTACACAGAAAATGATGCTATGATATTGCATTGTTCTGTATTGCCACAGGAGAGAACAAAGGAAAGTGTTCTTATGCTAGAGGACATGGAAATAAGGTTCCAAAGTAGTAAGAGGGGAAAGAGAGAATGAGAAGACAAGTTACAGAGAATTACTAAATCCTACAGTAAATGATAATTGAAAATGTGACATGCCCTTGGTATATTTTATATATTATATAAATATTATATACATTACAGCTGTCCATGTGTTGGGAAGTGGATTAAAACAGTAGTTCTTAAGCAATTTGGTGTCATGGCCTTTCTAGCAGTTTAGGGAGAACCCTTTCTCAGAACAGCTAGATGGCACAGTGGATAGAGCACTGGGTGGGAAATTAAAAAGGCTCATCTTCCTATGTTCAAATACTGCCTCAGACACTTACTAGCTATGTGACTCTGGGAGGATCACTTACCCGTTTGCCTCAGTTTCCTCAGTTATAAAATGAGCAGTAAGAAGAAATGACAAGCCACTCTAGTATCTTTGCCAAGAAAAAACCCCCAAACAACACAACTGAACAAGAACAAGTTATCAGAACAAGATTATTTAATGTATAAAAAGAGCATTACAAAGGGAAAAAACTATAGCAAAATAGTTTATATGGATGGTGTAGACACCAGATGATGGTAGGCACGAAAAGTTGGGGTTGAGTCATGTGAAGAATTCATGTGGCCATTCTTTTTGGCAAAAGGTAGATTTATTTAGGCAAAATGAAGGGATACAATAGACATCAAGAATAGTAAATATGAAATAGAGTGGGAGAGCATATGAAAGATAAGTTCCTCAGTGGAACTTCTAATTATCCAGAAAAAGGATAATTATGAACCTAAAAAACCCTTTTAGGTTGGGACATGTCCTTAGCTGGCAGGCTAAATCCTGAAAGGGCTTGGTACCCAAAAAGAGCTAGTTAGCTATGAGGAGGAGAAGTGGGGTAGGGAAGCATAGTGGAGTTAGGAGAGATACCACAGGACATGGAGGAGAAGTAAGAAGAAAGATATCATGAGGCAGAATGCTGTGCCGACTGACCCAAAGGAAGGTCTACATAGATTTTATAGGGAAAAAACTTAACCTCAGGGATATGACTGGGATTTCTGACAGGACATGGCAAGGTAAGGTTGCCCAAGATCGCTACAGAGAGTGAACCTCAGGGATTTGACATAATTTGGATTTCTGCCTGGAAGGCCTTCTCAGAGGGTGGGACCTTGGAGCTAAATTGATTTCTATTGGTGCCTTCTCTCTGCTTGCCTCAGGGGTCAATTTTTTTAGTTTTTTTTTCTCTGTTCAACACACCATTAAAAACCTCATCATAGTTATCAAAATATTTTTTAAACAAGAATTCAAAAATCTATTGATTAGATGATAACAGGCTCTTTCCCCTTTTACTGGCTATTATATTGTCATTAAGAACCATGAAAATGCATAGATTCATCTCTGACCTCTGCAGCTATGCTAATAACCTTCTATATTCTAAAAACATTCACCAAATATATTACCACTTGTGTGCCAGCTGTCTGTAGAAGCTAGATCAAAAACCCTTAGGACTTGCCCTGGAGTCTAGTTTTATGCTGATTTCTGGGAGGGAACCAGATATCTCTGCCAGGAAAATTCATCTCCATCCCTTTGGCATTCTTGGGCAGGTTAATTTATGGAAAGCTATTTGGTTACTTAGTGAAAGGTGTTTACTCCAAACATCAAAGGAATTCCTTGAGCCTATGAACCACTTGAGTAGGGATGTCTGGGAATGTGAACCCCTGTCTCTCCCTTCTCCCTTACTTCAAAAGGAAAGGAAGCAGATAGAACAGTAAATTTGTTAATGTCGCTGGGAGTAGCCTGTGAGAAAAATTCTAAGGTGACCCCAGGGAGTTCAGGAGAGACTTCCAAAATAATGAAGCTCACCAGTTATTATTCATTCTGGATGGACTCGTTCTTTTATACCCTGGGTGATTATTCATTTCTAGTTTCTATTGTTTCCGTACACTTTCTTATAGAGTAATTAAATCCCTCGAGTTTATGAGTTGCTATCCCAGCCTATCTGTCCACTAATGAGGGTCAATCCTGATCTTGAAACCTTGCCACACCTGACCCCAGGACTACTTGCACCCAGATGAAGATTGATGCTGCTTCAGGAGCTAAAGACCATTTGAATATAATCCTTTCCCCTGTTCCAGAATCTTTATTATTGTCTACTTCTGACACTGTTTATGTGTGTATTTTCTCTGATCTACTAGCCCTGTGTAATCATGGAATTATATGACCATTTCAGCCAGGGAGGAGCCCAAAGGCCATCTAGTCACCAGAATGTTAAAGACAGAAGAATTATCCAGTCTAATCCCACTAGTCTTCTAGAGGATATAAAAGTTAAGCAGAAATTACTTGTCCCTGATCACTCAGAAATTGGATCAAGCCAGAGCTACAGCTTAATTCTTTGGAATCCTATAAGTCCCCTGCTCTTTCTACATTTTTCCTTACCTTTTGTAGAAGGAAAACAAAAACTAGAGCTGAAAAAAAGACTTAATGGCTTGCAGAAGATGTCCCTGCCAGTTAATCAATAAACATTTATTGAGCACCTAACATGTGCTAGGTACTATGCTACTGTGCTAAATACTAGGAACACAAAAAGAGACAAAGATAATCATTGTCTTCTAAGAAACAACAATTAATCAATTACATACAAACAAGCTTTATGCATGATAAACAAGAAATAACAAAAAAGAAGGGAAGATGTTAGAATGAAGAAGAGCTGAGAATGGCTTCCTGGAGAAAAGGGGATGTTAGTTGCGACTTGAAGGAAGCCAGGAGGCAGAGATAAGGAAGGAGAGCCAGAGAAAATGTCCAGAGCTGGGATAAAATGTCTTGTTTGAGGAAAAGCACAGAAGCCATTGTCACTGGGATTGGAGATTGGCAAGAAAGACTGGAAAGGTAGAGAGGAGCCAAGTTGTGAAGGGCTTTAAATGTCAGGATTTTCCTATTTGGTCCTGGAGGTAAGGGAGCTCTATAGTTTATATGGTTGGATTCATGAGTGTGGAAAGTAAAAGCCATCGATAATTATTAGTAATAATTATTAGTTCAGAGATCTATACTAGAAAGGGACCCCAGAGATCAGTTACTCCAACTTCCTCATTTTGGAGATGAGAAAGTAACAATTTAATCATGGTCATACAAAGTGCTAAGCTTTGAACTCAATCCCCCAGCTTTAAATGCTATGCTTTTTCTATAGTATCACAGAGTACCAGTGTGTGTTTTGGGCTTATTTTCTCACTTCTTTCCATTTGCTGGGAGTGGCTGGGAACCCTAATGATCATCATAATGTATATGTGGAAGTGAGATGCATGTCGAATAAGGATACATTTAGGGCTTGATTGTTAGTTATCTCTCCCTAGCCTGGCAAAGCCAAGCTTAAAACAGTGGAATAAGTAATGATGGGAGCTTTAAGAGCAGATTTGGTGAGGTATAATGTATCCGAATCATAGGCAGTCACAGGTTCTTGCTTCCAAGGACGAGCATCTGCATAGGGACTGACTTCTTAGCATCATAAACCTTAAAGTGCCATATAAGTGAGTTTTCAACAGTGGAGTTGGGAATTAAAACCAGATCTCCTAACTCCCATGCAGGAGCTCCTTCGGCTATACTTTACCATTTAGCTGGAGTTCATATTTAATGGGAGTTCTCTTCCCACAGCATAGGTACATCCTCTTTACTGATAGGTATATCAAAAGAGTAAAATATGAGTCATTCCAACTTTGACATAAATTATATAATTAAAAAATTAAACAATACACCATTCCAAATACCATAGGAACAAATGTCTATACAACAAATATTCCCAATTCTCAGACAGTGGACCAGTATTTTGAGCCATATTCAATGCAATCAAATTCCAAAGCAGTGGAAAATTTTGGATAGCCTCTCGAAGGGTCATGCAATGAGCACTGCCCTTTAGCTCATCATGAACTAATAGCAATAGGGACTTTTTAGAAACATAGACTCATGGAGCAGGAATCCTTATAATGATCACATTCTTTGAAAAGCCTAGGGGGAAAACCTGCAAAAGTTGAAAACAAAGACAGATTTTTTTTCCAAATAATAAGAGAGGGACATAGGGAACCAGAGAGAACTGACACTCCTGGGAAAATATAGCAGAGTTTTAGTTTTACTCTTTTTTGCCATAGCCATTACAAAGTTTTCTGGAAGCAGAGTTGATGTACAAAGTCTTCCTTTTCTGGAAAACTTGTGACTTACTTATTTAGCCAAGTTGAAATCATGAATAATTTTTTCCTTCTATAAATATATGACATTCATGTACCCCTTCCTCATAAAATGTATTCCAAGCCATACTAGGAGTCCTCCAAGCTTTGATAATTTTGGCAGATACTCAAATTATTCCAGCCCTTGCTCATTTGGTGACAGTCCCCAAGTCCCCTTCTGAGAAGATGAATCTGTCCAAAGTCAGGTCGGCATATCAGGTCTCAGCTGGTTTTAATGATCTGAAGCATTGACTTCTGATCTATCCAACTACATTCAGAATCTCTCTTTTTTACAGGCAAGCCACCTCCCCATTACATACACACACACACACACACACACACACACACACACACACACACACACTACGTTCTTACTTTAATTATTCTCTGAATTAATATACTCTGGATTATTCTTTTTATCATTTTCTCTATTTGACATAATATTGATGCAAGTTCTTTTTCTCCTTTTGAAGATAATTCTGATTTTAAGATTGTCCAGAGGTCTCTTGCACAATCCTACAGTTTATCAGCTATTGTGTTGCCTCTTATTTCTGTACAAATTTGTGGATTAAACATGAATTATTTTTCATTATTTCAGCATTCTGTCATAGACATACCCAAAAAAATTAATCCTTCATTATTATCCTCATTTTACAGATGAGGAAGCCAAGGCATACAGAGTTCTAGCCCAGCACACAGCTAGTAAATCTAAGATCAGATTTGAACTTTGATCTTCCTAACTTCAAGTCCAATAAAATTAATCCTTCATTATTATCCTCATTTTACAGATGAGGAAGCCAAGGTAGACAGAGGACTAGTCCAGGGTCACACAACTGGTAAATCTAAGATCAAATTTGAACTTGATCTTCCTATCTTCAAGTCTAATACTCTATCCACTGTACTACCTAGATGTTTATGAACAAACTGATCTCAAAGAAGATATGAGAAAATATCTCTTATCCTCTGCCCTTTTTGCAGAGGTGAAGTAATGTGAGCATGGAATATTGCAAGTATCATCAAACTTCTCTTGTATGTTGGTCATTTTTACTGATTTTTTTTCTTTCTCTCTTTTTCTATTCTTTATTAAAGGAAGAGATTTTTGGGAGGAGAAAAAGAATAATGGAAAATCCTAGGTATATAAAAATGAAATATATCATTGAACCTTTTTTAATATTAAAGGAACAAGTAGCAAACCTAGAGAACTGGGAGAATGCTTTTGGGGAGGTTTTATGAATATAGTGATAAGAATTACATAGGATGCTGAGGTATAGATGAGTTCTGATCTCTGTTGATACAGGGGAGGGGTTTTCATATTGATGAGATCATAGATTATTGAAATACAGAGAGAACCTTGGATGTCCAACTGAACAGTCATCCTGTCCAACTCTGATCTAAATCATAAGCCCTGTCCAATATCATCAGAATTACATCAAGAGTTTCAAAGCCCTCTTGATTCAACTTCTCATTTGGAGTTTCAGACTTACGTACCCTATCTCTGATCTCACTGAGAATTGTTTTCCTTACCTCTTGGGTCAAGGCTGGATTGTTCTTAGAAATCCTTTACTAATCTGTCCTGATTTTGAGACTGATCAGCCTCAGAAAGTTTCCCTTATCCCTGTTTAGTTTTTCCAGCCAGTTCCTCCTTATGGTTTCCCTTTTTTTTCATTTCCTCTGCATTCCAAGGGATGAAATGATCAACCTGGCAAGTTAAGAATTTGTCAGCTTTTATATGTTGCCAGAGTGCTCAATGGAAGGATTTTGATGACAGCATCATTACTGTCTTTAAGAAGAAAAGCAAAAAAGCCAGCTGAAACAACCATTATATTTTCTCACTTCTTTCCATTGCTAACTCCTAAAAGAGTCCTTTTGAATAATTTAAACAAAATCTTCAGCCCATAAGCTTCTAAAATTTAAGTATTTTTATTATGTTACAGTACTACAGAACTTTTTTTTGTGTCAGACACAGGAAAAGTACTGGAAAGAAATATCACCAAGTACAATGATCTTACCAAGGTGTCTGATACCATAACAGATCTCTGAACACATTTAATTCAGCAAGCATTTATTTGTTTACTATAAACACTAATCCTGGGCATGCAGAGACAAAAACAAAATAGTTTTTGCTTTGAAGAACCTTGCATTCTATTGCAGGAAAACAACATATAATTAGAAAATTAAATACAGTTAATCAATATATAGTTATTAGATGCTTACTAAATGTTAGGTATATGCTAAGGGCATATCCAAGAGAACTAGCTCATCTGGTCTAAGGACTGCTCATCTACCTTTGTCTCCCCACTTGTCCATTTGTCCCCCCACTCTCACTTATGGCTCCAAGAAGTTTGTAGCATGGACAGCAGCCTCACTCCAGTAAACTGTCTCAGCAGATGGAGTAAACTAGATTGAGGGGCCTGACAAACTAATGTACCTGCAGGTGAATTAGGGGAATGTCCATCACAAGTATATGAAGACTTGCAGTGGATATTGAGAGGTCTGACAAACTAATGAGTCTCAAACCTATAAGTGAATTAGGGGAATATTTATCCCAAGTACGTGAAGATTTGCATAAGGAGAAAACTATAAAAAGGTGGGATTTGAATGGAACCTTGAAGAAAGATAGGGAAGCTATAGGTGAATAAATATTCTAAATAATAAATAAAAGTAATTTCAGGGTCAATGAAGAGAAGTAGCAATTTGGGAGATTTGCCTGTACCAAAAAAAAAATTGTACACTTGCTAAAAGTGAGAAGGCTGAAGTTTTCCCTTCATAGATATGTCCTTCAGGTGAGTAACTGTTGGATCCGGATTTCTGATGCTGCAGCTGGCCAGGGCTTGGATACTTTAGGACCATGAAACAGATGAAAGCATACTGTACATATAAAGCCTTTAAGGGCATGCTTATCAGGACCAAATTTCAAATGCTTCTCCTTTCTTTCTTTGCTTAGCCAGCTATAGTCAACCCATCTTATATATTCATAGACCCAGATTTATCAAAACCCCAGACCTCTTCTTAATGAGACAAGTAATATATTCCTGCTACTTAGTGTAGTACCTGGCACATAGTAGGCTTTTAAATAAATGCTGGTTGATTGACAAATAAATTCTGTTTAACTGCTTATCTATTGTTTTACTTGGGAATATATCACACAAAACATCCCTAATAATTCCAGAATTTTATCTCTTTACTTCTTTTGTTGTCACATTTGACTCTTTGGTATTTTCTTGGCAAAGATACTGGAGTAGTTTGCCATTTCCTTCTTCTGCTCAGTCTGTAGATGAGGGACTTAGGTAAAAAGAATTAAGTGATTTAAGTAAATATCTCAGGCTGGATTTGAACTCAGGAAGAGGAGCTCCCCTGATTTCCAGCCCAGTGCCTTATCCTCTGTTTCACCTAGCCATCCTTACTTCTTTAAATGACTGTTAGCAAAATTTAAGTGAGAATTATGTGGTGTGGCATGGGAGAAAGGGAAGAATGGACATTAAAGTCACAGAATCTCCAAGTCAGAAGGGATATCAAGTTTCCTTAAGATCAAGTTATTGGACCAAGAATTCTCCATCAGGGCTTCTTAAATTTTTTCTTCTTGTAACTCTTTTCCACCTGAGAAATGTTTATGCGACCCCAGGTATATAGGTATATAAATCAAACATTTGTTGATAACAAATCCCAATACCATGACTCCCACATTAAGTTTCAGGATCTCATAATGGTCTCTATATCATCTTCCTAAGTCATATATAGATTGTTGGGACAAGTATACTAGAACAACTGGCTAATACTTTCTACCTCTTTTATGTCCCAAAGTGATTATGTAAGCTTTGTCTGAAGATTTCAAGTGAAGTCTTCACCTCCTTCCAAAATGGGCCATTCCATTTTTTTTTGATTCTTCATTCTTAGAATTAGGGGTGGGAAGGGGCTGTTTTTTGTTTATGTTTGTTAATTTATACATGGGTTTGATGTGGTTTTGCATCAAGTCTAAATCTCCCCTCAGCTCAATATTTTCCTTCATTGCTCCTAGTTTTTCAGAACCAAGAGCCAGATGGAATGAATTTAATCTGACTTCCACATAACAACTCTTCAGATACTTGAAGACCTCATTTGCTCCAGGCTAAACATAGTCCAGCTGAAAGAAAAGATGACTGGGTAGACATGACTGCCTGTTCAGTCAGGAAATATATTAGAAGAGATCAAAATGAAGGAAATTCACAGAAAGCCCTAAGATCGATGGGAAGCCTCTAGAAGGAACTTAAAATGTGACCAAATATCCCCTTGTGAAGTAAGAGAAGTGTTTAACTGCAGGATTTGGAAATCCCTGGGTTTGAGCAAATTAGACTTAAGGAAGCAGGGAAAAGTTTCTGTGGAAATGAAAGATTTTGGCTGAAGGGAAGTGGGAATAAGGATTACTTCAGTGAGTGGTCTAGACCAAGGCAAAAGAAATGCACACAGGTAAAATTTGGAAGGAAAAGAAAGAGCTTTTGAATCACAGATAACTCAGGTGTTGTTCACTTCAGAACAGATTGTAAGGCCCCAAATCTTTCCAAGAAAGAAACAAGATGGTTCAGCAATTAGTTGATATGAGGCATAATGAAGTCATATCTTGCATTCCTCCAGATGACATGACTCACTTTATAAGACAAATGTGCTCCTAAAACCTCATTTGTAAGATGAGTTTTTATAAATAAAATAATTTCCCCATTGATTTCCATCATAATTTAGGTAATGGATTCAATCAGAACATCCCATCTGGTCTCCCATCCACTCCTAAACATTCAGACCATTGCAACTAGTTCCACTCAGATCTTGAGGTCTAGACCTCTTGTGACCCAGAGACATTATACTCATACTGAAACGATAAGAAGGAATAGTCATTTGCCATTCAAATAAACTTGATCTAATGGAGACATATTTCATGGCTCCCCAGGATTGCTGTGGCTGTGTCAAAGGCACAAGGTCTCAAGCCCCCTGTTCATTTCTTTCTCAGTTCCAGGCCTAGTGCAGAAAGACTGCACTTTCAGACCTGTCCTAATGGCCATGCTAACTCCTCTTCCTCACAGAATTACCCCCAGAGCTCCTGAAACCATCTCACTTTCTGGCTCCCATACACCGGCATTTTCCTGTTTCCCAACACACATTACCTAGGCTCACACTCTCAGTGTACAGTCACCTCTTCTGGTCTCCCATTCGAGCTGTCTCCCTGACAGTTACAGTAGCATTCTCTGTAGCCCCTCAGTCCTTATCTCGTTTTTGTAGTGAATGCAGTCCCTCACTCTTGCATCCAGAGATTACTATCTTCCAGCATGTGTTTTCTGACACTATTGTCAGAGATATGTCTCCTCCAGCCTGCAAGGGAAGTTTTTTTCCTGACATATCACAAGAGTTATATTTGGGACAAAAACAGCCTCTTGCCTAATTGTGCAGCTAGGTATTCTCTGGTGTCTAGAAGTTTTACCCATCAGATTCCAAGAATTATCACATAGAAAATGATAATGTATTGAACTAGAAATAGCTCCAGAAATGAAATTTAGGAGATTGAATTCAGTTCCTTGTCCCAGTGTTTACCTAGGCAATCATGAGATGTCACTTTACCTCTTAGTTTTTCCTTTGTAAAACAGAAACAATAATACCACAATATTATAATATAATAATAGCAAAGGTTTTGTTTGTGCCCTAGACAATGAGTCCACCCCATCCATAAATCTTAATCATCATGAAAAGAATCTGACAGTTGGAACACTAAAAGAAAAAAGGAAAAATAACAGAGAGCTCAACAAAAGTTTTTAAATGAACAAAGTATAATCATGACAAAACCAAAGGAACTAAAAAGAACTACCAGATCCTTCTATGCAGTTGTGCCAATAAAACCAAGAACTCAAAAGAAATAGAGGAGTAGCTTCAACAATATAAAATACCTAAATTAACAGATCCCAAATAGCAATATTTAATCCAATTTAATAATCCAATTCTCATTGAAGAATTAGCTGACAAAGGTGGGGGAGCAGAAATCCTGGCCTAATGAATTTTGAGAATTGTATCAAAATTTTAAAGAAAATTTAATACCTGTGTCATACAAATTATTTTCAAAAATTGATAAAGAAAGCACTTTACCAAGCTCCTTTTATAAGATAAATTCAGTCTTAATGCCAGAGAAGGGTAAGGCAAAAGACTTATTTCTGAATATCAATTCAACAATTAAAAAAAATTTGGCAAAAAATATCACAACAATTTATTTAAGAAATCATTTATCATAAACCAGTTGTATTTATACCATAAATGTAAAGATTATTAATTTTTTAGGAAAATAATTAAGGTAAATAATTTAAAAACATCTAAAACCACATGTTTATAACAGAGTTGCAGAAAAAAAATTGTTGACAAAGTATGATATTGATTTATATTAGAAAACCCAACAAAATATGGACTTTTGTTATTTTTCATTTGTTTCAATAATGTCCATTTCTTCATGACCCATTTGGGCTCTTCTTGGCAAAGTACTGGACTGTTTGGGCATTTTCTTCTTCAGCTCATTTTTGAGAACCCTGAGTCAAGCAGTTGACCTGCCTAGAGACACAAAGCTCATATCTTAAGGCAAGATCAGGAAGTTGAGTTTTTCTGATTATAGGCCTGGTGCACTATCCAAGAAGCCACCTTTCTGCCCACAGTGTAGATATATAAAGATTTTAAAAAATATAACAGAAGTATCTATCCAACACCAAAAGCAATCAACCTGTGGGAATGGCAATACACCAGAAGATTTCCTATTAAATAAATCAAATAAAGAGATGCCCTTATCCTGATATTTTATAGACAGGCAGAAGAAATTAAAGGCATAAAGATAGAGACAGAAAGTATCCTTCTTTACTTATAAGATTTTGGTTTACAGAGGAAATTCTAGCAAATCAACAAAAAAAGCTATTTGAGATAATAGCTTCAGAAAAGTTTCAGGCTACAAAAGAAGTCCACAAAAAAAAAAAAAAAGAAAAATCAACAGCATTTCTATATAATAATAAAATCTAAGAGGTAATGACAGGAAGAAAAGTTTCATTCAAAATAACTTCACAATGCACAAAATTTTGGGGAATCTGTCTACTAAAATACACAGAACACTTGTATAAACTGAATTACAAAATGTTTCTTAAAGAATAACTTAAGTAGCTAGAGGAACGTTTAGTGTTCATAGCAGTGCTGAGCAAACATAATAAAAATTACAGTATTTTCAAAGTTAACTTGCAAATGTAAAACAGTATCAATCAGACTACCAAAGGGAGACTTTATAAAGCTAAACCATTTATTTGGAGAAACAAAAGATCTAGAATATCAGGGGAAATAGTGTGGAGAAAAACGAGAATAGGAATAGGAAGGGAATAGCACCTCCAGGACTAAAACTATATTATAAAGTCATTAAAATTACTTGGTATTAGTTTAAAAAAAAATTTAAGTAGTTCAAACTAGACAAAGATGAAGCAGATATAATGGGAACCCATAAGGGGTGTGCTAGAGTGGTTCTTAGCAGCTAGAGAACTCCAATACATGACAAGACTGATTACCAGAACCTGAGCCTTCATCACAAAAGATGATTAAACACATGCTCCCTACCTTACAAGGTTGTGAGGGAGATGCTTTGCAAGGTTTGGGTGTTTTTTTTTTGGTAATTCTGGGTGCATCTTGTGATTGGGCAGTAGTAAAAAATTCTAATCAAAAGGGGAGTCTTAGCGATTTACAGGAGATACCTGAAGTATGCATATTGACTTAGAAAACTACATATTAATATCATCTAGTTTATTATATTTTTATTACTTTTGTTAAATTTATTTATTTTGTTGAATTTTGTGTTTTGCCTATTTTGTTAGATTTCTCACTTACATTTTAATCTGGTTCCAATACTAGGAAGTATGATAGAGACACAGATAGAACCACTGTCTCCAGTCCCTTTGCTTGGGTCCTTTGTGGAAAGAGATACACAGTCAATCAATGAGCATTTATAAAGTACTTACTGTGTGTCAGGTGTGTGCAAGACTCTGGGTATGCAATAGGGAGAAAGCTGCAAATGGCTGTCTGGATTTAAGGCAAGGTTTGCGGATTTTATGCAGCAGTAAACAGCAGGCTTCTCTTCTGAATTTCTGAAAGCAATGGACATAAAACAGAAGTACAGGAAATGAAATTAAAGGACAGGCAAATGCCCAAGTCCCCACAAAGAATCTGTGGCAGATAGGGTTAAACCTGGTAGTTAATGACTCCCATAGCTTACTGGACAGAGCTGTTACCATAAAAAGTGAATGGAGTATTAGGGAGAGAGCAATCAATACCTACTAATTGTTTATATGCTTCTGAGGTGAAATATGTGGAATACTTATTTTTAAATTGCGCTCCACTTATTTTAGGGCTTATTTAGTATTCTCAGTTGTGACAAATTCTAGAATTTTATTTTAATCCTGACATAGGTTTTTAAACTGATAAGCTGCGGCTTTCCAATTTGATCCAGCCAAAAACTACATGCATGTTTGCATACATTTCTATAATCCATTGTAATATAAGATGTTACTAGCTTCCTTTATATATGCTATAACACTAAAGGACAGGGAGTGTAAGGAGCCATTCTTGCTTCCTTTTTATAGGAATTTTTCTTGGAATTTATTGCTCAGGAAGGGCAAAATCTTTTTTTCAATATATTTCATTTCACTATAATTTGGATCATCTGATATAGTTTTTAGAATATGGTCGACATTTTTGCTGAAATAATTACAATGCACTTAAATTATTCCTATTATCAGTCATTGATATTATTGTTTTATTTTTATATTATTAATGTTGTTGTGCATCTAAGTATAATGTCCTGTTTCCATTGAGTTATCCTGGTGTTCCTTTAGGCTTAGCTAGTGAGATTATAGCAAGTATAATATTGCAGAGGTGATACCAGGAGATTGGCAATTCCACATTAATGGAGTGTTTCCTGTTTTCCCCACAGGCACACAGTTTATATAGAAAGTCCAGAACCAGCAGGTTTCACTGCTTCTCAGAGAAGGCTTCTTCCTCCATCCCTTCATCTTGCTTCATTCCTCGGAGTCGCACCCTCAGCAGCAGCCAGCAGCAGCCATTAAGCGGTCCATCCAATGGGCTTCCCCACCCCAACCTAGACCATAGGGATCGGGGAGGACGGACTTACAGAAATGCTCGCCCCCCTCCCTGGTCATTCCAGAGGAGCAAGTCATTGTTTTGTCTGCCCACTGGAGGTGCCATCCTTGCCCCTGACTCTTTGCCCGTGGCTGACCCACTCTGGGGGGTCAAGAGGGGCTCCCCAACAGAAGAACCATCGGAGAGGAAACAAAACTCCAAGCTATCTGTGGATGACCTGGAAGATGCCCAGGAAACAGATGTGGACACGGGTCTAAAGCTCTCCTTCTCAGATTTGTCCGTGGTCTCAGCCTACTCAGCCCCTAGTGGGTTTTGCAATAATTTGGAAACTTTCCTCCCCTCGAAAAAATGTCATCCCCATCAGCCAAAGCAAGGAGCTTCCAATGGAAGGCCACTGTCTGCTTCAAGCACTCCGCCAGCCGAGGCCTCCTGCGCTTCCCTTTCCTGTCTTACTGAGGGGTCGTCCAGCTCTCCTTCTTCACCTGCAACCTCTCCCTTTGCATCCTCCTCCACACTCAAGGAGACCTCTGAGCTCCCCATTGCCCATTCTCCAGAAGGCAGGGGGGCTAGGGACAGCCCCCAACCACTTGCGGAATCCTCCGGACCCCCAACTCATGAAATAGAAGAGTTCTACATATGAATTTTCCCTCACTCTCAAAAATTCTCACCCACCCTTGTCCCCACGGTGCTGCTGAGTTAAAAAATATTGCAAGTATTTATGTAGCAACATCTGGAAATGAATCCCTTGCCCTATTTCTAAGAAATTCATAGCCTTTGTGATATAATCGTTACTTGTTAGCAGAGAACTGTTCTCTTTCCAGAGACAGTAGAGAAGCAGTGATGTTGTTAAGCCAATATCATGTATCTTTAAATTGCAAAATATTGTTTTAAAAAGAGACTCAACTTACAGACATAATTTATTACTTGCATCTTTTTACCACTTGAAATGGACAAAAATAAGCCAACCTATGTAATTATGGTTTGATAAGTTTTACAATTACGAAGGCAAAATAATTAAAGCCAGGATGCTGAAATTTGAAAAAAAAGGGGAAGATGCTTTATTACTTTCATAAGAAATATGCAAAATACTTCATATATGATATAATGAATAGAATTATTCACATGATTAGAGTGAATACAATTTCATATATTATTATGATGAAATATCATATTCTGGATCTTGTTAGAGATCTACAAAAGCTCTTTCTGATAACTAGAAGAGATTTTATGGGTCTCTAACAAGGTAAATATTTGTAAATTCTATCACCAAAAAACACCTGGGTAACACAGATGTAGGTGCCTACTTATTCATAGCATACTTCACTATAAGAAAACCCAATATATGGGGAAAATTAGATTCACAGATATCAGATTGTCTGCTTTTAAAAAAAGAACTTTTGCTCATGAAAAGATTTACAACAGGATTCCTTTAAGTCACAACTGCCTTAACACATTTAAAATATGACTAGCTTCATAAAATTTGAATTTGCTTGAGTCTTTCAGGAATATGTACTTACTGTATAAAAGAAAGCATAGTAGTGGTTAACCTACTATCCTAAATTTGTGGTGCTCTCTTAAGGTATTAATAATACTAAACACTATAAGCTCAGTATATAAGATAAGTACTACTATCTGATTTTTCAGTTAAAGAAAGAAAGATTCAGAGGACTTAAAGTGTCAAGTAGTGTTTGAGGCAAGTTTCAAAGGTCTTGGAGGCCTTCCTACCTCCAAGTCCAGTGGTTCTAGTCACTGGGCTTGGGCTAAGTCATAGCCTTTGGCGAGGAAGACTTCTTGTGTGCATTCATGAGTGCGCAGGATGCATATATATTTACACACATAAACTAGATCTGGACCTCCATTAGCCCAAAATAGTATTCTCTCAATTAACTGTGAAGTTTTCTTCTTCATGGTAATGGTTTTCTTTTTTTATATTTTTATTATTTTTGCATTACTTTCATATCTAAACACATCTGCTACTCTGCCCATTGAGCCATCCCTTATAACAAAAAATTAAAAACAAAGAGAAAAAAAAATCAGTTTGGCAAAATGAATCAGACCACCAACAAAGCCTGATAGCATATTCATCATCTGATACCCATAACTAAGTGGCAGAGTGGATAGAGGGGGTCAGAACAAACTGGGTGCAAATATTGCCTTGTATATGTGCTAACTGTATGATCCTAGGCAAGTCCTTAACCTCAATATCAGTTTCCTCATCTGTAAAAAATGTGAATAACAAACAGTACCAATGTTGTCATGAGGATCAACTGAGATAACACATGTAAAACACTTGTAAAACCTGAAAATGCTATGGTAAATATTAGATATTATTGTTATTATTATAGCCTTCCCACTTCTGCATAGGAGTGGAAGTCACATTTTCTTTGAGCCAAACTTCCCAAAATTTTCTTTTTAAAATATGAAAATTAATCACAGTTCAATTACAGTGGGTAACAGAAATGAAAATTAAAAATAAGAAATTTAACATTAGCATCCAGCCCACCCTCACTACCCCCAGCCCCAACCTCAACAGAAACTGGGGAGGTTTTTCATTTATAGGTTACTGTCCTGCCCTGCCTTCATTAACTTAAGAATAGGAATCAGCATGAACATTTCCTGCCTTTTGTCCATGCCTATTATAGCATGAAAAATGTTTAAATCTCATCCTTTGTCCCATAGGGTTGTATGCATGGCTTGTGCTGGGCCCTGGCACTAGGGATAGGGTTGGGTAGGCCCCAGATATCAGACACCTTGCCTAGGAAGGGAGGATGAATTGGCCTTGTCATTTCCAGTTTGTTTCATGAAGGTGACATTTTCTTCTCAGTTAACAGTGTGCAAACTCACTCAATAACTCACCCACTTTCAAGGGAAGCACAAATAATTAGATTAAAACAACCTCCGATGTGGATAAGTTATGGCTGGTTTTAGTCTGTCATTCCCATAAAACCACCTAAATCAGGATTGACACAGTGCAAAGTCAAAAATTACTGGAGACTAGTTTCTAGAGCCTCCCTTTTCTCCACCTTCCTTCTATCCTGTAAATTTGGCACTCAGTCAACAACATAAGTAACTCATTAAGTGGCAAAGAAGGATTAAGTAGACCAAAAAAGAAAAGGTTAAAAAAATGAAAAAGCAATGATTGAATGAATGAATGAATGAATGAGTGAATGAAAAGGGGTTTATTATGTGCTTACTGTTTACAAAACACTAGGGATATACATATAAATATAGCCCCCTCTCTCAAAGTGCTTATGGTTTGGAGACAGCACCCACAGGTTTCAGCTATAAATCAAATGAAAAAGTCCCAGGGTCTACAGCACAGCAAGTGATAATACACCCTTAATGGCATTTTTACTGTTAAAATCACATCAGAATGCCAAGGACTTTGGCTATAAGATCTGTCCTTTGTGGATCTTCAGTAGCTCTAAGAAGAAATTTTCAGGTCACATCCCTATGATGCTGGTAGGATCTGAGCTGGAAGCAAATCACTTGACAAATTCTGGCAGCCTAATTAAGTGGATGGGGGAGGGGGTTACCATTTCCAGTGCTTTTGAGTTCAAATTTTTGATATCTCTGAGTCTAAAAGAAGGTGGTAGTTGCAGGACTAGTGGTATTTCATCCTGTCTGACAGAAACCACCTTGTTTCTCCCTCAGGATGCATCATTGAGTCAGCTAGGCTGACTCACCTGACCCACAGGTGATAACTGGTCACACTTAGTGGGGATGGCTGCCCACTGAATTGTTTCCCCAGATGACACTGGCTGTGGGGAGTATGGGGGACAGTAAGTAGGCAAACACAATTCAGTGGCAAAAGCCAACAGGGCACCGACTGCCAAGCTATCTCCCTTCCATTTTCCTGGTCAGTTTGCACCAACACACAGTGTATTAGTGTGCTTTCCCACCATCTACCACTCACTGCTCCTACCCTTTACCAAGAACCACATCACACCAACTTTCTGAGACCCCCGCAGTTGCTTAAGGTTGAAGATGTATGGGATCATAAGATTGTCAATCTTGGGCTTAAAGAGACCTTCAAAGGGACCTCAAAGATCATCTAGCTTAATCCTCTCATTTTTCAGAAAACTGAAGAACAAGAGAGTTAATTGACTTATCTAATACCCATGTGTCTAGTGTCTAGAGCTCTGGACCTGGGGTTAGGAAGAGTCATCTCCCTGAGTTCAAATCTGCCTCAGAGACTTTGCTAGCTGTGTGATCCTAAGCAAGTCACTTTACCCTGTTTGCCTCATTACTTCAGTACCTTTGCCAAGAAAACTCCAAATGGATCCACAAAGAGCAAGACATGACTGAAATGACTGAATAATAACAAATAACAAAAATACCCCATAGGTCATAAGTATCAGAGATGGGATTTTAAGTCAAGTCCTCTGACTTCAGGACCCCTCTTTCCACTTGCCAAAGTTCTGTTTATGATCTAATGGTAAGGTGACTTAGAGAAAACCAGTTCTTACCATAGAACTATAGGATCCCAAGAGATGAAATAGAACTCAAAGGTCACATGTTCTACCCAGATCCTACAGAGGCCATTGATTCTTTCTCTGTGTTTAAATGGAACTTGACTAGCCCAGAGTCACATAACTAGTAAGCAAGAGGACTTAAGTTTGAATATACCTCTTCTACCCTTGATCCAGGGCAACAAGAGAGCATCTCAAGCCTTAATAAAGACTTATATTGACCAGGAGCTCAGAATCCCCCTAGTGCCCCATTTCACGTGGGGACATCTGTAATTATTAGAAAAACTTTCAAGATCATATATTTGCCCAATGGTCCCAGCTGTGTATTCTGGGATTATCTTTCTCTTGAATAGCCTAGTAGGTTCATGAGGAAAGCCCAATGTCACATGTAAGGTCCTCAAAAGGGTTAATATTCTGGATGCAAATATGGTCAGAGGCAGCAGATGTTTCATTAAAATCACCAAGTAAATAAATATGAACAAAATACCTGAATATTCTCAAGTGGAAATTGTTTTATAAGTACAAAGAATACTTAACAATTTATTATGTGTTTATTGCTCTGAAAACCATATTTGCTGTTTAAGTACTATGTAAATTCCCCTATCTTCTTTTGAGATTTATTATCAGAGATTTAGAGACATGATTACAAAACACATTTTCAAAGCTATAATTTACATGATTTCTGACTATAACCATTTTTTGAAAGTTCAATAACATTTTATTTTTCCAATTATATGTGAAGATATTTTTCAATATTCATTTTTCTAAGATTTAGAGTTCCATATTTTTTTCTGTCTCCCTTACCTCTCCTCTCTCCAAGACATCAAGCAATCTGATACAAGTTATATATGTACAATCATTTTAAATACATTTCCATATAACAATAGAAGCATTACAATGTTACAGATATAAAATTTGGTTGTAACGAAGGACTTGGAATGAGTTAAATCCTTTATTTAGCACCAGCTATTACTGGACAAGTCATTTGGATCTGTAGACCTCAATTTTCCTAACTGTGAATTGAGGGGGTTGAATTAAATGATTTTTGAGGTTCCTTTCAGTTCCAATGTCCTATGATTCTATAAACAATTTTTTTACATTTTTACATTTCCAGTTTAGCAATAATAAAAGCTATTATCTAGTCCATGGACTGAATGCTGCTGACTTGCAGGTTAATTTACTATTTAGGAGGACAAGGAAAAGAAATAATTGGAAAAAAATAAGGTCTCTCTTCAGACTCTCAAAATCCATATTACTATTGTGTTAGTGTATTTGGTAGAGTGGGTAACCTAATCTACCTTGTGTTGCTACATTTTACTGTCTACTCTTTTTGTCTTTTTGATAATAATTTGTATAATAGTTTAGGGTTTGGAAAAGACTTTATAAACATTATGTATTATTTGATATATTGAAATTATTTTATGTATAAATAATGTTTTATTATTTATATGCTTATAAATATATTATGTTCTGCTGTTTATATATAAACATGTTATTTATATGCATATAAATAATGTTATATTATTTATATGTATATAATTTGGTATATATCAAATATATTGTATTACATATGTCTATATATACAAATATAATGGATTTGTGTGTGTGTATAAAATCTTCACAGAAATCCTGAGAGATAGGTGCTATATCATTCCCATTTTAAGGATGAGAAAACTAAGATTTAAGGGAAATGACTAGCTCAAGACCATACAGGATTTGAACTCACATCTTCTTAATTTCCAGTCCAACACACTATCCAATGCACTACCTAGGGGGAATTATCAGGGAAATTCCTTCTCAGACTCCTGCATTGCCACAAGAAAGCACAGGATGTACAGCAACTTACATATAGATTGTTCCCCAGCCCACTTACTACTGCTCCTTCCTGGTGTTTTTTGCATTATTTACTAATGCTCTAAATCTGAGTGGCTAAAAACAGCCACCTTTATTGCCTTTTGAAAGCTTTGTCCAATGCCTAGAACTAAAATGAGGTCAGGTTTGATGGTGACTTTATAATGCATGGGTGGGGAGGCAGAGTGATGGGGTACGGTATCTTGGCTACATGGAATCATCTTTCAAGAAAATTTCATCATCTCCCAGTGAAACATCACAAGGAAACCAAGTCTTGGAATGGAGACTCAGTTGCTCTGAGGGTCAGGGACTTGCAGACTTGGGCAGCGGGTCCAAAGGCCGGCTCTAAAGCTCTGGCTAAGATGTCTCTACTCCAGAGAGCAGGTGGTCTATGGTCCAGTGCTCCTGGCCATCCCTTACCTGCAGTTCTGGCCTTTCTTCCCATCTAGCTCCTGCAACTTGCCTCAAGTGCAAACTTTTCAGCTTGCTCCATGAAAGCTCTTAGTGCCATCTGGTGGCTGCTGTACTCCTAGAGAAGGTTCTGTTTTTGTTGTTAATTAATTAATGTGGAGAACGTGCAATGAGAGTGAGCACTTAACCTGGGAGTCAGACAGCAAGTCGTATTACTTCTCTTCTCTGTCTAAGAGACCACCAGGACTTAGGAGGTAAGAGAAATAATATTGTGTTCAGAAGCTCATAGTATTGAGCTGGGAAATCTATTAGAGATCAAAGAGTCCATTCCCTTTATTTTTCAGATGAGGAGACTATTCAGTTGGGATAACTGAGCTGGAGAACTGAAAGGTGAGGTCACCACTGAAGGGGCCCAGACACAAATCAGAAGTGTCTTCAGAGGTGAGGTGATTTACCCAATATTCCACTGCAGGAGCAGAATGAAAATGTGAATTTCTAATGATAAATCTATCATCTTTCTCTGCTGCAACGTCTCCTGCTCTTAGCCTTAGCGGTGGAAAATGTCCTTAACCCACCTTGCCACTGAAAGGTCCTTTAGATTCTATTCTAAATATTCATGGAAAGAAGCAGGAAGATCTGCTTCTTTGACCCAAAAGAATTCTTTTTTTTTTAATTTTTATTTTATTTTATAATTATAACTTTTTTTGACAGTACATATGCATGGGTAATTTTTTACAACATTATCCCTTGCACTTACTTCTATTCAAATTTTTTTCCTTCCTCCCCCAACCCCTTCCCCCATATGGCAAGCAGTCTTATATATGTTAAATATATTACAGTATATTCTAGATACAATATATGTGTGTAGAACCGAATTTTTTGTTGCACAGGAAGAATTGGATTCAGAAGGTAAAAATAACAGTTTACATTCATTTCCCAGTGTTCCTTTTCTGGATGTAGCTGGTTCTGTCCATCATTAATCAATTGGAATTGGATTAGCTCTTCTCTATGTTGAAGAAATCCACTTCCATCAGCATACATCCTCGTACAGTATCATTGTTGAAGTGTATAATGATCTTCTGGTTCTGCTCGTTTCACTCAGCATCAGTTGATGTAAGTCTCTCCAAGCCTCTCTGTATTTCTCCTGTTGGTCATTTCTTATAGAACAATAATATTCCATAACATTCATATACCATAGTTTACCCAACCATTCTCCAATTGATGGACATCCATTCATCTTCCAGCTTCTAGCCACTATGAAAAGGGCTGCCACAAACATTTTGGCACATACAGGACCCTTTCCCTTCTCTAGTAGTTCCTTGGGGTATAAGCCCAGTAGTAGTATGGCTGGGTCAAAGGGTATGCACAGTTTGATAAATTTTGGGGCATAATTCCAGATTGCTCTCCAGAATGGTTGGATTCTTTCACAACTCCACCAACAATGCATCAGTGTCCCAGTTTTCCCACAGCCCCTCCAACATTCATCGTTATTTGTTCCTGTCATCTTAGCCAATCTGACAGGTGTGTAGTGATACCTCAGAGTTGTCTTAATTTGCATTTCTCTGATCAATAGTGATTTGGAACACTCTTTCATATGAGTGGAAATAGTTTTAATTTCATCATCTGAAAATTGTCTGATCATATCCTTTGACAATTTATCAATTGGAGAATGGCTTGATTTCTTATAAATTAAAGTCAATTCTCTATATATTTTGGAGATGAGGCCTTTATCAGAACCTTTAACTGTAAAAATGTTTTCCCAATTTGTTACTTCCCTTCTAATCTTGTTTGCATTAGTTTTGTTTGTGCAGAAACTTTTTAATTTGGTGTAATCAAAATGTTCTATTTTGTGATCAATAATGGTCTCTAGTTCTCCCTTGGACACAAACTCCTTCCTCCTCCACAAGTCTGAGAGGTAAACCATCCCATGTTCCTCCAATTTATTTATGATTTCGTTCTTTATGCCTAAATCTTGGACCCATTTTGATCTAATCTTAGTATGTGGTGTTAAATGTGGGTCCATGCCTAGTTTCTGCCATACTAATTTCCAGTTTTCCCAGCAGTTTTTGTCAAATAATGAATTCTTATCCCAAAATTTGGGATCTTGACCCAAAAGAATTCTTGACCCAAAAAAAAATTCTATGAAACTATGGAGATGATTTATGGAAGTCTTTTACCTACTTCTCTACCCCATGTAGGACAAAGCTGGTTGATGGGGAGGAAACACGGGCACTGTTCTATCCTGTGAACTCCTGAAGAATAAAGACCATTTTTCTCTGATCTTTCTTTTGTATCCCAAGCATTTAATATAGGACCTGGTACATAGTAGGTACTTAACTAATGCTGGATGGCAGATATTTACGTAACTGAGGTTTTCAGTCTGGCATAGTACTTAGAATGATGGGCCTGGAATCACGAATACATGAGTTCAAATCTTTTTTTCAGAACTTTACTATTTGTGTGGTCCTAAGTGACTAATTTGACCTCCATGTGCCTCAAGCTACTTATTAGGTTTTTTCCATACCTAGAGTTCTCCAAGCTGATAAAATCACAAATTGTTTGCATATTCAAGTATTCCTCATCATACAATAAAATAGGTAGTTCCTCTAGGACCATACACATTGTAGAGATGTATAAACAAAGGCTTCAGAGAAGACAGTGACATGAGAAAAATTGGACTCTCTATTCTGGCTGCCAGGGTTTTTTTATTTTTGTTTTATTGTTTGTTTTTTGGGGATTTTTAAAAATTTGTTGTTGTTGTTTATTTGTTTTTTGTTTTTTGCTGAGGCAATTAGGGTTAAGTGACTTGTGTTGTATTTGAGGCTAGATTTGAACTCAGATCCTATTGACTTCAGGGCTGTCAAGGGTTTTTAATAGGTGAGATTATAAGCTTAACTTACTGGGAACATGACATTTTCTGCAATTTCCTCACCGTGCCCCGTGGGTACCCACACTCTCCCCTCCCTTCCTATATATGTTATCTCACCTCATTAGAATGTAAGGTCCATCACAGCTGGGAATGTCTTGCTTGTATTGGAATCCCTAGTACTATGCACAATCCCTGGAGCATTGTAAACACTTAATAAATACTTTGACCTATCAATCACATCTAATAACTAGCAGAGTCTAGATCTGAATCCAGTTTTTGTGACTCCCAGGGAAGCACTCATTTCATCACACTATAACTCTCTATATAATTTTTCTGTTTAATAATCCTCTTACTTATTTAAATATAAGTTTATTTTACATATATTATATATAATAATATAAATTTATTTAAATATAAATTATAAATATAAATTAATTATAAATATCTATTTAAATAGTTCTACTTAATAAGTACTTGCCTGACTGGTGCTATTTCTACAGCACTTTGTTGGGCTGATGATTGGGGAAACCTTAAGAATGCTATCTAGATTCCCAGATCTTCAGAGGGAGGTTATAGGAATTCTAATCCTGTGTCTATAATACAAAAATGCATAGGGAGACCTATGTCATCTTAAAGAACCTGTACTTCCATCTTCAGACTAAAGAGAAGGTCTTAGAATACTCAGGTTCTAAATTCAAAGGAATTGAAATCTTGATTCCCTTGTGTTCAGTTGCAAATTTTCTTGGTAAAGATACTAGAATGGTTCACCACTTCCTTCTCCAGCTCATTTTACAGATGAGGAAACTGAGGCAGGCAGAGTAATGGCTTTCTCAGGGTCACACAATTTGGAAGTGTCTGAGGCCAGATTTGAACTCATGAAGATGAGACTTCCTGATGTCCTGCACCATCTAGCTCCTCATTGATTCCTTGCATGAACACTACTGGACAAGTTCCCTGTCCTGTGGTGACAGTTGGCCTTGGGTCACTTCCTCTGCCTGCTTTCTCTGATCCCAAAGTCTAAGCATTGCCAGTGAGAGCCACCAGCCACATTATGACCTCTGACTATCCAATTCCAACTAGAACCTCTCTGAAATTTGGCAGAGCTTTCCTTCAGCTAATCCAACTCTCCACAGGAACTGCTCCAAACCTTTTCCACTTTCCATAAATTCCCTATCATACTCTCACAGTGTGTAACACTCATGGGATAGATAACTTGCTTCCTACTTTACCACGAAGATTAAGGTCATCTGAAGTAAGCTCCCTCAATTTTCCACCTCAGTATTTTTCTATTTTTACTCATTCTTTCCTTCTTCTCTCTGACTCAGAGGAATAAGTGTCTAACACCTTCTAAGGAAGTTCTTGTGTAAAATTTCAGTCACGACTGACTCTTCATGACCCCATTTTGTGTATTCTTGGCAATGATGCTGTAGTGCTTTGTCATTTCTTTCTTCAGCTCATTTTTATAGATGAGGAAACTGAGACAAACAGGGTGAAGTGGCTTGTCCAGGGTGTCTGAGGCCAGACCCGAACTCACAAAGATGAGTCTTCCTGACCCCAAGCCCAGTGCTCATTCACTGCCTCATCCAGGCGCTCGTACTCTAAGATAACCCTTAAACAAGTCATCTTCACCCATGTTTTCCCTTTTTCTCTTCAAGAACCTTGATCCATTAATTATCCCCTTTCTTGGATCAACAGTCTCTTTCCTACTGTGTCAACCTGGCTTTTCCCTATCTAGCCAACCGCAAGCATCCCAGGACTTGCTCCAAGTTGCAGTGTCTTTCCTTTTAAAGTTTCTCTGCCTAATTTCTGAAAAGGTATCTCTAAAAGTATTTATTTCTCATTTTGCCCTGGCTGTCTTCAGCCCCGCTGACCCTTCTTCCCCAAGCATTCCCTTCCTCTTTCTCCAAATACTATAATCATATTGCCCCTCTGATCACCCCTGGAGAAGATATATCAAGGTCCACCTTGTTATTTTGCTCTCCATCCTTCTGACTTCTCAGACTGTAGCTCCCTTCTGTGATTGCCACATCCTACATGAACATACACACATACACATACATATATTATATATATATATATATATACATATTATTTATATAAGAGATATGATGTCTATGCATAGATTGCATACGTGTATATTCGGTTGCTGTCCTTTGTTCTGGAAGAGGACCAAAATGACATTATTATCTTAGAGTTGAGTTGCATGGGTCCCACTGTGGCTGACCAGACCAATGCAAGCTCGGAGCACTTTACCCCAGGTCGGACACAAATAGTCCCTGTGAATATGTGGGGTGGACTCTCTAACTTAGCTCACTTCACATTTCCTCTGAGCCAATTCAGTTCTGCTTTGTTCGTAGAGAACAGCACTTCTCTGATGAGGGGACGCCATGGTAAATACATTTTCATTCTTTCATTTATTTGTTCCTTTCTTCTAGGACTAACACTCCATGGGAGGCAGGGACAACATCCTATTCATTGCTGTAACCCTTGGCTCACAGTATAACTTATCAACATTTACTTGTTAAATATCATTCCCATCACAACCCCACTCTGTTGGCCTGAGGAGGTCCTTAGTTCCCAAAACCTAGCGCCATGAAGCTGACCAGATAAAACATCCAATGTTGACTCCATGCAAACACATTAAAAGGTCAGAGAAGCAATCAAATGGAAACACCCTGCTCCTTCCTCCCCTCCCCAACAGTTCATGTTGACCCTCTCCATGATCAATCAAGATATTTAAATTTAGAAATGAATGAATGCTTCCAGAAGCACAAAATCTTGGACACGGTGTTTCCTGCTATAAATTTCAAAACTGACCTTTTTAAATAACTGATGAATTTTAATCTCTTTAGCATATTCCCCATGATCATGTTCGATATCTTTCCCAGACCTTCATCTGTTTGTATATTCCGGAGCAACTCCATACCTTATTCCAGGTGCAAATGCACCAGGGCTCCATACAAACAGAAGATTATATTGCTTGTAATGTTTCCAAACCCTCCTAACATTCTCTATTTGTTCTTTGGGGTTTTTTTTTCCATTGGCTTATGGACACAGGCTTGCAAAACCTGTTTTCTCAGCTAGACCGTATGCTTCCCCGACACTGCTACATTCCCCTGTAGCTTTGGGCAAGGTTGGGTACTACTATTTTCCTTGACCTTCATCTACCAAGCTATTGGCAAACAGCACAAGCTGACTTGGGTCCAGAGTAAACCAACTTGATTCCACTTGTTTGAAACATAACATAAAAATTGCCTACATGCACTAATTTGCTCCTAATTTATTGAGCATGTTATATTTGCAGAATTTTCCCTGGAAAGGATAGTGGTGTCGGTAGAACTGGGGTCAAACCCAGTTTAACCATTGCCTAGCTATGTGAACTTTGGGTCAATTGTTTAATCTCTTTGAGCCTGAGTTCCTACAGGAAAAAGTCTGGATTAAATTCTCTTTAAAAGAACTCTAAAAATTCCATGATTCTATGATTCTTCCTGTTTCCGAGTACTAGGACAGGAAATCAATTTTAATCATCACCTTCAGCATTTCTCTACAGACTCTCCTTTCCTTAAGCTCCAAAGCCATATATAAAACTTAGAACAACATTAAGTTGACATGTATTTTGATGTGGTTACACAGAAAAATCTCTCTCTTGGAGTCCAGTGACTTCATAGAGGAAAAAGGCAAAGTTTATATTAACAAGACTCTTTGGACTAAGTGACTCCTATCATATTTGTAGCACTCAGACTTTGCCCACAGAGCCCTGGGAACCTCATAGGCAGTGAGTGTGAATAATGAAAAGACAGTCGGGACAGGGCTTTTCAAAGGGACCAATTTTGAACAGAGAAAGAGCAAAGAGCAGCCCTCAGCTGAGCTTGCCATAGTCGCTCTCTTGCTGCCTGGGCAAGCCTGTGATACATGGTCAGGTTTCACCCTGTGGGAGATAACCTCCCATCTGTAACATGCCTTAGAGTTACATGTTGGAAAGATTCATTTGCTGGGAAATAAACTGCCCTTTTTAGTGGGGTTGCGGTGAAAGGATGATGAGGGAGAGGCGCTGGCAGATGACTTAGAAAGATCATTCCTCTTCTATATTCAGATCCCTTCTGTGTTTAGAAGCTTCTCTGGCTGACCTTTCCTATGTGTTAATTTAAACCATCAAATTAGTTTTTGTGTACGTGTCCCAATTCTCTTTTAGATTGCGTGCTTTTTTCACAGTGCCTTTTCAATGGCAGTGGGGTAGAGAGGAAAGAAGGGAGAGAATTTGTAACTGAAAATTTTAAAAACAAATGTAAAAAATAAATATTCATTTGCTATACTGCATAGACTTGGATAGCATCAGCTTTATCCAGCAGTGACCATAGTAACGCAGACTAATTTTAATATATGTGGCTCCTCAGTCCTTCCCTCATTGTTCCAATCAAATATAAACAATTCCCAGGGGGAAAAGGGATATATGGTTTTGAGGGCAATTTTATCATCCTTCATCTTCATAACTCTCTCCCCACCAGCAGAAAGAAAGTAAATCCTATCTCAGACACTCATGGGGGGAAAGCCAAGATCAGTTTATGGGATCTAAGTTCAGAGTCCATAAGGTCATGTCAGGTGTGTAAGTCAGGGCAAATCAGGATCTCATTTTGATTTATTCTTTATTCTCTGAGCACATATATGTATTTGTGCCTCATTGTACATGGTTGGCTTACTTCCATCTTCCCCTGAATTCACCATACCCTTATGGTTCTTGTTTCTGGCCTAATTGATCCCCCTGAATTCACCATACCCTTATGGTTCTTGTTTCTGGCCTAATTGATCCCCCTGAATTCACCATACCCTTATGGTTCTTGTTTCTGGCCTAATTGATCCCCCTGAATTCACCATACCCTTATGGTTCTTGTTTCTGGCCTAATTGATCCCCCTGAATTCACCATACCCTTATGGTTCTTGTTTCTGGCCTAATTGATCCCCCTGAATTCACCATACCCTTATGGTTCATGTTGCTAATCTAATTGGTCCCCCTGGAAATGGCCATCTAGAAGTGGCTGCAGGCAGGAGCAAAATTGACTGATACTACTCAAACATAAGGGAGTTCTACTTGAAGATCATTTATTTCAAATTTATAGTAAGAAATAGAACTGCCAAGCAGACTAGATACCCCAGCAGCCAATGCAGTCCATTCGTTTCCCAGTGAGGGGACTGAATTAAGAGATTTGAGCTTTTTGGATCAGAAAAAGAAGGTGGATTTCCTTGTGGAATGCTCTCATTAAATTATTTAAACCCTACAAATAACCAGGAATCACTATAAGAATATAGCTGCTAAGTGGATATACCTGTACAACAGAGTACAACTTATGGGGATCCTCCCATTCCCTCTTCTTAGTTCCCCCATCACCTTCCTCTTTGTCCTGAGCCATTCTCACTTTTTATAATTCCTCATACATGACTATTTAAACTAATGTCATTTATAATTTTTCTTTTCCAGGATGTCTCAGGGAGGGGGTGGGTGTTTGTGTTTTCCTTGTTAGTTCAGACTGACAGGATCATAAAAATCTGGTAAATAAAAGTCCAGTAAAGAATGTTAGTGTCAGAAGGAAACTTAACCATCACCAAATTCAGTCCTTTCATGCTTAAATTGAGAAATCTATGACCTAGAAAGATGGAAAGATCTTGTTCAAGGTAACAGAGCTTATAGAGTCAAGACCAAAATCTCCTGATTCCAACTTTGCTACTTTTTCTTTAAAAAGAAACCCTTTTTGCTGTATTTTACACAATTATTGTCAATTCCCAATGACTCCCATCACCACAACCAATAGGTAATTAACAATTTGGCATAAGAGGTACAAAACCTTGCTCAAGCAACAAACTCCCCATAAATTAGAATGGATTAAATAGAAACTAGGGACTCTTTTGAGACAGGAAAGAATACTAAAATAAAGTCAAAAGACTTTTCAAAAAAATGAAGAAGAAAATGTAAGGCTTCTCACACCATGAACAACTAGACTTTTGTCACAAACAAAACAAATCAAGTTATTGACTACGGCTGACAGTGAATGCCCCATTCTGTAGCTACAGTCCACCACCTCTTCACCAAGGAATTAGAGGCATGATTTGTCAGCTGTCTTATGAGGTCATGGCTAGACACTACTGGATTGGTCAACCGGAACATTGAACAATTTCATTGAATGAGCATTTTTAAGCACCTACTGTGCACCAGGTACTGTACTAGTACCTACTGTGTGCCAGGTACTGTACTAAGCAATGAGGCAAAGTTTAAGTGGCTAACTCAAGGTCACACAATTTATAAATATATGATTTAATGGAATTTGAACTCAGGTGTACCTGACTCTAGACCAATGCCCTATTCACTGAATCTCTTCACTGCTTATAGATGAACATTTTTTTTGTTCCTCAACATGTTTACTGCTTGGCTTACAGTTTTTTTCTCATTCTAGAAGACTTCAAAACTCAGCTTAAATCTTAAATTTTGCTTTCTTCCAGAGTCCTTTCTTGGCTCCCATTGCTAATGCTTTCCCCTTTAAAATTACCTTCTACATTGTAGATGTCATATAAAATATATAATCAATATGCTTATTAAATAATATAATAAATATAACATTAAAATATAAAGTATAGTCAACACATAGAAATACATTTATTAATAAATATATTGATATAACAAAAATAATATCATAGAATTAAAATTGCATTTTCTATGTGTCAGGCACTGTGCTAAGTACTTTATACATATTATCTCATTTGAATGTCACAACAATCCTAGGAAGTAGGACAAAGGAGCATGGGTAGTCAGGTTGCTCTCCTTTGCCTCTCTCAGAGAAAAGAGAGTGAATTTAAAGCAAATGGCCAATTAGTTTTAGAGCTTCCAATGAAATGTCAAATGCTATGTGACATTGCTGTGAATATATGAGGTTGAAAGTCAGTTTTATCTTTCTGCTCCTAGTAGCCTGGGGTCACACATGAAAACCATTTTTGCTGTACTAAAAGTTAACCTGTTTTGTTATGTCACATGGGGAAGGAAGCAGAGCAGATAAAGAGGAAAAGATAGGGCACCTGGCCCCGAGTTTCTGGAGCCTCCATCAGGTCTATCTCCTTCTGCAGAGAATGCATCATTATCTGTCCAAATCTTCAATAGACCAGCTAGAGAATTTGGGTTAAGGATGGCAGAGAAAGCTGAGAAAAGAATGAATTAACAGCACTTTTTTTCTAATAACATTTTTATGACCTGATTCTAAGAAATAACATTGGTACCCTTGAATAAATTAAGAAAATACACAAAAGTAAAGGGGAGAAATGTAGGATCAGTCCTACATTTAAGTATATTTTTCAAAAAAAAAAGTCATCATTCTTAACACAATTGCCACCACCAATAAAAAATGATAAAATATCTAACACTTGGATTTAGAAAACTTCTGTTTGCTGCAGGGAAATCTATCAAGGGAAAAAGATGGTGTCAGTTCAAACTTGCCAGACACCTTATTCAAGAGTTCTAGGTCATCTACATCCTTTTATATATTGCAGGTACTCTTTATAATTCATTGGAGTCCCCTGTATATATAACTGATGTACATGATATACTTATGGCTATTTCATAAGTCTTGGAGCACAATTTTACAAGCATTTGGGGAATAGTGGGAAAGAAGATTGGTTGGATAGGAAGGGAGGAGATCAAATTATGAAAGGCCTTGAATGTTAAGTCTAAGGATTTTGTACTTTTATTTCTTCAAAAATGGGGAGTCTTTGAAGGTGCAAATGAAGAGTTCATTACAAGAAAATTGTAGATTGCATTGATGGTTGTACGTGGTATAGTTTGGATATGATAAATTGGTAGGGAAATCACTTAGCAAGCTATGATAATAGTATAGATGTAAGGTGTTATGGACACAAATTAGACTGGTGGCAGTGGGGGCAGAAAGGAATGGATGGATTCCAGGAATATATTATAGCAAAATGTGAAGGCTGCCTGTACACTAGACCCAGAGGACTCCTGACACTTTATAGAGAAAGCAACAGAAGCCTTGGTGAATAAATGATATTTGGTATAATACATTAGCTGGAAATGAGTACTGGCTAGGTTTTCATTTATTTGTTCCCATCTTTGTAAACCATAAAGTGCTATATAAATGTGAATTATTATACTACAGACAGAAGGTTATCAAGAAAAGAAGAATAGATGTAGAATTGGGGAGCTAGGACTTTTGAGTCACAATTTTGTCATTTGTATGACTCTAAGCAAGTCATTCTTTGCCTCAGTTCCCCAATTGTAAATAACAGCTTCTAGCTCAGAAGTTCAACTGAAATACTATTCGAAAAGTATGTAAAGTGCTTAGGACATTGCCTAGCACATTGAAGGTGCCAGATAAAAGTTTATTCTCCATCCCCCAGTATCAAGAAATCTCTCGTTAGTAGGTCTAGTACCCAGTCTCAGACTTAAGAAACTTGAATGTGAAGTTACTTACAAGGCAGTTCTTAAAGCTATTATGCCTAGGAAATCTTTCTTTGCTGGAAGTCTGGATTCTGGAATCACATTGTTTGAAGAATGTAAAACCTTTTCTCCTCTACTAAGAGCTTGTGGTTCAGGATCAGGGTTCAGGAGTCCTGGAATTTCCTTCCTAGGACACATATAAGTGCTTCTTCTACTTCCATGTTTTTACACGTTGCTTCCAAATAATGACCCTTCTCCTCAGGTTGATGGAGATGGAAGTGTGGAGGGCCTCTCTCAATTTCATCAGGAACCCCCTTGATTCACCTTGCCCTTCTCCTGAAGCATCAGTGCAAAGAATGGGATAAGACTCATTTGTTATATTTTTATAATACCACCAAATCAATGGCAGGTTCAATTTCCCCTCAACTCTGCTTATAGGCTTCCTTTCTCCCTACCTCCCTCAGCACCCTTTCCCCTTATAAGGACCCAGTAATCAACAGAGCTGTAAGAGCAAGAATAAATCACTCAATCATGTACTTAAAGTCATCATCCAACACATAAACAGGAAGAAGGATTAGCTTCTTAGAAAAAGTCTAGTGGAGGAGGCAACACATCCAAGCAATAAAAGAGTTAGGTCTGGAACCCAGACTTCAATATTTCCAATTATTTCCAGAGTGTCATAAAATTTTCCTCTCAAAAATCAATTTAATTCACTTTTTTTAAAAGAGGAGGAATCTCAAACACTTTGTTGAGTGTCAGGCATAGAAGTGAAGGTGGCAGCTGGCAGCTCATTCCACTGATCACCTTCCCCATGGATCTCATACTTCAGGGAAGGATGTCTGAGATCAGTGTCAGATTCAGGGCTCCCTTCGATGAGGGAAGTCTGGTATTCCTTTAGTTCATCAGATGCAATCAATAGGAAGATGTGAGCTTGATTATGTAAAATCTGAGTACAAAGTTCCAAAAACAAATTCACACCTGTCTGAATTTCTTTATTGTTTAATTATGCTGTTCAAGATGCTTCTAGCTCACCTCACATCATGAAGAAAGACAGACCTATTAGCATCAAAAGCTATGACAGTTCCCTGATTTGTAAATGTCTTTCATTACATCTGACAGGTGTTTCCAGAGCAGAAGGCACCGTAAACCATCTTGGCTTACATAAGTGATGAGAGTAAGAGGTAGAGAGAGGGACAATTATAAAGAAGACTTGGAAGAAAGTGAAAAGACTGGGCTGGATGCAAGATATGTGTTGTGCCAAAAGAATGTGGGCAGGATGAGATACAAGAACAAGGAGAATAATGTTTCTACATTTGTAAAATGTGGGGAAGGACAGCTAGTGGAGGGAGTACCAGACTTGTGGTCAAGAAAACCCATCTTCCTGAATTCGGATAGCTATGTGACCTGGGTACATCACTTAATCCTTTTGCCTCAGTTTCCTTACCTGTAAAATGTGCTAGAGAAGGAAATGACAAACTACTCCATTAACTTTGCTAAGAAAACCCCAAATGAGATCGCAAAGAATTGGACATGACTGAAAAACGACCGAATAACAACTGAAACATGGATGGGAAAAACAGCACAGAATTTAATGTTTTCCTATCATTCTCTGTTACAGCCGCTCCCAGGAGTTCAAAGCAGAAAACTGAATGGTGGTAACCAAAGTATTGCCCCCAGAAAGATTTCCCTGGCCCCTAAAGAGACCACTCATTGCTCTTTGCTGCTAAAGAATTTCCTGAGGCCAGTTTAGAGAAGCTTGTGTTCAGGTTGGCTCCAGCATGGAATACATCAAGGTCTGCCAGGTGGGATGACAGAGATACTCTCTCAAACAGTGCAGAAAAGTCTCCATCTCCCACTACCCATAGAGGAAGCAGCAGGCACTATTTTATTTCTCTAGGCATTTTCAAGCTGTGCCTTGGCTTTTTTCTGTAGAGAAATATTCTGAAATTAGATTAAAGCTAGACAAATATATACATGACTCCATCTACTTTTGGCCAGTACATTTTTTTCTCCTATAATTAAATTGGCTTAGAAAACTCTCATAAACCAAATCCTCCATAACTGCCTTGTTAACTAACCTAAAGTAGATGGGGGAACATTGCAACCCCACGGTTCTCATCCCCTTGAACCAAATATAATATTTAAAGATGGCAAAGTAGGACTCTGAAAAAGGATTATATTTATTCTTTATCAATCTCTATCCTGGAATTCTGGATAAGGAGAGAGTATGTCAGAGATGGGAATTTTCTAGGACAAAAAAAAAAAGGTAACCAGAAAATTATCTTGGAAAGATGATAAAGTGGATTTGGAGGACCATAGTGACCACCTCCCTGCTCCAACCCTCCTGTGGCCTCCAGCAGCAATACAACCTCCTTTACTACCAGCCTTCTGGTAAAGCTCAATCTGGCCATCAGCAAAGGGGCTTAACTTGCTAATGACACTAGCAGATTAATTTCTTCCTAACAGGGGAAGAGAGGAGGCAAACCTAAGCCTCCAAGAGAAAGCTCAAGAAGTAAAAATTAAAAGGACAAGTGACAAAGTATAAAACTGCTTTTTAATGTAGCATTTTCTCTCAGGCGGCCAGAATGCTGATTTAAAAAAATAATACAGAGGAATTACCTTCTTACCTTATCTTACCTTCTTCCTCTCCTCACTTGAGAAGAATGTCTCTTCTAATTATGTCCTGTTATTTGATTGAATGCTGCATCAGACTGATCTCGTCATATTTCTGATAAATACCGGTGATTCTTGCTTTTGCATTTCATCGTCCCTTTTGGTGGGACGTCTCTGGGAGCCGTAAAAAGAGAACCACCTTTCCTAGCTTCTCCAGCTAGAGAGTTTTTCCTCTTTAACTGGGGGTCTCGTCATGGAACCATTCATATTTCATAACAACTATTTCAAGAGCAAAACTATAAATTTGGGATCTTTAAATTTCCTTCAGATCAAGAGTCTAAACCTATTGTAACCTCCAGTGGTTATGCCTTAATAAATCTCATCTGGACATGAAAGATTGGTGCACAGACTTTTTCCTTTTCCTTTCCCTGAGGCAATCTCTGATTTATCACATCATCATTCATGTGGAGAAGCCTTTGAAGAAATGGAGAGGAAAAACAAATCAGTCTTCTCATTTTGGTAAGACCTTGGATTTAGAGATGGAAATTATCTTAGAGGATGTCAACTCCAACATCTGTATTTTACAGATAAGGAAACTGAGGCTGATAAATGTTACATACTAGTTAGTGTCAAAGGCAGGATTTGAACTCAGGTCTTCTTCACTTCAAGCCCAGAGATCTATTCACCATACCACCTAATTCTTCAGATTTACAGAGTCCTCATTTGAACTGTTGCAGACTCACCCTAATTCGTATTCATTTGTCAAACTCCTACTCACTGAAAAGACAGGGCCTGGATATAAAAGATTAATAACAAAGTACCATATGGCATCAAATGAATGCTTTAGACCAGAGGTATGTAGGAGCCAGCTGAAGGGCTCAGGGGAGACCATTGTTCAAATTTCAGTGTGAACATTTATACCTCAGGAAATTAGCAAATGCTACAAATCAAGGGCTAATTTAAATCATCTAGATTTAAGAAAGTATTCGTAGTGCAGATTAAATGGAAAAGGGTATCTATTTACATAGTAGCTTTCCTTTCCAGCTCTTCTGTGGCCCTTTAGGCAGAACTTGGATGCATTTTGTTTCTTGCCCCTGCCTTCCCTCAGCTCTAGCCAACTTAAAATGAGTCGGCTCCTTCTCCCATGACTGGATTGTCCATTAACCCTCCACCAGGGTAGCAGGATTTGGCCAGGCATTCTCAAAATGGGATTATTGAAGCCACAAATGTGGATGAGGTCTCCCAGGTTAAGCGCAGAGTGTTTGTACCGCTGATGCGACCCGGGCAAGGTTCAAGAGTTAGCCTTTGTATAGCACCTACTGTGTGCCAGTCACAGTGCTGAATACTTTGTTGTTAATCAGTCCTTCCACTGGGGCCGGCTCTTCGTGACCCTCTGAAGCCCCATAGGCTTTTTTTGGCAAGGATACGGGAATGGTTTGCCATTTCTTTCTCCAGAGGCACAAAGAGTTTAAGTGACTTACCCAAAATCACACACCTAGTAGGTGTCTAACTCTGAATTCGAATTCAGGATTTTTAACTCCAAGCCCAGATCTCCCATAGCTACTATGTATCTGAGATTAGATTTGAACTCAAGAGTTTTCCTGACTCCTGGCCCAGCCCTTTCTCCATTGTACCACCTACCTGTCCACATCTCCTTTCTAGGTCTCAGTCTCCTCATCTTTAAGATAAAGGATTGGGATGTTCCCTTAAATCCCTCAAAGTTGTAAACTTCCTTACAGCTTTAAGTCTAGAAGCAGGTTGGAAACTCAGCCTTTGAATATACCCACAAGGAGAAAGAAGTAAAACCATCAAAGAAGATGAAGAAAAAACGAATGGCTCAAGAGTTGGTAAAAAAAAAAAAAAAAAAAGAAAAGAATTAATTAATTGAAAATTATTTTTAAAAAAATAAAACTCAGGAAAATTCAGACTTTGGCTGTAAACTTCAGTATCCCAGATGCCAGGGATGGAGAAAAATGGATGATGAATGGCAAGAGAGTGAGAGCTGTCAAGAGACTAGAGAGGAGGACTCTTAAGATGCCATTGATTTGGGGGTTAGAAAGCACAGTTATTTTGGGAAAATCCATTTCAATAGAGAAGGAGGGATGCAAGCCAGGTTGTAAGGATCTAAGGAGGAAATGAGAAAGAGGTGAAGAAGTGGAGAAGGCCCTCTGACTCATTTCCTTTACAGGAGGCAGGACATTCTCCAAAGACAATATTTATTATATTTAAAAGGATTGTACAGATATAACCTATGTCACATTGCTTACTGGCTTGGATAGGAAGGAAATAAGTGAGAGAGGGAAAAAAAGTTTGGAACTCATTATCTTATAAAAATGAATGCTGAAAGCTATCTTTTTGTGTATTTGGGAAAATAAAATACTATTTTAAAAGAAGAAAAGGATATTTGTAAGAGATTTCAAATGGTTAATGCAGGGAGAGGCCATCTATTCCAATTGCTTCATTTTACAGATGAAGAAACTGAGGATCTGGGAGGAATATGAGCTACTGGGTGGTACAGCGGATAGAGAACTAAGCCAACAATTAGGAAGATCTGAGTTCAAATGCCATCTCAGACCCTAACTTGCTGTGTGACTCTGGGCAAGTCATTGTGACTTCTATTTGTCTCAGTTTTCTTCTGAAGCAAAATGAAGACAATAATGGCACCTACTTCCCAGGATTGTTTGCTGTGGGTCAGGAAAAGTCTCGAGAGTTCTTCAAACCCACCAAAGTGAACAAAGGATGCTCCAACAATAGCAATCTTATCTTTCCTCATCTTTTCTTCTCTCTATGGCATAACTCCAATCTGTCATCAGTTATCATTACTCACTCACTATGTATCAACCACTATTACCTGCAGTCTGAATGCTTTTGTATTCTCCCCAAAATCCTTCTGTTCCCTGCTTTCCAGTGCCTACCTTGAATTAGGGATCGCTGATAATGCTTAATACATCATGCATCCCAGGGAAAGTTTGCATTTTTATGGAAAACAAAGTCTTGAACCAAAGGAATGAATCTCTAATTGTGTGATCTTAATTCTTTCATCATTTGGAAGGCAAGTTATGGGGGTTAGAGGTGGGGGGGGGAAATGAGGGCACCTGAGCTGCCCTTGAGGTCCACTATCCCTGCAATGGCAGAATTACATGAACAAGAGAACCAGCTGAGACATTCTTCATAGCAGTTCCCTTCCAGAGGTCTGATATTCCCGAGTGACTTTTCCTGTACATCTGTGTCCTCGTGTTGCATATCCCTCTTGGAATGAACTTATTTTTCTTGGCTCAGGCACAAGGAATACCAAAAAGTTTGATAATGGTAATCAATATGCCACAAAGTTAGGGATAAAGCAGATTCTTGGCCACAAAAGCTGAGCCATCCCCTATTTTCTCCTGCATTCCCCTGGCAGAAGTTTGGGCACTTTTTCAATCAGAGGTCCTGGGACTGTGACAATGACTATTGGAGAAGTAGGGGAGAGGGGGGATAGAGAGCAAAGGACTTTCCCAGCATCCCTGCAATCCCTTCCCCCCAACAAGTATCTGTATAAATTACATCATTGTTTCTAAAATTATCATCATTGGAATTCCTTTAACACCCCTATTCCATGTCCAATTTAAGAACCACTATGACTCTGAGATGCAGATCTGGCACCTTTTTTGCATTCTGGGTTTTTTCAGCCTGCCCTCCTGAAGAGAAGGGAAAATGCATTTCCAGCTGTAATGACAGGGAGGGGAAGGAGGAGCCAGAGCCTTTTCCTTCCCCATTAAAGTCCTGATTGGGAGCATAAAACGCCATCTGTAATTCGGTACCTGCTGTGTAGAAGATGTGCATTCAGAGCAGGGAATCCATTTGCTTTTATGAGAGAGAGAATTTTCCCCCCTGAAAGTCCTATTATAAAAGCAATTAGTCTCATTGAAGAATCTTACTTTCAAAAAGAACTAATTCTGAGCACAGCTGCTCAGCTGTATGAAACACCTAGATATGATGGTGGTGAATGGATCTTATCTGTGGAGCTTCTCTCCCTAAGGGTCAACCCTGGCTTTACCCTAGACTGGGCAGGGGAAAGGAAGTCCATTTCTTTTTCTATTGTCACCTATAGTACTTAGTGCACTCTCTCTGTCACTGTCTCTCTTTCTCTGTCTCCATCTTTCTGTCTGACTCTATCTCACCTTTCCTCTCTCTCCCTCTCTCTCTTCCTCCTTTCCTCTCTCTCTTCTTTCCCTCCCTCTCTCTTTCCTTTCCTCTCTCCTTTTCTTCCTCCCTCCCTCCTTCCTTCCTTCCTTCCCCTCCCTCTCTCTCTCTTTCTCTCTCTCTCTCTCTCCCCTGTAACGAGCTGTCGTCTCCAGAAGCTGCTGGATCACTCTCTGGGAAGAGATCTGCTGTGTCTACTCAAATCTCTCAGACAGATTCTTCTTCCTGTAGTGAATCGTTGTCTCCAGGCAGTTGCTGTTAACTCTTGTCCTTAGAAGTGACTTCCCTTCCTGCAGAGAGCCCCGTCAGGCCTGATGTAATGCAGAGAGTCTTCCTTCTTGAATCCTGGCTCTGAATCTCCTCCAGCTCTTATCCTTCTCCAGGCCGATCTGCTCTCTCAGCCCAATGCTGTTCTCTCTTTTATTCTCCCAGAGAATGGGCGTGGGATAATGCAAGGGCTTCTGGGAAGAACCACCTCAGCCAATGAGCTTGCCCCCTCTATCAAGTCAACCTGAGTTCTCACCTTGTAATTGTCCAGAAAACCTGAGTTCTCACTTAGTAATCCTAACATCTCCCCCTTTCTTTTGATTTAGAACATAGGACAGTCATGACCTTGAAACATAAATCCATCAATATGGGAAGTATTACAGATAATTACATAAATGACCTTGAAACATAAATCCATCAACATGGGAAGTATTACAGATAATTACATAAATTACATAAGCACATAGTAACATAGTAACGTAACACATGCTAGAAGTATATAACATAATCATAAATTGAAAATTTATAAATGTCCATAAGTCCATTGTCCATTAGTCTCATCTTGTGTGAGGAAGTCCAATGATTCCTGCTGGTTTTAAAGTTCTTTAACAGTCTTTTTATTAGCCATGCTCTTTCGGTGTAAGATGTTTCTTAGATCTTCTCCTTTATTTTGAGGTCTTTCTCTTTTTCTATCTCTCTCCAGGTGCTTGTTGCCACCCATCTATTTCCTTCTTCATCTGTTTTCTTCTGTCTGTTAAAATACAAGCAAACCCTCTCTCCCAGGCAGTTAACCTATCTAATTTTCTTCTATTTACCACTTTCTAAATCTCTTCTCATCATCTGACAATTACATTGGAGTTGTCTGCACTGGGCACAGCCCTGTTGGTTTAAAAGGCCTGTATTCTCCCCAAGTGTAATCCATTTTTGCAATCTGATTGCCTTTTGACTGACTTATCAGGTAATCCCTTTCTGCCATGTGATTGCTTCTCTGCTGATTGATTAAATCAGAGTCCTGACCTTCTAAAGGCTCTTTAGGTGTAACATCAGCTGCCATCATGCCCCAAGTCTTTTTTGCCTGGGGCCCTGAACCTGGGCCCCTCATCCCATTTCCCTGAATTATTCTACACTCTGATGCCCAATGGAGTCCTCTGTTGCATTTTGGACATGGGGTTTTAGGTCTTCTCTCACCCTGTCTTCTCACTGTATCTCCATATCTACACTGAGCTCTTAGATGTCCAATTTTTCCACATTGAAAACATCTCCGAGTTTCTCTAGAAGTCCCTTGCCAGGAGGGACCCTGTCTTTCCATGTTCATCATCATCCGGGTGTAAAAAGCATTTGTTCCCACTGTAGCACAGCGTCTTATGATCTCCTCTAAAGGAGCATCTTTGTCTAATCCCCATATAATTCTTTTGCAAATCTCGTTGGCATTTTCCTTAGCCAGATGTCTGGTCATTATTTCTGTAGCTGCATTTTCTCCAATAGTTCTTTTGACAGCAGTTTGCAAACGTCCCACAAAATCTGCAAAAGGTTCATTGGGACCTTGCTGTATTTTAGTGAAAGCCTCTCCGCGATCTTTCTGTCCAGGGAGGACACCCCAAGCTTTTATTGCAGCCTTAGCAATTTGTTCATATATTGTCATGGTATAATGAATCTGTTCTGAATTCTCTCCATACTGACCTTCACCAGCTAAGTGCTCAAAAGTGAATTGTGTGTTAACTCCTATTTCCAAATTGCATCTGACTTGAATTTTACATAACTCATGAAATTCCGCAAGCCATAACAAATTTTCTCCAGGTTCCAGACATGTCCTTGCTATGGATTTCCAATCATTCGGGGTTAGGACTTCATAAGACAAACCATCTAGTAACATTTTGACATAAGCTGATGTAGCCCCATAAAGGGTACAACCTTTTTTCAAATCCTTAATTTTATTCAAATCTAAAGGTGCATATCTTCTCCTTTTTTTACCTACAGAGTCAGTATTTTCAATCACAGGATATGCATGTATAAAATCACTTATATCCTGTCCTTCTCTCTTAGCTTTAACCAATGCTTTTTCTAATCTTGTCATAGGCTTAGGCTTCTTCACAGGCAATTCTGTTTGTGTTTCTGCCTCTTCCCCTCTTTCTTCCTCCATCTCTGAAGGTGGGGTTGATGTGGGCCTGTCAATAATCTGTTCTCTAGGCAGGGTTGAAGCTTCTTCAAGAGAATCATACCCTAATTCCTCATTTAAATCCTCTTGCTCTAGGGAAAGATCTTGATCTTTCCTTTTTTCCTCACACTTCCTCCTCTGTTCATTTTTAGAACTTTTCCTTCTCCTACAACTTGCTTGATAGTTTAAGGCTAATTGAACTATGTTGTAGATATAAAATACTTCTGCAGAAATTGAACGAGGCCCATTTTTTGCTTGAAATTCTTTCATTTCATATCCCACTAGCTTCCATTTATCTACATCTATCTTTTCTTCCTCTAAGAACCAAGGGGATGTGCGTCTTAATGCAGCCAAGAGTTTAGCAATCTGTACCCAGGTTACAAGTAAACTCTGCTCCTCAATTATCTTGATTATACTCTCTATAGTACCACTCCTGAATGGGGGTGGAGCTGAGGTTGCTTCTGGGGCTGGGGTTGAGTCGGCTGAGGTCCAGGGATTGAATATAGCTAACATCTGCCCCATTTCAGCTATAAGAGATTCCTGGTTTAGCCCTTAACAAGTTAAGTTCCTTATTTATCTATTAGCACGCTCACTTAATCTTTAACAAAGTTTCCTCGTTACTCACGGTTCTGTGTCAGAGAGACTGAGATCTAGATCAGAAGCTTTTCCACTGGAATCAGGACTGTGTCTGTCCCTGTTCGGGCGCCAAATTGCGAAGGTCTGGTCTAGCTCCTCTTGTCAGGATAAGCAAAAGTCCTTGCCCCACGTGTGGACGCCAATTGTAGCGAGCTGTCGTCTCTAGAAGCTGCCGGATCGCTCTCTGGGAAGAGATCTGCTGTGTCTACTCAAATCTCTCAGACAGATTCTTCTTCCTGTAGTGAATCGTTGTCTCCAGGCAGTTGCTGTTAACTCTTGTCCTTAGAAGTGACTTCCCTTCCTGCAGAGAGCCCCGTCAGGCCTGATGTAATGCAGAGAGTCTTCCTTCTTGAATCCTGGCTCTGAATCTCCTCCAGCTCTTATCCTTCTCCAGGCCGATCTGCTCTCTCGGCCCAATGCTGTTCTCTCTTTTATTCTCCCAGAGAATGGGCGTGGGATAATGCAAGGGCTTCTGGGAAGAACCACCTCAGCCAATGAGCTTGCCCCCTCTATCAAGTCAACCTGAGTTCTCACCTTGTAATTGTCCAGAAAACCTGAGTTCTCACTTAGTAATCCTAACACTCCCCCCCCCCGGAGGCCATCAAGCAGGAGGTGAGACCTGAGCTAAAGTCAGTTCAGAGATGAGAAAGGAACACATTCCAGAAGTGAGATACAATCTGGGAAAAGCACAGAAGTGGAAGATGTAGCAGAAAGGGGAGCTGTAAGGTCATCAGTTCTGCTGAATTATAGAGTGTATGAGGGGAAATAATGTCTGAACAGTTTGGAAAGATGAGTAGGAGTCTAATTGAGAAGGATATTTTGACTCACTACAGCTTCTTGGGCAAGGGGATCATATGGTCAAACCTGTGCCTTAAGAATTTGGAAGTCGTGTGAAAGACAATTTGGAGAGGTCAGACTCAAGTCAGGGTGATCAATTGGGGGGCTACTGTAGTGATGCAACTAAGAGGCAATGAGAGCTTGCCCTAAGGTGATTGTTGTGTAAGTAGAGGAAAGAAAATGTATAAAAGGGATGCTCTGAACACAGAATCCATATATGTGGCAGCTGATTGGATATGACAGAAATAGTTTAAAGATCTGATTTGGTGGGATGATGGTACCCTTCACAGAAATGGGTAAATTTGGATGAGTTGGGAATGGGAAAGAAGATAATCAAATCTATTTGAGACATATTGAGTTTGAGATGCTTAGGAGATAGCATAATATTTAATTTGGTGCTCAGGAGAGAGATGAAAGAAATATACATAGATTTTTGATTTATCTATATAGAAATTATAGCTAAATACAGGGGAGCTGGTAAAATCATTGGGAGAAAATGCACAGAGACAAGTCCCAGGACAGAGAATCCTGAGCTATAATCATAAAAAGAGGCCAAGAAATGATGATGGCCCATCCAAAAAAATGAAGAAATGGTTCAACAAAATGAAGCAGAATAATATTATAAAAACCCAGAGAGGAGAGTTTCTAGGAGGAGAGAATGACCATCAATGACTTAGATCATTGGAATTCAGTTAGGAGAGTGTTGATAATCTCAGAGAGTAGAAGTTCAGTGGAATGGCAAGGGTAAGACCTCAGCTACAAAGAAGTTGAAAAGTTTGAGGTAAGGAAGTGGAGAAGATGAATATGTAGAGATTCTTCCAGCACCACTGCTTCTGCTGGTAGTGGGTGGTTCCTTCCTTCTCACCTTGCATCCTTCAGATGCTTTCCCTCAGTATCTCCTCCTTCACCCATATTTCACATGAAAGAGATAACCTTTCTCCTTGCCAAGCCTTAACTTTCCTTGTTAAAACAAAAATCCAGTTTGCCATTTAAATATTAAATTTAATATTATTAAACCCAAATTTTTGTTTGTCAACATACACAAATGATGCATTCTAACTTATTTCCTTTGGCAGATTGCTCCCTCTACCCCCTCATGTCTCACTAATTTTATTTACTGACAGATTCCCTGGTGTTTTATAAAACATACCTATTTCTCATCTATCTCTAAAAATTAATCTTCCAATAAACCACCCATCCCTGCCATCTTCCTCTATCTTTCCTCTTTTTTGTGCTTAAATTTCTTGAGAAAGCTGTGTGCGATTAGTGTCTCCAGTTCTTTCAGTCCCTTTTTTCTGAATTTCCTATAGTCTTCCAGCCTCATCATTCAACTGAAACGGCTTACTCCAAAATTACCAGCAATCTCTTATTTGCCAAATCAAATGGCCTTTCTCAATCTTTATCCATTTTGACTTCTCTGAAACCTTTGACTCTGAAGTTCACCTTCTTCTCTTTGATATTCTCTTCTCCTTTTTTTCCTCCTTTTTTCACACTGTTCTCTTCTTACTTCTCCTACCTGTCTAATGACTCTTTCTCAGTCTCCTTTGGTGGATCTCCATTTAGGTTGCATTCGTTAATCATGGACCTAAGGTTCTTCTCTTCCTCTATAATTGTTGGATGGTGTCCTTCTTTGGGACTCTCTTGATCATGACTCCCTTCTCCAGGAAACTCATCCTTGGGAAATCTCATTATTCTGTAAGACTGAATTTGCCTGGTACTCATATCTCATCAGTACTCTCTACCTCTCTGATTGGATCCTCTTAATTGAAGGTAAAGCCATGGGTTCCAGGGCCTTTATTTAAGGGATTCTTTGAGGGCAGGGAACATCTATGTTTTAATTTGTATTTGTACCCTCAGAGCTTAGCAGAGTGCTTGGCATATAATAGGCACTTAATAAATGCTTATTGGCTGACCCATCAATTCCCATGGATTCAATTATTATCCCTATGCAGATAACTTAACCCTTACTTCTCTCTTGACCTCAAGTCATCTCTAATTGGACGTCCCACAGACATCACAAATTCAACATGTCCAAAAACAATCTTATTATCTTTTGCCCAAAACCCTCCCCCTTCTTAACTTCCCTATTCCAAGCACTCCTAGTCCTTCTGGCTTGCAACCCAGATATTATCACCTGCTCCCTATTAGCTATAGCCAAACCTGTGGCCGAATCTTCTAGTTCCTATCTTTGCAAGATCTCTTGTATACGTCTTGCTCTTCTCCTCTGACAATACTACTATGTTGGTCCAGAGTTTTATCCCTTCATATCTGACTTATTTTAATAACCTTCTAGCTGACTGCCCGTCTTTTTTATTATAATTGATTGTATATTCAGCTGCCAATGTGACCTTCCTAAAGTACAGTGACCATCCCCCTACTATATAAACTCCAGTGGCTCCCTATTACCTCTAGAATTAAATATTAAATGTAAAATCCTAAAAACTCTTCATTATCTGGCCCTTTCTTACCTTTCCAGTCTTCTTACCTTTCATTCTCTCTTATAAATACTCTAAAATTCAGTGACATTGATCTCCTTGCCATTCCATCACCAAGACACTCTATTTTAGTGGAGTCCATTTTCACTGACTTTCCCATGCGGAGTACCAGGAGAGCACAAAAAGTCACACAAGAATACTTCCTATGGGAAAGGGACCTACATGTGCAAGAATGTTTGTGGCAGCCCTTGTTGTAGTGGCCAGGAACTGGAAAGTGAGTGGATGCTTATCAAATGGAGAATGGGTGAATAAATTGTGGTGTATGAATATTATGGAATATTATTGTTCTGTAGGAAATGACCAACAAGATAATTTCAGAAAGGCCTGGAGAGACATACGTGAACTGATGCTGAGTGAAATGAGCAGAACCAGGAGATCATGATACATGGCAACAACAAGATTATGTGATGATCAGTTCTGATGGATGTGACTCTTTCCAACAATGAGATGATTGAGACCAGTTCCAATGATCTTCTGATGAAGAGAGACATCTGTACCCAGTGAGAGGACAGTGGGAACAGAGTGTGGAACACAACATAGCATTCTCACTCTTTTTGTTGCTGTTTGCTTGCATTTTGTTTTCTTTCTCATTTTTTTCTTTCTGATCTGATTTTTCTTGTGCAGCAAGATTATTGTATAAATATGTATACATATATTGGATTTAACATATATTTTACCATGTTTAACATATTACTTGCCATCTAGGGGAGGGATTAGGGGGAAGGAGGGAAAAAATTGTAACACAAGGTTTTGTAAGGGTCAATGTTGAAAAATTATTCATACATGTTTGAAAAAAATAAAAAGCTTTAATAAAAAATAATACTTTCTATAATAAATATTTGCTGATTTGAATTGGAGACCCTGGAATCCCATGGTGTTATATTTTTCTGCCAAGGGAGTCCCACTTGACTCCTTTCCCTCCCCTTCCCCTTTCTTTATTCTGCATTGGCAGAATTGCAAAGAGGTGGTGGGTTTACAAATCAACCAGAACCATTGGCTGCTTCCCAGGCAGCAGTGCTAGCTATTCATTGTCTCAGCCCACTGGAGGTACATTACCTCCTCCTATGCTGCTAACAAAGTTGGCAGAACCACAGAGCTTTATACATTCTTAGTTAACTTGCTCCTAGCTGGGCCTAGGTAGCTCATTTGCAAGAATAAGGAAACATCAGAAAGAAGGAGATTTTCTGATAAAAACATCCAAGACCTATCTCTAGGACCCATCATCTATGCTCTGAAATATTTTCTTCAACTGACACAGATTCTTTTTTTATTTTATTTTATTTATAAATTTTTGACAGTATATATGCATGAGTAATTTTTTATAACATTATCCCTTGTATTCATTTTTCCAAATTACCCCCTCCCTCCCCTAGATGACAGGCAATCCCATACATTTTACATGTGTTACAATATAACCTAGATACAATATATATGTGTAAATACCGTTTTCTTGTTGCACATTAAGTATTAGATTCCGAAGGTATAAGTAACCTGGGTAGATAGACAGTAGTGCTAACAATTTACATTCACTTCCCAGTGTTCCTTCTCTGGGTGTAGTTGTTTCTGTCCATCATTGATCAACTGGAAGTGAATTGGATCTTCTTTATGTTGAAGATTTCCACTTCCATCAGATACAGATTCTTAAGAGAGAATGAAGACCCGAGATTATAGATTTAGACGATCTTAGAGTCCACAAAGTCCAACATTCTCATTTTACACATGAGGAAACTTAAGATTTCCTTGGCCTGGGTCACACTGCTAATAAGAGCCTCAGGGAGAATTCCAAACTGGGTCTTCCTGAGCCAAGCCCAATGCCCAATTTACTATGCAAACTACTATCTCTGAATGCTTTTTATTTCTTTTACATGGAGCTCAGGTAGATTACTTCATTACCAGCAGTTCCACAAACTTGGAGACATCACTCCTTCCAATCACATATCTCTGAACCCTCTATCACAATTTTTTTGTCACAGAAATCTGTTTTAAAATGACAAGAGGTCTATTTGGAAACTTTTCCCATTTTCTTTCAAGACTGAAGTACAAATCAAGTTTACATTTGTCTCTTGATACCCTTTAGAAAGGCACCATGTTTGTCCCAAGTCAATCAATTCCTTCAAAACTTTAATTGATGAAGTGAAACACCTACCGACAGAATCGAAGCAAATCTAATTGCAATCAGTCAAGTGCTGTCTTCTCAGCTTCAATTAAACACATTTTATTAGTCACCAAAAAGTGGAAATGACACTAAGACAAATAGCAGCCTGTTATCCTAATAAGCTACGTGAGAATAGAAATAGGAAGTCAGGTCCTTCAGCAGAATAAGGGTTTGCTCTGCTCCCTTAATTCCTTTTAGGACATTAAAAGGAAAGGCCTGGAAAAGATATGACTCACAGTTAAGGGAAAAAGTGTGACTTATAATTAAGTCCAGACGTGGGGCCTTTAGGTATAAGACAAGAAATTTGCCTGATGGCATATTTGACCTTCGATGGAATCTGAAATGAATAGTATTTAACTTTATTGGGAAGGGAAATAGGCGAGGCAAGGCAGGGAAAACAGTATTGGAGTTTACAAGATGGTATTGCTTTAAATTCTATTATTCCAGCTGGTGGGGAATTCTAAACACAACAGGCCCAGAGAGAGAGTACACTGAAAGAAATGACAACTTGCATTATAAAAGCTTTAAAGCTCTCCTATCAAAGTGCAGGGAGGAAAACTCTAACCATAGAGTCACAGGAACTAAGATTCCTAGCTCTGTTACTATAGCCGTGTGAACTTTGACAGGTTCCTTAACCTCACTGGGTTTCAGGATTTCCTCATCATTCCTCAACCATGAAGGTGTTGGACTAGAAGACACTAAAGCCTTCTCTAGTCCTAGAGAGATAATGCTGCCTGGTTACATGTGGATGACTTTCCATAATACTTTGGGCTTAGCTTCTTTTATAAGTGACTTCTGCTCTGGAGGGAGGGTTTCTCCTGGTCAATCCAAGTACCACCTTGTGAGTGAAGGGAAAGGAATCACCTGGGACTACTCTGTAACATCAGAAATGGAAAACCAGTAAGATTTGCCCTAGTGAGATCCTGTCCCCTTGTTTACAAACCTATTTATTGTCCTTGACTGCAATACTGAGATGTACTATCTAGAAGCTACAAAAGAATCACCTCCCACTATATCCCCTATTGATTAAGCAGAAAAAAATAAGATTTTGGTGGAACCTGAATAGATCAGATGTGAAATTAAACACTCTTAAGAACATCTTAAGATTGACTCCCTTCCTCCTCCTATATGGACTGAAATACCCAAGAGAGGAGGTAGGGAGGGAGAAAAAAAATTAAGTACCTCACCTGGGGGAGGTATTAGTAGTATTATTATTATTTTCTTTTTACAGTTAAGGAAACTGAGGCAGACAGAAGTTAAATGACTTGCCCAGAATCACACAAATAGTTGCAGTAACTAACTTCCCCTCCAGGGTGTGAGACAGGTGGTATCCATCAACTCATTCCTCCTTCCTTTTCCTCTGTTTCCCAAAGTCCCAATTCCCATTAATGTTAGAGCCTTTCCTCTATCGGATAGTTCACAATGTATTCTACATGTAGGTTAAACCCTCCCCTTTTACATTAGGCAGAGCTCCTGGAGAACAGAGATTGCCTTTTACCTTTCTTGTACCCCAGTCCCTTAATACAATACCTGGAGCATAGGAGGTCCTTAATAAATATTTATTAACTGACCCTACTTACCCTGGTGGGGGGGGGAGGTCTTAGATTGGCCCTTAAAGGAATTAAAATGCAGTGTATTACTGATCTGTCCAGATTTTCTGTGACCCTCCCTCCCCAGGACCCTCTAGCTAGTGTTAACAGACCAGAAGAGTTACCATCTTGGAGGTAGGACGACAGTATCCACCCTCCCATAGCTCACAGTCACAAAGAAAATAAGACAGGCCCACAAACCATACCAGATAGACTCCAAAGAAATAAAGTGGTCTCGGGTTGGAGGAAGAATAAATCTTTTCAACTGTGAGGATTCAGAAAGAATTCAGGACATAAAGCAGTCACAATCAACAAAACTGGGTGTCTGCCCTTGTCATATTTTGAGTAAAGGCCCAATTTGACAGAAAACATCCCTGTTACTGTTGGATCCAGATCGATACAGGGCAGCAGAGCAAATAGAATGCTGGGTTTGGAGCCAATGACTTTCAGGTTCAAATCCCAACGCAGCCACCCAATCGCTTTGCAACTGGGCGACTTCTCCGGGCCTCAGTTTCCCTGTCTGTAAATCCAAAGATTGGACCTGAAAAACTCTTAAGTCTGTTCCAGCACTAAATCTATGATCCTATGATAATATTTGGTGAGCACCCACGAGGGACTTTGGCAAAGAACAGAGTTTCTTCTGCAACTTTTTTTTTAATCCCCTAAAGAAGCATTTGTTTCTGCACCACAATGGCCCATTGACTCTGAATGCCCAGTTCTGTTTCTTTTGAGCACAGAAAAAAAAAAAAAAAAAGTTGTCCTTGTTCTTAGTAGCAGTTTAAACATAGAGAGTACTGTTGTGTCACTTTACTAGTGGAGGTGAATCAAAGTAGGCGAGAGTGGGTGCAAATGCACATAAAACAGCTGTCCGGGGATCTGCATGGACAGAGAGTAAAGATATTTTAGACTCTAAGGCATAAATAAACCTCATAAATAAACCTCTTGGGAACTAAGAATCTGTAATCATTTCTTTCTCGTACTTTGACAGGCCTTAAGGAAAAGCTATCAAGTCTTTCCTTATTTCTCAGTTTAATGAGGTGTTGGGTTTATCTAAGGAATTCAAATGAACATTGATAAAGCATTTAAAATTCTTTGAGCTCCTAAAGATCAAAGGCAAATTGAGCAGTCCAGAGATAATTGAGTTTGACAATATCCTAATTGTTATTGTTTCTTGCCTTGCAGAGTCCAGGAAATTTTCATTTTCCTTCTAAAACTGTGAAATAAACAGAAAAAAAATCTTCATCATCAAGTAATAGAATAGAATATATTGGCTCTTGGTCACTTAGGAATTAAGATAAATACTTGAGTGAAAAGAAAGAAGTTTCAACTCAAGATTTCCTTGGAAATGGCCATTTTCTTTGTGGTGAAATAAGGAAATCAGTAAGTTGATCTGTGAAACCTGAGGCAAATCACTTTACTTATTTGAATTTATATGAGCTTATCCTTATAAAGTCCAATAACTGAAATCAGGAAAACCTAAGTCCAAATCCAGCCTTAAACACTTCTTACTGTGTGAGCCTGGATTAGACACTTAATCTCCATCTGCCTCAGTTTCCTCATCTGTAAAATGGGGATAGTAGTATCACTTACTTTCCAGGTAGTTGTAAGGATCAAATGAAATAATATTTTAAAAGTACTTAGCACAATGCCTGGCACATAGCAAGTACTATATAAATATTAGCAATTATTAGTATTTGTACTACCTACATCACAGGATTCTTGTGAAGCAATTGGGTAGTGCAATGGGTAGAGTACTAAGCCTGGAGTTAAGACCTGAGTTCAAATGTGACCTCAGACACTTACTAGCTGTGTGACTCTGGGCAAGTCATTTAACCTTTGTCTATTTTTCTCAGGTGAAAAATGCAGAGACTAATATATACCTGAAGCATCATTAATGTGAGGATCAAATGAAACTATACTTATAAATCTTTTCTGTATAATGCTTAGCATAAAACAGATGTAAATGCTTGTTTCCCTAGGCACTGACCCACACTTAACACTGTACACCAAGATAAGGTCAAAATGGGTTCATGACCTAGGCATAAAGAACAAGAGTATAAATAAATTAGAAGAACATAGGATAGTTTACCTCTCAGACCTGTGGAGGAAGAAGGAATTTGTGACCAAAGGAGAACTAGAGATCATTATTGATCACCAAATAGAAAATTTTGATTACATCAAATTAAAAAGTTTTTGTACAAACAAAACTAATGCAGACAAAATTAGAAGGGAAGCAATAAAATGGGAAACTATTTTTACAGTCAAAGGTTCTGATAAAGGCCTCATTTCCAAAATATATAGAGAATTTACTCTAATTTATAAGAAATCAAACCATTCTCCAACTGATAATTGGTCAAAGGATATAAACAGACAATTCTCAAAGAAATTAAAACTATTTCTAGCCATATGAAAAGATGCTCCAAGTCATTATTAACCAGAGAAATGCAAATTAAGACAACTCTGAGATACCACTACCACCTGTCAAATTGGCTAGAATGACAGGGAAAGATAATGCAGAATGTTGGAGGGGATGTGGGAAAACAGGGACACTGATGCATTGTTGGTGGAATTGTGAATACATCCAGCCATTCTGGAGAATGATTTGGAGCTATGCTCAAAAAGTTATCAAACTGTGCATACCCTTTGATCCAGCAGCATTACTACCGGGCTCATATTCCAAAGAGATTTTAAAGGAGGAAAAGAGACCTGTATGTGCAAAAATGTTTGTGGCAGTTCTTTTCGTAGTGGCTAGAAACTGGAAACTGGGTGGATTCCCATCAATTGAAGATTGGCTAAATAAATTGTGGTATATGAATGTTATGGAATATTATTGTTCTGTAAGAAATGACCAACAAGATGATTTCAGAAAGTCCTGGAGAGACTTACATGAACTGATGCTGAGTGAAATGAGCAGGACCAGGAGATCGTTGTGTACTTCAACAACAATATTATATGATGATCAATTCTGATGGACGTGGCCCTCTTCAACAATGAGATGAACCAAATCGGTTCCAACAGAGCAGTAATGAACTGAACCAGCTACACCCAGTGAAAGAACTCTAGGAGATGACTATGAACCACTACATAGAATTCCCAATCCCTCTATTTTTGTCCACCTACACTTTTGATTTCCTTCACAGGCTAATTGTACACTATTTCAAAGTCCGATTCTTTTTGTACAGCAAAATAACTGTTTGGACATGTATATATATATTGTATTTAACTTATACTTTAACATATTTAACATGTATTGGTCAACCTGCCATCTGGGGGAGGGGGGAAGGAGGGGAAAAATTAGAACAAAAGGTTTTGCAATTGTCAATGCTGAAAAATTACCCATGCATATATCTTGTAAATAAAAAGGTATAATAAAAAAAGAAAAAAATAAAGGCTTGTTTCCTTCCTTTCTTAACATGAAAGTACAATATAAATATAAGTTATTTCCTCAAATACCACTATAATAAAAATCTTTAAACCCCAAACAATAATCCATGTAATTCTTGTAAAAGTCAACAGAAATTTTATTACCTTCAAAAGAATTCAGATTATAAATTGAGGCTTTGCCATATTTATTAGTTTACTGATGGGTATTCACATGTTTGAAATCTACCTTGGACACTTATTAGCCATGTGGCAAGTCACTTAACTCTTTTTGTCTCAGTTTCCTCAACTGTAAAATAAGCTGGAGAAGGAAATGACAAACTACTCCAGTACTTTTGCCAAGAAAACCCAAATGGTGTTATGAAGAATCAGATCAACTGAAACTATTAAAAAAACAAAAATTGGAATAATAATAGCATCTATCTCACAGGGTTGCTATGAGGATTAAATGAGTTAATATATGTAAAACACATTGTAAGCAAATTATTATTCATATCTTAGGAAATGCTCACCTCTCTTTTTTCCAAAAACTTTATTACCCTATGTTCTTATTCTCCAGAGTAGCAACATACAACTCAGGCCATCCATGTTTTGGCTGTCTTTCTTACTGACCCAGTTCCTTTTCAAAACCACCCATGCTCAAAAAGAATCATTTTTTGCCACTTCCCGAATACAAATCAGTCTTAATAATATGCTGACACACAATTTACTAATCATGCAATTTTCTGTTGCATTTTGGTTGGCTTATTGTTTTAATTTTTTCAAGCTCATAGTTTCCATGATTTACATTTGGGTATTGCAGATAGCTGGTCAATGATCTTTAAACTGCTCTGACAATTCAAATACTATGCTAAGTACTAGGAATAAAATTAAAAAAAAAAAAGCAAAAGACAGAGGATCATCATTTTAGAGCTACCAGAGACCATTTAATTTAATTGTTCCTTTTACTTTACTAATTTAATTGTTCCTCATTAAGAAATTGAAATACTGGTTGATGAAGAGACTTGCCTAAACTCACCCAGGTAATAGGATCCTATCTAATCTATTATTGCCATAGGCCCAACTTATTATCCTTCTGCTTTGACTACCCAAGATATATTCCCTAGCACTTAGCACAGGGCTTGGCACATAACAAAATACTAATTAATACTTATTGACAAGCTGACTAATTGAAGAATTGATGACAGACTATCCCAATGATAGGATAATCTGGGAAATGAGTGTTTTTTATCCACTTTCTTTTTTCCAGGCAGAAAGTTAGACCAATTTCTTTTCACTGAGGTTTTGTATTATCCTGTGGCTTAATGCAATTAGTATAAAGTCAGCTTTGAATTTATCTCTGTATTCCCCATAGCATCGTGCACTGTGCCTTATGTGGAAGCATTTAATAAGTGTTTGTTGAATGAATGAATGAAAATTGGTCAAATTTTATTAGAAAAAAGTTAAATGGAGTAGGTTGCCCCCTGGAATTTCTCTAATGAAATTTGAGTTATATCTATTCATTCATTCATCAATTATGTATTCTATGCCTTAATAATGTTATGCAAAAAAATTCCTCTCTAATAAAAAAATTAATAAAAGGAAATATAAAATTCCCATAAAAATAAAAGGCATCATTCCAGTTTCTTAGAGTGATTCAAGGATAAATGATACAGGACATAGCTCTCATGATATTCAGCTTTATAGAGAAGATAATAATAGTCATAAAAATGATAACTGATATTTATATAGCACTTTCTATATGCCAGGTATTGTGCTGAGCACTTTACAATTGTATTATCTCATTTGATTCTTACTATATCCCTGGAATGTAGGTGCTATTATAATATCCATTTTACAGAAGAGGAAATTGAGACTGAAAGAAGTTAAAATTGACCTGCTAGTAAGTGTCTGAGGCTGGATTTGAACTCAGGAAGATAGATGAGTCTTGAAGAGGACCAGGACATCTGGAAGGGGATTCCATGACATGCAAGTGAATTGGATTGAAGGGAGGAAGGGCTGAGCAAAGTCACCTGCCTCATTTTCCCCTGCAGAGCCATCTGGGTCCAGTGGCCAGATGTAGATCAGAACAACTGGAGATGGCCCTGGATGCAGTGGGAGACCAGCTTCTACTGATACAGTCCCTCTCATCTCCGAATGGAAACAGATCAGGTCAGCAGAGCAACGGGCACTGACTTGGGTGGGCTTCAGTTTTTTACTAAGTTAGAGCACCCCTTCTCCACCTTCGTCTCCATACCCCTCCATACACATGTATATACATACCCATGTGACCAAGAAGCTTCCATAAAGGGAGAGAAGCATCTATTAAGTGGCTGCTATCTGCCAGAAACTCTGCTTCGGCCTGGGGATTCAAAGAAAAACAACATATCTATGCTTTTAAGAATGTTACAGTCTAATGGGAGAGACAATATGTAAACAGTTATATGCAATACTGAATTAGAAATAATCAATAGAAGAGAATCACTAGACTTAAGAGGGATTGGGAAAGGCTTCTTGTAAAAGGTGGGATCTTTGCTGAGAATTAAAAGAAGCCAAGAGGTAGGGATAAGATGGGACAGAATTCTGGTCTTGGGAGTCAGATGGAATAGCAAGTAGGTTAGTGTCAATGGATTTGAGTGCTTAGGAGTAAGTGAGGTGGAACAAGACTGAAAAGATAGAAATAAGACGGGTTAGGAAGGTCTTTGAATGCCAAATAAAAGATTTCATATTTGATAGGGAGCTATTGGAGTTTACTGAATGGGGATGAGATGATTATACCCATGATTTTGGAAGATTAATTTGACATGTAAATAGAGAATACTCTGAAATAGGGAAACATTTGGGTTTTCCATTAATTCTAGTAGTCTCTTGGTTTGTCTTTCATAATTTGTCTTGACTGCAATTATATCCATGCCAAATAATGGTAAAGTAGTTTTGTTGCCTTTTACAGAAAACTAATCCCTATTAATTTTGGACCTGTAGTTTTGTTACCTTTTACAGTAAACTAATACCTATTAATTTTGGACCTGTAGTTTTGTTGTCTTTTATAGAAAACTAATCCCTATTAATTTTGGACCTGTAGTTTTGTTGTCTTTTATAGAAAACTAATCCCTATTAATTTTGGACCTGTAGTTTTGTTGTCTTTTATAGAAAACTAATCCCTATTAATTTTGGACCTGTAGTTTTATTGTCTTTTATAGAAAACTAATCCCTATTAATTTTGGACCTGTAGTTTTGTTGTCTTTTATAGAAAACTAATCTCTATTAATTTTGGACCTGTAGTTTTGTTACCTTTTATAGAAAACTAATCCCTATTAATTTTGGACCTGTAGTTTTATTGTCTTTTATAGAAAACTAATCCCTATTAATTTTGGACCTGTAGTTTTGTTGTCTTTTATAGAAAACTAATCTCTATTAATTTTGGACCTGTAGTTTTGTTACCTTTTACAGAAAACTAATCTCTATTAATTTTGGACCTGTTGCAACTGGGTATTCAGGATAACTACCTGTAGTTATGTTATTGCAGGTGCCAATTAATAATTGTGATGTATAAACTACACATTGTACCTGTATGTTAGGTACATTAAAAAAATAATAAAAGGAAATATAAAATTCCTATACCAATAAAAGGCATCATTCCAGTTTCTTAGAGTGATTCAAGGATAAATGATACGGACCTAGAGTCACTAGGGGGAAATGTGGAGTGGCAGGGGAGGAGAGCGGGCCAAAGTCACTAGATGCATAGTAATGGTTTGTGGAGAGGGAAGGACAAAGGTGACCAGCTCCCCTCAGCCCCAGAAATGAAAAGTCTTACTCCTGAAATGAGTTGCAGGAACTCAGGCTAAAGAGCTAGTGCATTAGAGGAATAGGAGTTAAAAGACTTCCTGATCACAATTCAAATTCAGTTCAAAAGTCAGATTTAATGCCTAAGGAAAAATTACAAAAAGCTGAAATAGAGTCTGGAACTATGAACTAAAGGAGTTTAACAATTCCACTTTTGCTCTGGGGATAAAAGACTCAAACGGTCTTTAAAAGAAGCTAAGCCTAGAGAGAAAAGATTAGTGGAGGACCCAAGCTTAGTGGAGAAAAAATGAGTTTAGTCTTTATAGATTCATGCCATCTTCAAGGTCATCCTGTGGATATTCCACAAGGCACTGTCCTGGGCTCGCTTCTCTTCTCCCTCTATACTGCTTCACTTACTGATCTCATCATCTCCCATAGGTTCAATTATCATTTTGAAGATGGTTCTGAAATCCAGCTTTATCCCTCTTTTCTGACCTAACCTTTCATACCCAGCTTTGGATGATGGGAATGAACTAATAAGTACAGACAAACACTACCTTGAGCCAAAAAGTGCCTCCTTGGAGAAGCTATTAAACACCCACCACCTCCAGCCATTGTAACCTTAAACTTCCTGCTACTTCTGGAACTTTGGTCAGGGATCACCCTGGGCTAGTCATCCACACCAAAAAAGAAATATTATTTGACCTGGAATTGCCTTAATTCTTAGAGCAGTTGCCAAATAAAGGAGAAAGTCTTGTCTTCTATGAGCTAAAATTACACACACACACACACACACACACACACACACACACACACACACACATGCACACTCCCCAGTTTATTTCCCTTGAAAAGATCTGCAAGTGATATAATGAGATACAATACAACACAACCCAAAATAACTATTGTTTGAGAGGATTGCTGCAGCTGGTAGAGACAGGAGCAGATGCTATAATTCTACCTGAGTTATAAGACATTGCAAGCCTGCAGTTTTCTGTTTGGAATATTGATGTTTAGAGGGCAGACACAGGTTAACAGCATCTCCTTCTATGTACAAAATTGTTCAATTTAGAAAAAAAATTTCCTGGGATGAGCAATGAAATATTGAGGATGTATTGCAGTAATATAAACCTAAGATTTTGGAGTCAGAGAGCCTCTATTACAAATACAGCTATTTGACCCAAGACCTGGAAATCTATCCCATGTGCTACCTATTTGCTCATATGACTACTGGGGAATGGCTAAACCAGTTACAGTCTAGAATCTGATTTTCACTGGGTGTCCCCTTTGCCTGAAACTCTCTTCCTCCTCATCCTCCCTCCCACCCAGTACCCAACTTTACTGGTTTCCTTTAAGTTTAGGAAAAGTCTTACCTTTTTTTCCCAAGAAGTCTTTTTCAGTTCTCCTTTGTTTTTCTTGGTATCTTTCCTCTGAAACTTCCCCAATTTGTCCTGGCTTGTTCGTATGTATAGGTACACTTCATTGTATGCCTTGTTTTATTGAACTTTACTGCATTTTTTTTCACAAATTTAAAGTTTGTAGCAACTGTACATCCAGCAAATCTATTGGCGCCATTTTCCCAACAATGTGAGCTCACATTGTCTCTGTGTGAAATTTTGGTAATTCTCACAACATTTCAAACTTTTTATTATGTTTATCTGTTATAGTAATCTGTGATCAGTGATTTTTGATATTACTATTGTAAAACTGTTTTTAAGCATCATGAACTGCATCCATATAAGATGGCTAACAATCAATAAATCTTACGTGTGTGCTGACTGCTCTACCAACCTGCTTTTCTCAGTCTCTTTCCCTCTCTTTGGGTATCCTTATTCCCTGAGATATATCAAGATTGAAATTAGGTCAATTAGTAACACTACTTAGGCCAACTAATAACCTAATTTCTCAGTGTTCCAGTGAAAGGGAGAATCAATCAATACAGCAAATTTCATTCTTGTTCTAGTTTAAGAAATTGGCAAAAACCATCCCAAACCTTAGCAACCATCACCCTGATCAGTCAATAGTCAGAAACATAGAGACAAGACCTTCTATCAACAAAAGAATGACAACTTGTTGAAAGCTCAAGTGATGGTTTTTAGTAATAAAATATTTTAATTAAATTTTAATTAAATATATACAATGGAGTTTTTAAAGACATAATACTATTGTATACTTAATAGTACATTGGAAGGTTTTTTTAGATATAATAGTATTACTTAGTAGACTATAATATAAACATCATATAAATATGTATGTATATATCCTGGGAAACCTAAAAATTTGTAATGACTTATTTTATTGAGATAATAGCTTTATTTCAATGATGTGGAACCAAACCCACAATATTTCTGAGTTATACCTGTTTGTTTGTTGTTTTTTGTATGTCGTGTCCCCCATTAGATTCGGAGTTCCTTGAGAGCAGGGATTATTTTGCCTTTCATTATATCCCTAGTACTTAGTACAATGCCTGGAACAAATTAGGAACTCAATGAATGCTCACTGAGGTAATACATAAAAGTAATGAAACATTTCCCTGACACAAGAAATAATGACTGTAACAAATATGGAGAAGTATGGAAAGAATTAAACGAGCTGATGCAAAGTGAAGTAAGCAGAATCAGGAAAATAATACGCACAATAACTACAACAATGTAAATGGAGGAGAAAATAGAAATGGAATGAAGTGTAATTATTCTGACCACCTCTGACCATTCTTTTAAGAGGTTAGGGAAAAGTCTGTGGGTGAGGACCTCCGAATATATTGTCAGATATTGTTGATGTGGTTATTAGTTTTCCTTAACTGATTTTTTTTCTCTTTTTTAGTTTTATTCTTTGCTCTTTCAATGGGGAAGTAAGGAAGAGAGAAGTGTTAAGAAATGAAAGTGACATAAAAAATAAATATTAATACAAAATTTTAAAGGAATAAAGATATTTAAGGCAGAATTGGAGGTCTACTTGATGATGGGAAAAACAAAACAATTATATTGTACCCCAGCAATGGATTTACAGATCAGGGAACCTGGGGAGGATAACAGATGCAGGAAATACAAACAACCTTATGTGTGAGTTACTCTAACTCCCTAGGGATTCCTTTCAAGCTCTACCATTGACGATGAACTTGGACAAATAAACTGATCAACCAATCAACCAGCAAACATTTCTAAAGTACTTATTATATATCAAGTGCTGTCCTAGGTACTAGAAATGTAGGTATAGTCAAAGAAAGAAGCCCTGCTTTCAATGATCTTGTCCCTAATGGGAAAGACAAGAAATGCATGTGTAATCATGAACAGAATAAATACAAATGAATATAAAGTAATTGTAAACAAGGGAGTTTGGGCAGGAGGCCTTAGCAGCTTTTTTGTGGGGTGGATGGTGGATAATCAGAGAAGACTTCATGTGGAAGGTGATGCTTAAATATTGTTGAGGAACAGAGAATTTTTTGAGCTGGAGGTAAGAAGGGAATAAACAGAGATGTGAGGGACCAGAAAAGGGCAATTTGATTAGACAGTAAGATATAACAAGGGGAGTAATGTTCAATGAGTCTAGAAAGATAGACTGTATAAATTGTGAGGACTTTCAGAGCTAAACAAAGTGTATGTGCTATTGTAAAGATAATAGGGAACCAATGAAATTATTTGGGTCAAAAAATCACATGATCACATATGCACTTAAGGAAAATCTGTTTGGCAGCATTGGGTTGGCTGGACTGGACTGAGATCAGTGAAGAGACACGACCTAGGTGGGAGATGATGAGGGCCTTAAGAAAGGTGGTAATTTTGTGAGTGGAGAGAAGGGGTTAGATGTGAGAGCCCACTAGAGAAAGATTTGGCACCTGAACAAGCTATAAAGGGGCTCTGAGGGAAAGTGAGGAGGTGAAGATAATGTTGAGATTGGAGGAGTGGGAGTGCCTTAACAGAAATGGTTTGAAGGACAAAATTTGAGAAGAAAGCTGCTAAGTGCAGTTTTGGACATGCTGAGTTTGAGATATCTCTAGGATATCCAATTTTATGTGTCCTATAAGCAACTAGTGGTGTGGGACTGATGTTTGGGAAACGAGGGCTAGATAGACACACAGAGCTATGAGTCACCTGAAAAGAGATGATGGTTAAACCTATGAGAGCTGATGACAGAGAGAAAGAGAGGGAGAGACAGACTAGAGACACAGAGAGAGAGAGACAAAGAGGAAGAGACAGAGAGAGAGTATCCCAAATGCTCAGAGACTAGAAAGTATCAAGGAGAAAAGGGTCGTCAGCAATGTCACATATGACAGAAAGGTTGAAAAAGGGTAAGAAATGAGAAAAGAATGTCAGATTTGGTAACTCAATGATCATTGGTTATTCTGGAGAGAGGCAATTTCAGATGAGTGATAAGGTGGGAAGTCGGGCTGCAAATGGTTGATGAGTGAGGGAAAGGAGATGAAGTATAGGAATGAGTGTAGATGGCCTTTTCAATGAGTTTAGGTAAGAAGAATAGGGAGATATAGTATGATAGCTTGAGGGAATGGCAGAATATAGAGAAGAAGGTTGTTTTGTTTTGTTTTTAAGCAAGGAAGAAGGCAGGACTCCAATCTCTCTACATGAAGACAAAACAAATCAGTTCAAATTAAATTTTACAAAATAACATGCAAAACACACAGTTCTCCAGAAGTTTGGCATTTTCTCCCTGTAACCAAACTCTCCCCTTAACAGGAATTGTTTTTAAAGTATGGGGGAGATTTGGCAATGTACATACTGAACTTGAGTCAGAAACCTTAAACTCTCTGGCTTAAAATGAGAACAATATTACTGTAGCATCTTCTTGGCAAAATTGTGAAGATACTGTTTTGTGGACATGAATTATTGTTATTAATCATTTCTCTGGGTTCCAGTTAACTCACCATAAAAACAGTGCTGGACTAGATCCATCTTCCATCTCTGATTGTAAAGAGTCCTGGATGATGTTGTCCACCAACAGGAGCAACTAACTTACAATAATGTCGCTTAGCAATCCCTCTGCAATTTGGGATTTCCTTGGGATCTTTTCTATAATAGTGGCAAACTTTTTGGGCATATATTATGGAAACTGGGTATTAATGAACACATGATCTTCAAACAAGTTTATCTCAATTTCTCTGTCTTTTTTCTTTCTACATCATCTAAATTTTCAGCACCACCCCCATTCTTTTCCCTTCCCTTTCCCCAAGAACCATCCTTTAGTAAAAAGCTTTTATTTAAAGAAGAAGAAGAAGAAGAAGAAGAAGAAGAAGAAGAAGAAGAAGAAGAAGAAGAAGAAGAAGAAGAAGAAGAAGAAGAAGAAGAAGAAGAAGAAAGAGGAGGAGGAGGAGGGAGGAGGAGGAGGAGGAGGAGGAAGAGGAAGAAGAGGAGGAGGAGGAGGAGGAGAAGAAGGAGGAGAAGAAGGAGAAGAAGAAGAAGAAGAAGAAGAAGAAGAAGAAGAAGAAGAAGAAGAAGAAGAAGAAGAAGAAGAAGAAGAAGAAGAAGAAGAAGAAGAAGAAGAAGAAGAAGAAGAAGAAGAAGAAGAAAGGGAAAAGTCAGCAAAACATATCAATATTTCCCAAAAAATCTGACATTATATATTGCCACATCAATGGACTCTCCTCAGAAGAAATAGGGGAAATATTTTCTCATATGTCTTTTTGGGGGTTGACTTTGTTCTCTATAATCATTTATCATTATGTTTTTTAATGTTTTTGTATTTGTTGTTCTTTTCATTTGCATTGTTGCAGTCATTGTGTATTTTGTTTTCTTGGTTCTATTTACTTTCACTCTGTATTGGTTCATGTAAGTTTTTCTATGCTTCCTCAGTATTCATCATATCTATCATTTTTATATCATAATAATAGTTGATTATGTTTATGTTGTAATTTGTTTAGTATTCCCCAACCAATGGATCTGTACTTTGTTTTCAAAGTACTTAGACACTATAAAAAGTGCAACTATAAGTATTTAGTATATATATAGAGAGAGCTTTTTAAATCTTTATCAGTGATCTCCGAGGCATAATACTGGTAGTGAATCTCATTAAATTGTAAGCTTCTCTAGTACTGTACAGTTTTTTTTAAAATTTTCTCTGTATTTCTAGCCTTTATTATAGAGCCTAGCACATGATATATGATCGCTAATTTATTGACCGTGTCTTATTGTGACTTATTGACTGGGGATTTCAGCCATTTAGTTGCATAATTTCAAATAGTTTCCCAGAATGGTTATAATAATTCACAGCCCCACCAAAAATGCACTAGAATAACTCTACAATCCTTTTGACGTTAATAGTCCTTTTTTGTTTTTGTCAACCAATGCTAATTTACAGGATATGGAGTGAAATGTCATGTATGGATTCTTTTGCATTTCTCTTATTATTAGTCCTTTGCAGCATTCTTTCATGGGGTTGCTAATTGTTTGCATTGGGTGGAGTTGTTCATATTCTTTAATTGCTGCTATATCTTTCAAGTTTTATATGAAAAAGAAAATGGATTAGTCATGTATCAAGAGCAAGAGATCACTGACTGATTGACACACAGCCCATTTGTTCCACTGGCAATAGGAAGGGAAGGAGGCTTCTAGAACATCGCTTGGGCACACTAAAGAGAAATAATAGAATGACATAGATAGTTACCAGCTGTGTGACTCTGTACAAGTCACTTAATCTTGTTTGCCTCAGTTTCCCCATCTGTAAAATGGGCTGGAGAAGGAAATGGCAAACCATTTTCGTAGCTTTGTCAAGAAAATCTTAAATGAGGTCCCAGAGAAATGACTCAACAACAATGGACAAGAGAGTCAGGCGGTTGCAGGGTCCAGAGCCAGGCCCCGTGGATTGCAATCTGCCTCCTTGGAGGAACTGTCCATATTGACAGGATCTCAGACGCCCGGGAGTGTTTGAGGTGAAAGAGTACGGAAAAGAATTTGCCATTAGCTCCTCTGACTACAACCCCTCAACCCCCTTCTCTGGAAAATAAAAATAGGTTTGCTAAAGAGACTCCTTAAGCTCCAGTTGGCTACACCACAAGTGCTATCATCTTCACACCAGGCACAAGTTCTCACCGCACTTCTCATCCCCAATCTTAAAAGCAGAGAATTAATTACCAGGATTTAATTTGCTTTGCAAGATCACCCACTCAGTTGCTGCTGCTGAGTGACGTACTCTGAAGCTTTATCTGAGAGAATGAAAATTAGCCCGGCTGGCAGAATTGACCCTGAGGATCTGGGGTGAAACTTGCCACTTTCCTTTTTTAATCATGTGGGGGTTTCTTCCCACCTACCGGCTAATTTGCAAAATCCAATCATTCTTAGCAAGTCTTTCCACCAACTCTCAGTTCAGTGGCTGGCCTTTTGAATTTCGTCTAAACCCAAGATCTCCGATGGAGGCCAGGAATACAGAAATCATTAACATTCTTTTCCACCGATTTCAGGAAAGCACATCACAAAAGACAAGCCGGATGCGGAACCGTGTCAGGGTGACTTCTGATACATCTGCCGGGGGTCAGAGCAGCCAGAGAGAGAGATTTACAGGCAAAGCATGAAGTTGCTTCTTTCCAGATCTAGAGAAAAAGAAAAGGGCTACCCAAAACTGGGGGTCTTTTTCTGAAGGCTGTGTCCATTAAAAGGCTACTGCTAATTGAAGTGGATTGGTTATTTGTCATTTTTCTGGGGTTCTGTGTTTGTCAAAACGTATGTCTATGTTTTTCCTCACTATAATTCTGGATGTGGAGCACAAAAGAATCCTAGAGTTCATCTGGTACAATCACCACATGTTACTGATGAGGAAACTGAGACGGAGAGTGGCCATGAGTGGCCCAGGCCACAAAGCTGCTGACAGAGGCAGGGCTCCCAAAGTCTTCTCTTCAGCAACCTGAAGTTTGGCTGGTGTCTTCCATCTAGTGGGGGAAGCCAGAAGCACCTGAAGTGATTCCAGAACCTGACAAACCTAAAGCAGGTCCACTGAAGGGATTCCTTGCCCTCTCCCTCCTTTCCTCCTCCTCTCCCTTTCTGTGTCTCTCTCTGTTTTTCTCTATCTCTGTCTGTCGGTCTCTGTCTCTTTTTGTTTTCTCTCCTTTCCTTTTTATCTCCCTCCCTCTCTCTCTCTGTCCCTCTCTCTCTCTCTCTCTCTCTCTCTCTCTCTCTCTCTCTCTCTCTCTCTCTCTCTCTGTCCCTCTCTCTCTCTCTCTCTCTCTCTCTCTGTCCCCTCTCTCTCTCTCTCTCATCTCTCTCTCTCTCTCTCTCTCTCTCTCTCTCTCTCTCTCTCTCTCTGTCTCTCTCTGTCCCTCTATCTCTCTCTTTCTCTCTGTCCCTCTGTCTCTGTCTCTCTCTTTCTCTGTCTCTCTCTTCTTTCCTCCTACCTCCCTCTCTCTGTCTCTGTCTCTCTCTCTCTCTCTCTGTCTCTGTCTCTCTCTATCTCTCTCTTTCTCTGTCTCTCTCTCTCTGTCTCTCTCTTTCTCTGTCTCTCTCTCTCCTTTCCTCCTACCTCCCTCTCTCTGTCTCTGTCTCTCTCTCTCTCTCTGTCTCTGTCTCTCTCTATCTCTCTCTTTCTCTGTCCCTCTGTCTCTGTCTCTCTCTTTCTCTGTCTCTCTCTCCTTTCCTCCTACCTCCCTCTCTCTGTCTCTGTCTCTCTTCTCTCAGCCACTTTCTCTCCCCACTCCTCCTGGTCTGTCTGCCCCCCCCAACTCCTCCCACCCCACCCTTTGGATAGGCAAGAGACCTTGATTTCCACTAATGACGACCGAGTTCCAGGCCAGTGGGTTTGGGAGCTAGGGTTACACACAAGCCTTTTCAGGTACACGTATCACACAAACAGAATATGCCGGGGTTTCAGGGAAAACAAGCCAGTTTACCAGATGCTCCAGAATTGCCCTGCTTTGCCTCAAAAAGCTTTTGCCAGCTTCTTTCTTTTCTTTTCTTCTTTCCAACATAATTTGCTCTATAGTCAGACTATAAGACAATTTAGGGAGTACAACCAAGGAATCTGGACTCTCTTTGGTTTTATGTGCTCCCTGGAGGAAACCTCTAATTTGGGGAGAGAAGCTGATGTTCTCATTAGAGTTACTGGCAGTTACTGGCCGTGCCTTCCTCTTCCTACATTTCAAGTTTGTTCTCTGTCTCCCTGATTGTTAACAATCTGGGTGGCTTTGATGGATGGAAAAGAGCTTAGAAGATAGATCTAATCACTTAATTAGTATAGAACAGTCTTCACATATTTGTATCAATTCAGATACGTGTGCGTGCCTATATATGAAGGCTATGTAGGGATCTAAAGTAAAATTTTATTTAAAATATTCACCCCAATATCAAAGATAAAAGACATTTTCTCTTTTCATTATCATATAATATATAACATCAATATAACAATTAGTCATGCAAAAGCTTTTTAAATCTTATGTCATCAAACTTGCCTCCCTTATATTTTATGTTTTCCTATATTTCTTGTTTGATTAAATGTAATTCTCTTTCCACTATGCTAAACTGCCTCCAAAAATTCTGTATGGACATATCAACCATAACATTATGTTCTGTTCTAAAGCAAGGATTTATAGCAAGAATCTGATGGTGCTTTTTACAGCAATGGTACCCAAGATGGAGTGATAACGATGCTATTTTGTGTTCCAAATGATTTCTCTGGAGATCATCATTAAGACACAAGGAGGATGAATCTGGTGGGTACAAAACTCCAAGACAGTCAGTCACTCACTATCTAAGCAGGAATATTGGGAAATTAGTGAGTAATAGAAGCAAAGAAGAAGAAAGAAAAATGACAAGGGACTTGAGTATTTGTTTACCAAAATGATATTGTGAAGATTTCCCTAAGAATTATTACTTGAAGTAATTCCAAACCCAATTTTATGTCAATTTTACTTATTTACTAGGGACTAAGTCTCAAATTGGTCAGTATGAACCAGGACAGTGGGCCAAAATTAGATTTTTTTCTAGAAATACCTGGATACTCCTTATACTAAATAATTTTTCTACAAATCCTTTTGGAGGCTGTTTGTACATGCCTAGGCTTTTGTTGTATTGATTTAAAGGCAGCCTTATTAGAATAGCCAATTATAATGGGCGACAAGTCAGTGGGGATCAGTCCTGAGAGAATGACAAGCTTATTTCTGAAAGTGTCTTATGATGAGGAAATAGGCCTGTCAATCTCTTAGGACAGGAGAGCATCAGGGATCCGGGAGTGGATATCTGTGCCAGAATGTGTGGGCAACCCAACCCATTAAAGAGAAAGCTCCCAGCATCCTGTTTGGCTCATTAGAGCAGTCCATTGAAAGCAGACAGGAAGAAGTGACTCATTCCTCATCTATAGTGCAATCAGAAGGGCATTTGGTAGGGTCAAATGCTTCATAGCAACTGTTTTAAATTTGAGATTATCTAGACACAGAACTTCTACAAGGAAGACTGTGCCCCAGACATTGGGGAGCATGTACTTGTGATTTTGTCATTTGTCAATCTTGTCATTAAATATCACTTTTGTAAAAGCTAATGGATGTCAATAGGTTAGAAGTCACTGGGATGATTGTCAATGGAAAGAACCCAACAGAATGAGAGTTTAAGACAATAGTATAAGAAAAAGATCCCCCCGGGGCAGCTAGGTGGAGCTAGGAGCTAACACTTCCTAGCTGTGAGATCCTGGGCAAGTCACTTAAGCCCAACTACCTTAGCAAAAATAAAGGAAAAGAATGTACCCCCAAGCCCTCTGGAATCCCCTAGAACCTGAAGGGATCTTGGACCCAGCAGCTTTCTGGGGGACTTGTCGGAGAGTGAGAGTTGGATAAGAACTCCCAGAGTTCATATAAGGACCACAAAAGGCATCTGGTTATCTCTGATCTCATTGATATTTAGATAAACCACAGATGATAAATCTGACCAAAAATTATAATTGGATTGCACTGTAAGAAATGACCAACAGGATGATGGAGAGACTGACATGAACTGATGCTGAGTGAAATGAGCAGGAACAAGAGATCATTATATACTTCAACAACAGTACTATATGATGATCAATTCTGATGGACGTGGCCCTCTTCAACAATGAGATGAACCAAATCAGTTCCAATAGAGCAGTAATGAACTGAACCAGCTACACCCAGTGAAAGAACTCTGGGAGATGACTATGAACCTCCACATAGAATTCCCAATCCCTCTATTTTTGTCTGCCTGCATTTCTGATTTCCTTCCCAGGCTAATTGTACACTGTTTCAAAGTCCAATTTTTTTTTTGTACAGCAAAATAACTGTTTGGACATGTATACATATATTGTATTTAACTTATACTTTAACATATTTATCATGTATTGATCAATCTGCCATATGGGGGTAAGGAAAGGACAAGTTAGAACAAAAGGTTTTGCAATTGTCAATGCCGAAAAATTACCTATGCATATATCTTGTAAATAAAACCTATAATAATAAATAAAAGATTCTATGAAAAAAAATATAATTGGTAGTTCTTTCACTAAATATATGGGCAGTCTTAGTAATAGTGGTTACTGTGGACAGCTGAAGCTGGCTTTAAATAATGAGCTCCCTGAGGACAAAAAAGCATGTTCCTCCTTGTTGTCAGGCTGAAATGCTCAGCACCGGCATGCTCTTTAGTTTGGACTGACTTTGGAATATTTAGATATTTGGTATGGCATTTTTAAGATGGAATAGGTGATAGCAGGTCAAGAGGACTTAGATTCGTAGTGCATTGGGAAGTGTTAGGTTTGGAGCCCACAAAATTAATTTTGAATCTGTTCTTTATTCTCTGTATCACCCTTGAGTATGCCATTTTGACTCATCTGTGAGATGAAGGATTTGGATATTATGACTCAGGTCAATTTTTGATCCCGTGACTGGAGAACCTGGGCACATACATGAAGAGTGGTGGACTAGAGACAAGTGGACAAACCAGAATCAGATAAGCATAGCTAATGGAGGAAGCCAATTCCTAGGAAGTGATGAGACAAAATCAGTTTGATCTTCAAAAAATCAGGAAACTTGTGGGAAATCAGGGAAGCAAAGACTGATGGAATGGAGCAAAGCGGGTTGAACAGCTAGGTGAGACCAACAGCAACTGTGGTTGATTCAGAGGCACATGGCTAGAGTTCAAATTTTGGCATTGGTTTTCTGGGGAAAGTTACCTAGCTGCTCTTGGTTCAGTCTCCTCATCTGTAAAATAAGAAAATTTGACTAGATGACCCCTAACGTCCAACTTTTGTTTGTTTGTTTTTTTGTTTTTTGGATTTTTTTTTTCCCTGAGGCTGGGGTTAAGTGACTTGCCCAGGGTCACACAGCTAGGAAGTGTGAAGTGTCTGAGACCAGATTTGAACTCGAATCCTCCTGAATTCAAGGCTGGTGCTCTATCCACTGCGCCTCCTAGCTGCCCCAAAGTCCAACTTTTGTTCAATCATTTTAGTTATGTTCAACACATTTGGGTGGGGGAAGGTTCTTGGCAAGATATGAGTATGGTTTGCCATTTCCTTCTCCAGTTCATATTACAGATAAGGAAACTGAGGCAAACAAGGTAACGTGACTTGCCCAGGGTTGCACAGCTAGTAAGTGCCTGAGATACTTTGATTTGAACTCAGGTCCTCCTTGACTTTTGGGTCATTGAGCCACCTAGCTTCCTCAAACCCTCTCTTCTTGATCATAAATATTCCCATTGCCTTTAAGTGATCTTTCTATGACATAATCCATAACTAAGCAAGTTTCTCTGGTCACTTTTAAGATCATTAATGCTCTTCCTAAATGTGGCGCTCAGAATTAAAAACAACTCTCCAGATGTTGCTTGAACAAGAGCCAGGTGTGGAACAGCAGGCTTTCCTTTCCCACCCTAGTCCTGAACATTAGACTTCCTCAAGATCCCATTAGCTTATCTGTTCACCATACCACCCTTTGACTTATTGAGCTTGCAAATGACTCAAGATTCCTGTGTTTTATATTACTACCTGGTCTTGCCTCTCTCCTGTACTTCTGGAATATTTTTAAAAGAGGAAAGAGAATGAAATTGGTCAATTATAGGTCAGTGGGAAGGGGCAGGAGCAAAGAAACTTAAATCCAGTGATTGTCCAAGTAAGGTCCTTTCTGGGTGTCCACAAAGTCAAAACTCCTTTCATAATAATTAGCATTTTATGCCTATTAAAATACCACTCCCTTTTCCAGAGATATAACTGTATGATAACAATTTATGTTATATACTTCAACTGAAACAATATATATTCACAGAAGCAGATATGAGAATCCAACTGTCTTCTATTAAACTAGATATTAAAGAGATTTGCAAAAATAGGTAGAAACAATGCCTTTATTTTCATTCTTTTCACAATTTTTTGTTTTGGAATATATATATACATACATATATTTTTTTTCTTAAATATATGTTATTTATGTTAGTATGTAATGGGTATACTATTTGAATTTTATGAATTGTTAAATATTTTTAAATTATTAGTCTTAATTTCAAATATAGTAAATATCATAGTTATAACCCAAATAAAAAAAGCTCCAAGTCCTCAATAACTTTTAAAAATGTAAAGGGAATCTGTGACCAACAAGTCTGAGAACTGCTGGCCTAGATGAGTTAGTTCTAAAGCTCCTTCAAACTTCAATTTCCTCTGATTTGCTGTGTTGTTATTTTCTAAGATGTTTTTGATCTTCCAGTGAGGAAACTCTTACCAACATGACTATTAACTCATCTTGCAATATATAGAATCACACTGAGTAATTGGGAAATTTGCTCTAGATCTCATAATTCATGTGTCAGAAGGGACACTTGAACCCAGGCCTTCCTGGTGAGACTTAAAAACCACCTCCCCATCTAAAACAAGTTTCTCCCCTTCCTGCCCCACTTTCTTTTTTCCTCTTCTGTCTCTGTCTCTCTCTCTGTCTCTCTATCTCTATGTCTCTCTGTTTCTCTGCCTCTTTAATTCTCTCTCTCTTTCTATTTCTCTGTCTTTCTCTTTGTCTCTTTGTCTTTGTCTCTCTGTCTTTGTCTCTCTGTCTCTGTCTCAATCTCTTACTTTGTCTTTGTTTCTCTCTGTCTCTAAATCTCTTTTCCCTCTCTCTCTCCCTCTCTCTGTCTCTGTCTCTCACTCTGTCTTTCTGTCTTTGTCTCTCTGTGTCTCTGTCTCTTTGTCTCTCTCTCTCTATCTCTTTCTGTCTGTCTTTCTCCCTCCCTTGTCTTCTCCCCCTCTCTCTGTCTCTCTCTGTGTGTCTCTCTTTCTGTCTCTGTTTCTCTCTGCCTCTGTCTCTTTTTCTTTCTCTCTCTGTGGTGTCTCTCTCTGTGTCTCTGTTTTTCTCTGACTCTATCTCTTTCCCTCTCTCTCTTCTTCCTCTATCTGAGGCAGAAGAGACAGTCTCTGTCTCTCTGTCTCTGTCTCTGACTGTTTCTCTGTCTTTGTCTCTCTGTGTCTCTGTCTCTTTGTTTCTCTACCTCTGTCTCTCTGTGTGTGTCTCAAAAATTGCTGTTAAATAATGTCAGTGTTAGACTAGCAGCAATAGCTGTTAGTTACATAGCATGCTTAGGCTGGGAAAGCACATTACATTTATTGTCTCTGAATCCTTACTCTCAGTGGTTACTGCCACAGGCATTATTATCTTATCCCCATTTTACAGAAGAAAAAACTAAAGGACAATGAATTTAATTTATTTGCTCGGGGTCATATAGGACACAAATAGCAGAACCAAGCAAAGATTAACAGAAATCCCTAAAGGCTTATAGAGACCCAGAAGACTGACACACTCCTGAAATATCTTGTTATCTGGCTTTGTGTTAGTGTAAATCAGTTTGCTTTATTTTTAGCAGCTCAAGTCCAGAAATAAATGAGCACAGTCAAAAAAGTGTCTCCCACCCCCAAAGCACAAAGAAAGTCCATAATTAGCTGTTGAGATAATTAATTGATATATGAACAGAGGAAAGGTGCTAAGAAACTGAAAAGAAAATGTTGTGAATTTTGTTTATGTAGAAGAAAAACAGGGGAACAACATTGACACAAATATTAATGAAGCTTTTGGGAAGTTTTGAGAAGCAGCAGATAGAGGGTAGGAAAGATTCATAAAGCTCCGGACCCAATCTGTGGCTCTCATTCATAGTAACTGTGACATCCCCAGGCACTCAAAGACTGTAAATTACAGGTGAGCTGTCCATAGATGGGGAGACTTTCAACCTACATAGGTCAAGTAACAGGTCTGGATTGGGAAGGAATGGAAGGACCTAAAAATTAGTTATGGCTGTGATTTCTTCTATAACAGAAGAACTCGTTATCTTTGACACTGTCAGTAAGAAAGGATATTCTCTAATGATACATCTATTGATTGATTGAAGATACATCAGCCAAAAATTGAGAGCCCTGGGTCTACCTGGATGCTATGGCACCAGCTCTTTTGAGGACATCTCATCCAACCCAGTTACTTATGAGACAATGGCTAAGTAGAAGGCAAGCAAAAATTAGAGATTTAGTTTAATGTAGTCTTTTCTGGGGTTATATAAACCTAGAACATTCTTCTTGTGTTAAATCAGGAGTAGAGAGGGGGAAGAGGAGGAAAAAGAAGAGACGTGTAGCAGTTTGAGAGGGAGAGAGAAAGAAAGAAAGAAGGAAGGAAGGAAGGAAGGAAGGAAGGAAGGAAGGAAGGAAGGAAGGAAGGAAGGAAGGAAGGAAGGAAGGAAGGAAGGAAGGAAGGAAGGAAGGAAGGAAGGAAGGAAGGAAAGAAGGAAGAAAGGGAAGGAAGGAAGGAAGGAAGGAAGGAAGGAAGGAAGGAAGGAAGGAAGGAAGGAAGGAAGGAAGGAAGGAAGGAAGGAAGGAAAGAAGGAAGAAAGGGAAGGAAGGAAGGAAGGAAGGAAGGAAGGAAGGAAGGAAGGAAGGAAGGAAGGAAGGAAGGAAGGAAGGGATGGAGGGAGGGAGGGAAGGAGGGAGGGAGGGAGGGAGGGAGGGAAGGGAAGGGAAGGGAAGGGAAGGGAAGGGAAGGGAAGGGAAGGGAAGGAAGGGAAGGGAAGGGAAGGGAAGGGAAGGGAAGGGAAGGGAAGGGAAGGGAAGGGAAGGGAAGGGAAGGGAAGGGAAGGGAAGGGAAGGGAAGGGAAGGGAAGGGAAGGGAAGGGAAGGGAAGGGAAGGGAAGGGAAGGGAAGGGAAGGGAAGGGAAGGGAAGGGAAGGGAAGGGAAGGGGGGAAGGGAGAAAGGGAGAAAGGGAGAAAGGGAGAAAGGGAGAAAGGAAGAAAGGAAGGAAGGGAAGGAAGAAAGGAAGAAAGGAAGAAAGGAAGGAAGGGAAGGAGGGAGGGAGGGAAGGAGGGAGGGAAGAAGGAAGGAAGGAAGGAAGGGAGAGAGTTATCAAATCTCAGAAGTGAACTTCAGGAAAATCTGTTATTTTCTAATAGGAATCCAGATGATAAAATCAGAGATAAACAATGCTATTCTCAAAATCTCACTATCAAATGCAATTGAATGGTAGGATATTTGTAAAGCACTTAGCCCAGTGCCTGGCACATAGTAGGCCTTAATGAATTTGGTTTTTTCCCTTGCCTCCCCCAGCTCCTTCAGGCTGCATTTTCTCACTGAGCTTGCATAACAAATGATCTTATACTGAACTCCAACCCCAACCCTGGTTTTTGCACAGCTCCAAGGAACAAATGTTTTCTGGTGGGGATTTTGACCACTATGGTAGGCTAGTGCACTAGAAACTTTTGGAATGACAAAAAAAAAAAAAAAAAAAAAAAAAAAAAAAAAAGGAGGGGAGGGAGAAAAAATTTTAGGGGCCTCTCTACTCACAATACAAAAATAGCTTTTTCTTCAGCCTATGCAAAGAGCTAACTCTATATCTCAGCTTTACAGGTGACCCTGAAAAAAAAAAAATCTAACCTCAAGGTCAGTGGCAAGGGCATGAGAAAGGAAATTCCATTTGGGTATGTGGACTAAAGAAAGCCATACCAAGAGAATAACATATACAGTGCCTCCAATAATGTAAATAACACTAAAAGGCATCTGAACTCAGATTAAATGCAATGACTATTTTTGGTCCCAGTGAGTGAAGAAAAACACTTCCCTTCTCTCTATAGAGAGATGAAAGTCTATGAATGTGGAATCAATATGGTCAGTTTTACTTAATTTTTTCCTTGTTAGAAAGGAAGTTTCTATGGGGAGGGTAAATAATCAGAAAACTGCCATAGAATTTTTAAAAATCAATAAAAGTTTAAAAGTTAAGGAATCCAATCCATTTGGCTAAGCCCCCCTGACAAGATCCCTGAGGTATAAGAAAAGAGCGCTGTTTCCACGTTGACCTGGGCCAGCCGGCAGGTGTGTGGGACTTCAAAGCTGAATTCCCTCTTTCATACTGGCTGCAGACGTGGCCCGTGTCCTAGAAGCGGGCATCCCGGCCAAGTGGGGGGAGGAGGCCGTGCTTTGGGTGTGAGCCAGGCAGCTGTGGAGCACTCAGTTCTCCCGCAGGAGGGAGCCCCCAGGACTGCGGCTGCCACCGAGATCTGCCCTGAGCCCCTCCGGGACAGAGGCCAGTCCAGGGCTCCAGAGCATCCCTGCCTCCAGTTCCCCTCCCAGCTGCTGCTGGCGAGCCTGCCTTTCTTCCTTTTCAGCCTCGTATTTGCAAAAGGCCTTTGGTAGGAAGGGGTTCTGGCACAGAGAAGTTAGCCCTGCAGACCCATTTCCCTTAGCAGGACTTGAAATTCTTCAGTCTCCATCTGCATAACCTCAGCTGTCACTGCTAATTAGATAGAATGAATATTCTGCACAAGCCTACGGAGGACAACATGTTTCCTGTGTAGAGAGAAATCGCATTGAAGAGTCCAATGGGGAATTAGAACAATGTTGTGTTTGTGAAGGAGAGGGGTATGGGGAGGGAGGAGGGAATTCTGGGACTCATGGGTCCACCTGCTCTTTTGCATAAATTTGCATAGCCGGCTGAGGCGGTCTTAACTCTCCCGTATCTAAAGTGAAATTAATTAATAAAAGCTAACACAATTAGGTACATTTTGCCTGCATGTTTCTTTGGCCTCCTATGTGGGCATTTCAGATCTGAAAAGTCTAGGAATTAATTTAATCTTTAGGAACCCAGCTGGACCCTAAAGAGAGCTTCAGGGAGTTTATCAGGTGGCCTTTGCCAGAGAGTCAGGAAGCGCCCGGGGAGCTCTGGGAAGAGTGCCTTGGAGGGATTTGCTGGCTGCAACGTTGAATCAGCAGGGCTCAGTAAAGGTGCTATCCTAAAGAACTGAGTCACAGTTTTCCATCCACCATGGATGGCAGCTGGGGCCCCGGTGTTCCAAAACAGGCTTGAGTAGTTGGGAATTATCATTCTCGGGCTTTTCTTAGGAACATTGACCTTCCTAATGATGTTGTCTTTCTTATGCTCTTTTTCAAACTGGTTTGTTTTACAAAATCAAATCTGCTCAGAGTTGATAGAAGATCATAGAATCTATCCAAAAATAGGTGTCATCTTGGAACTTCAGATTTTCCACAGGAAGTCCACTAATAATCATTCATTTTGTTGTGCCACGGTTCTCTTTTATTGTCCTGACTCAGTTTCCCTTATTGTCCTGACTCAGTTTCCCTAAATTGGTTCTGACTCAGTTTCCCTTATTGTCCTGACTCAGTTTCCCTTATTGTCCTGACTCAGTTTCCCTTATTGTCCTGACTCAGTTTCCCTAAATTGGTTCTGACTCAGTTTCCCTTATTGTCCTGACTCAGTTTCCCTTATTGTCCTGACTCAGTTTCCCTAAATTGGTTCTGACTCAGTTTCCCTTATTGTCCTGCCTCAGTTTCCCTAAATTGGTCCTGCCTCAGTTTTCCCTAATTGGTCCTGCCTCAGTTTCCCTAATTGATTCTGCCTCAGTTTCCCTAATTGGTCCTGCCTCAGTTTTCCTAAATTGTTCTGCCTCAATCCCCTTAGTTGCAAACACCCCTCTGGTTCATGATATAACTCAGGGTTATTTGTTCTAAGGTTATAAATTGTCAATGTGTAAACTCAGAAAGGGGGGACTCCAGACTTTGTGCCTGTAGTCAGACACTTTCTTAACTCCCAGCTTGTTAGAATTTATGGTCCTACCTCCCAACCTGTCAGAGCCAAATTGATGGTTCCTGCCCAGAGATTCTTGCTCACAGAGTTTGGACTCCACCCCCTGCCTTTGTTTAGCTACTGTGTATAAATATGTCATGGAGAAGTCGAATTGGCTGCTGGATGCTGGCTGGATGCTGGATTCTTGGAGACGATAGCCTCATTCAGCCCTGGAATCAAACCATTAGGTCCCAGTAAATCTCTCCCATTTAATAAATTATTTAAAAACTCTCTAATCTCTCTCTTGCCTCAGTTTCTCCAGCATTACAATTCAACAAGCATTTATTTTAAGCATCTGTTTTAAACATCGTGGGCAGCGAGGGTAGCACAGTTTAGAGAGCCCTGGGCCTGGAGCTTGGGAGACTAGAATTCAATCCCGCCTCAGACACTTAGTAGTGGGGAAAGTCACTTAATCCTATTTACCTCTGTTTCCTCATTAGTAAAATGACAGAACAAACTAGCAAACAACTCTCGAATCTTTGACAAAATGAAAACAAAAACCCCAAATGGGTCACAAGTCAGGTTCAATTGAAAAGACTCAACAACCAAGTTCAGAGAATAAATCCATAACTGTGGAATTCCCAATGGGATGGAAGATATTTTATAGACAGATTTCTTTTGCCACTAAAATCTCACCACATAAGTTGGGCTTTAATTCAATTTGCTAAGCAGTTATTAGGGGCCCTATTATGCACTAGGCAATGTGCTAAGCACTGAGGATATAAAAAAGAAAAATAAAATTCCTGCCCTCAAGGAGTTTACAATTTAATGGGGAAAGGAAGCTGTAAAGGAAGGGCCACCAGAGGGCATTCTGCATCTTAGTGGAAACCAAGCAGACGTGGAGATGGAGAAAATGGAGGCAAAATGCTTTGCCTGATCCCTCCTGCTAAAGGCTACTTCCAGAAGACCACTGAATATTGGCATAGTAAATTGTGATTACCTTAACTGTTTGACTTTGGAGTCCAGATTAAGGAAGGAAGTGAGAAAAAGAGAGCAATAATAATCTGTTATTTGCCACAGGCCCACTAGCTGTGTTTTATAGAAATTGACTTCATGTCTGAATACAGATTGAAGCGTTCTTTTAAATTGTCTTTATTTTTCTTGACATTTTTTGGCCTAGGTTTTCTTTCACATCCTAACTATTATGGAAATGTTTTGCAAGACTACACATGTATAACCTATACTGAACTGCTTGTCTTCTCAATGAAGGGGGTAGGAGAGAACTTGGAACTCAAAGTTTTAAAAACAAATGTTAAAAATTGTTTTTTCATGAAACTAGGGAAATATAAAATACTAAGTAAACTTTAAAAGGAAATTTACCTCAGTATATGATAGAGGTGTTTTTTCCTTTCCAGGTCTCACACTTTCCCTCAAAGAAAGCGAAAGCTAAATTACACAATTAAGAAAGCAAACATACATGTAGCTACACAGCCAGACAAATGCCGATTTTGGTGGAGGAGCAAAAGGCAAAGAAATAAATGTGGCCTTATGCCAAGGGTGGGGAGGGAAGAGCAATTCTGATCTAATAAAAGGAATGAAGGACAAATGTCATCATTCATTAGTTGTCCTTCTAATATTACGAAATAGGAACTCTTGCTGTGCTAGCTGAATTGCAGCTGCTAGGCTGCCTCTTCCTAGAAAAGGAAAGTTAGGAACTCCTTGGTGAGTTACCCCGTAGTCTTAGGGTTTGTTTAAGCTATTTTGTGAGTTAGACTCACAGCCTCACCTAGCCAGCACAGCAAGAATCCCTCAGAGCAAATCAGTCTTTTTAATAGATTCTTCTTCCTCATCTATAAAATGAAGGAGTTGAACCAGAAGACCTTTATCTCACTTGATGTTTTAGTGGGAATTAATAAATTTATTCAAATTCTAATCAGGTCCCCAGTGACTTGCACGAAGTTTCTGCATATTACCTGGTATTCTCCAGAGCAATACCAGAGGGGCAAAGTACAACTAGTAACCTTTATCCTGAATTCTTGCAGCAAAAACCAAATCACATCCTCTCTTCCCTTTATACTTGTGTTAATTATAACTTTTTTCTCTGTGACACTTTGGGAGGCAGTTCTTGTTGAACTCAGTGTTGGAAGAGACTTGGGTTCAAATCCTTCTTCTAGTACTTATTGCTTATACAGTCCTGAAAAATTCATTTAATTCCTATAAGCATGAGTTTCTTCTTCTTCAAAATAAGGATAATAATATTATTATTTACTATCTATTTCATAGGACTGTGTGAGCAGCAAATGAGGAGGTATAAACAAAGCTTTGTGTAAAGCTGAAAATAGACATCTTTTTGTTGTTATTACTATTACCAGTTTAATTCCAAGATCATACAAAGCTGCTACTGTAGCCAGATAAAGCATAGTATCTGCTTTTTCATTCTAGAGACAGTCTTGTCCATAATTGGGCAGACAGTGGTACTGACCTGGAGAAATTCCACAGATACACACAGCTTAAACAGACCAGGGATTTTCCAGAGCTACATCAGCCACACTTGCAGGATTTTATCAGGAAAGCTTCATTTCAAAAAAGAGAAATATAAATCTAACAAGAGTATTCTAAGGTAATGTCCTTGGTAATAAACATGTGTCCCAGATTTTCTTTTGGAAAATAGGGTCTAATATTTAATGTATATTGGATTACTTGACATCTAGGGGAGGTGATGGGGGGAAGGGGGAGAAAATTTGGAACACAAGGTCTTGCAAAGGGCAATGCTGAAAAATTATCAATGCATATGTTTTAAAAATAAAAAGCTTTAAGAAAAAAAGAAAATAGAGTCTAGAATGGGTTCAAGATGTCAAAGTACAGGATGCTCCTTTCTCTTCCTATTTTCCCCCACCTCCCACCCAGACACTTCCAAACAGATCTAGAAAAATACCAGACTATATTCTGACTAGGAAAAAAATCACTGTGAGCTATGGAAGAATGAACCTGAAAGGCAATTAACAGTTTGGCACAAGACCTACCCTTCCTCAGTGATTATGGCTTGAAGATGGTGGACTTATAATAATACTTATCAAAATGGTACTTAGTATGTTGACCCTGGAGACAAAATGTCTTGGGCTGAAATCCTACTTCTGACATATACTACCTGTGGAGCCATGAGCAAATTATTCACTGCTTAATATCCCAGGAAACCCCTAAGATTATAAGCTACAAACAGTTGTTGATCTGCTTCATGTGGAAAGGAGTTTCTATACAAAGAGTTCCATGCACTGTATGAAATCACAGTCCAGATGTATGGCCATAGATGGACACTCGGCGTGATTTGTTGGGATGATAGATTTATTTTTTTGGAAAGCGGTAAGGATATAAGTATATGTCCTGAAGAAAGGACCACACTTGACCTCAAATGACTGAAACTCCCAGGACTTCAGTTCAACAAACATTAAATAGATATCAAGTACCTACTATGTACAAGGCAATGTCTACTACAGAGACAAAGGGAATAAAGGAAAACATGTGAAGAGGAGGGTGGAACAGAAATATGAGAAGGGCAACAATTTCACAAGCTGGAAAGACTTAAATTTCATTTCTTTTCATCAGCACCAAATATAGACTATTCCACCTGTTTTTTCTTATCTGCCTTCTATTAACCTTCTATTCTGTTTTGGTTTAGATATTAATTCAGTTCTATTCCTCTTCCATGGTTTTAATGGGCCTGGTTGTTATTTCTCCAGCTCTCACCTGGGTATGTTGGAGTCTAGATCTTAGAGCCTTTCATCCTTCAGCCTTCCAGCTCAGCCATTCTAAAGTGACCCTGACTCTCCCACTGGCCACAGCCCAAGAAAGTACTTCAACTGAAGTTAAAAAATTAAGCGCCCACAGTGTACAGAAATCTATATGAAATACTGGGATATATGTACTTCAGATAAGATGAAATTCTAAGCCTTAGGAACTTTACAATCCAGTAATCATCTGTATTCCTATTGAAAAATGAACTTCTTTATATAACTATCTTCCACCACGGTTTCAGATCTGGGCACTTCCCCCATCCTGGCCTGAGGCCATCTTGTTCCCTGCCTCCCCAACCTCCCTCCCTCCACGTTGCTCTTTTTTGCCCTTTCATATGCTCTATGTTCTGGCTGGTTCATCAGAAGCAAATCTTCTTAGACAGATCTTTCCTGGCTTGCTTAGTCCTTGATGGTGAAATAATTTCTTCCACCTACACCGTGCCTCAGCCCCAGGGCCTTGGCCTGGATCCTCCTGCTGCTCATAGCACTGCTTTTCATTTTTGATTCATTGGCTGGAAAGAATAAAATGAAAATAATTAAGATGGAATTGAAGCACAAGATAGGTAGGGAAATAATAAAAGAGTAACTAACATTAATGAGCTCAAATTTCCTAGCCAGAACAAATTACATCCCAGGGTAAAGAAAGAACTTGCAGATGTGATAATAATAATAGCTGACATATATTACTCTTTGAATTTTACAAAGTGATTATAAACTCTGTCTCATTTGATACCAAAAAAAACTGTGAGATAGGTTCTTCAAGTATTATTATTTTCATTCTACATATGAAAAAATAGAGTCTTAGAAAAATTATATTATTTTACCCAGTGTTACTATGCTAGTAAACATCAGAAGAGTGATTCATTTTTTTCAAATCTGAATTTAAACTGCCCCCCCCAAAAAAGAGTATTTCCATGAACACAACAGAATGCAAAGAAAGGATTGTATATGACAACATGAATTCTTTCATACTATTTGCACAGAAAAAGAAAAAAACATAATATAACTGCTCAAATCATTTTGAAAACTGTTCTCCTTGGATGATCAAACATGGCTCTTCTCAGCACTGCAGTGATCCAGGGCAATACCAATAGACTCAGGATGGCGGATACTATCCACAGCCAGAGAAAAAATTATGGAGACTGAAGGCAGATTGAAGCATGCTATTTTCACCTTTTTTGTGGTTTTCCCCTTTTGTTTTGATTTTTCTTTCACAACATGATTATTATGGGAATGGTTAAAATGACTATACATGTATAACCTCTATCAGATTGCTTTACTGTCTTGGGGAGAGGGGAGACAAGGGATGGAGGAAGAAAAATTTGGAGTTGAAAATCTTACAAAAATGAATTTTGAAAAGAATCTTGGGGCAGGTAGGTGGTGCAGTGGATAGAGCACCAGCCCTGAATTCAGGAGGACCTGAGTTTAAATCTGGTCACAGACACTTAATACTTCCTAGGTGTGTGACCCTGGACAAGTCACTTTACCCCAGCCTCAGGAAAAAAAAAAGAAAGAAGGAAGGAAGGAAGGAAGGAAGGAAGGAAGGAAGGAAAGAAAGAAAGAAAGAGAAAGAAAGAAAGAAAGAAAGAGAAAGAAAGAAAGAAAGAAAGAAAGAAAGAGAAAGAAAGAAAGAAAGAAAGAAAGAAAGAAAGAAAGAAAGAAAGAAAGAAAGAAAGAAAGAAAGAAAGAAAGAAAGAAAGAAAGAAAACTAGAAAAGAATCTTTACATGTAAATGGGGAAAATACTATTAAGTGAAAAAAACTAAAAATTAATAAAAATTAATAAATACATTTTTAAAAAACTGTCCTGCTTGTTTTTACTTCTTTTTGAATTTTTTCTGTTCCCTTCTGTACATTTAAAAATAAAAGTTTCAATGACTATTTTTCAACATCACTATTGCTATCCTCCCTCAGGTTCCTGTGATCCTACTTCTAATTAATACCAAGAAAAAGAAGAAGGAAAAAATCATTGCAACAAATAAGTATAGCCAAGCAAAACAAATCTAGTCTTTGTGTACTTTGAGTCTATCACCTCTCTGTCAGGAGTTAAGTAAGACACTTCATCATAGGTCTTTGGGAAACAGCTGCATTTCAAGATCAGAGTTAAATCTTTCAAAGCTCTCTTTTCTTTACAATGTTGCTATCCTTACATAAACTCTTTTCCTGTTTCACTCAATTCCCTATGTATCAGTTCAATTACTCAAGATTCCTTGAAAATGTCTTTTATCATTTCTTATGACTCAACAATATTCCCTTATGTTCCTATGTCACAGTTTGTTCAGCCATTCCCCAACTGGTGGATATTCCCTTAGTTTCCAGTTCTTTTTGTTTATTTTTTTAACTCTACATTCAAGATCCTGAAGTGTTTTGCTTGTAGTTATTCTCTCCCCAGTATTATTCTTCCTCTTAGTACCTACTGAGTTTGATGTTTTTTCTATACTAAATCTTATGTGCATTTTTAACCCTCTTTTGCCTGTGTCAAATAAGCATGAGGTCCATACAATATCTGCTCCTTTCACTTTTTCCTCAATGTTTGTATATTCTTCTTATACTTGCTCTTGCTATTGAGAAACAGCAAATTCCATTCTCTTCCTCCTTTTGACATTGATGTATTCTTTTTATTCCCCTTCTCTTTTTCCTCCTAAAACCCTCAGCACGGAATCCACTCCCAGTCTGTTAGATTTAATTTAAATCCCATAATACTCCTTGAAGATGAAAAGGTTAGAAAAGAGATTATTTCTACAATTACTTAAATTTGCCTTATTAGATTTTTCTTGATTCTCAAGTTTGCATTGCAAAATTCCTATTCAATTCCAATCCTTTGATCAGGAATTCTTGAAAGTCCTTTGTTCCATTAAGATTCATCATTTTTCCCTATTTTGCTCTTTAGGGTGAATTATTTTTGTTTGCAAACCTATCATTTTTGGTTTTGATATTACTATGTTCCAAGATCTCTTCTCATTTATAGTAGAAGTTGCCATTTCTGTGGCAGTTCTATGATGGTGATTCTTTGGTATTTGAACTGCTTCTTTCTGGATGCTTGCCATATTTTTTGTCTTGGTAACTCTGAATTGTGGTTATAACACCCCTGGGATTTTTCCTTCTGGAGTTTTTATTGGGAAATAATCAGTGGATTCTTTCTATATTCACTTTGTCCTTTAGTTTTAATAGATCTGGATTGTTTTAGTTGATTTCTTGAAATATGGTATCTGTGGGGTTTTTTTAGTTTTAATTTTGAGGGAGTTCAATGATTCTTAAATTATCTCTTCTTGACTTATTTTCCAAATCAGTTGTTTCTGAGCTCATATATTTTACATTTCCTCTTTTTTTCAGTCTTTTGATTTTGTTCTAATATTTCTTACTACTTCATGGAGCCATTGATTTCTGTTTGGTCTATTTTAGTTTTCAAATAGCCTGTTACTTGAGTAAAGTTTACAATTTAAGCTATATATTCTTTCAGTTCTTTACTGCAGAGGTTTTAGTTCCTTTTTTACCTTTTGTTTAATTTTTCTAAGTCCTTTTTTTCCACTTTTGAGTCTTGACTTGTAGTTGTTAGTAATTTGCTCATTCTTTTGGAGGATTTCTATTTATATGATTTTTTTATATTTGTAGTGTTTTCTTTGATGTATTCAGCTTTCTAACTTTAGTTTTTAAATTGGGTTTTCATAACCAGGCTGCACACCATTGCTTCTTTGGTGAAATGGTTGGTGCTGATCTCACCAATGCTGACATCCAATGCTGATCCTTTCCCAGATTGGATCCTTTGGATCTTTGATATTCAGAGCAATGGATTTTGAGGGCACTGTATGGCAGGGGTTCTTAACCTCTTTTGTATCATGGACATCTTTGGCCTATGGGACCCTTCTCAGAATAATACATAATTCAAATTTAATTTAAATACATAAGCTTACTAAGGTAAATAATAAAACAATTAATTTAAATTAAATTAAAATAAATAAAATATTGAAATAGTTCTCAAAATATTTTTAAAAACAAGTTCACAGATGTCAAGTTAAGAATGCCTATTCTGAGGTATTTCAGGATAGAATATTGGGAATCTTGCAGTCTCTAGGCCTTGGGTGGCTTTTTCTTAACACTGCATAAGATACAGAACCTCCCAAGTCTCTCTGATCTCCTCCAGTCTTTGTCAGGAAGTTCTCTTCTTGTGTGGCCTTTTGACAAAGAACTTGCATACCTCATGGCTCTTGAGTCTGGCCTATCCCAGTTGATCTATAAAGTTGGGTTTGTTTGTCCACACTGGCACTTGTTTTTGTAGATAATTCTCTTTCCTATTTTCTGCCAGATTCTGACTACCTTTTTCTTCTTGCAGATTTGAGGTGAAAGGAGTCACTTATTACAATTTCTAATTGGATTTCTTGATCATTATTCAATATGATGTGAATTTCAGATTTCTACTTTCATAGTTGTATGGAAATTGGATTGTTTGCCTACATGTTATTTAACTATTGTTGATAATCCTAAAAAATTCATGGAGAATAGCAAAGATGCCATAGATTCATAGAGGACAAGTATAGTCTTACTTTTTTCCAAAGGGAAATAAAAAGATGAATTCCACAAAATTAGGCTGATTCACATAATATTGATTCTTGACAAAATTTTTAAAAGACTATTAAATTACTAAGCTGGTGAAAACTTAGAAGAGAAAATAATAATTACTAAGAACCAAGATGGATGATTCCTGAGAGCTAAGTCATGCTAGATTAACCCTTTTCTGCTTTGCTGGGATGCTCACCTAATGAAAAAGACTCTTTTAGGAGGCTATAGACATAGGATGTCTAGACTACAGCAAAGATTTGGCACCCTCTTATCAAATTTATTTGTTCAATATGGGAGCCATGATAAACCCAACGGATCTCCATTGGTCATATCATATCTGGGAGTAATATGTTATTTCTCTGTATCAAATTTTGTATTTACAAAATGGGACACAGGAAGAAGGAAGTACTTATTATAGTGAGATAGTGAGGAAACTCAAAATTTTGTCATCTAGTTTAAAGACACTGGGAATTTTTTTTAACCTGAGGAAGATCAATTATATAGGGGTACATGATAGTTCAAACATTTTAAGGAATGTTATGTAGAATAATGATAAAGTCTATTCTTCATAGATCTAGAAAGCAAAACTAGAGGTAAACATGACAGAAGGACAAGTTTCAGCATAATATGAGGAAGAATTTCCTTCAATGCAGTTGTCTAGAGCAACTTTCTGAGATGAGTCCCTGTCCTTTGAGTAAGTCAATAAACATTTATTAAACACCTACTATGTCCCGGGCACTGTTTCAAGATCCATATACAAATACATATAAAAAGAAAGCTGGTCTCTACCCTCAAAGGACTTATAAACAAATGGGGGAAGATAATAAACAAAAGGAAGCTGAAAAGGATGAATGAAGATAAAAGGAAAAAAGGAAAGGTGGGGAAAAAGATACTTGGCACAAGGGCAAAATGGAGAAGTTGAAAAGCTGGTGGGAAATGGAGAGAAAATTGTTCTGAGCAACTCCTTCCTTAAATATAGACCCTGAAGTCCATAATCTGGCCTTCCAGTCAATGGATCCAGTCAGAAGAGAAAAGGAGACTAATGAGATGTATCTGTTAGACTCCCTCAGAGATTCAATTCAGCAGAGGCTGGATAACTTTTAAATGGAAGTATTATAGAGGGAATTGATGAATTGAAGAGGAAGATGAACTAGACAAATTCTATGGTTCTTTCAATTCTGACACTCTAAGAGTCTATGAATTATTATCAAGGTTCTAAGACAATGATGAATGAAATTCAAAAGCAGTTATTAAGTGCTTACTGTATTCAAAGAGCTGGCCATACAAATAGAGAAGTAAGATAGTTTTTAAAGTCAAGAATCTTACATTCTAATCAAGGAAGACAGGTGAGAGATTTCAGTCACTCCTCAGATGAAGAGGTAAAATGGACCTTAGGTACAGAGGCAAAATACATGCTAAAGCATCTTCTTTAATGTCATTTTGTCATTTCCACTGATATAGTTATATTCTTTGCTGATGTTGAGCCATGTAACAATGCCTGAATAATTAGAACTTTCTTTTCCAGATCTTCAGTAGCAGAGGCTGCTGTAGAAATGAGGGATGCAGCATCCATAGAAACAGTTGCTAGGGATTCTCCATAATAGTTGCACCCTGACAAAAGACTGCAGGAGCTAGGCTAGAAGGAGATCTAAGGGCTGCTGCTATTCCCAAAGCTTTGAGGCTTGGCTGCCAAGTTCAGTGGCTGTTGTTAGTAAGAATATTAGGCTCCTTCACCTGTAAAATGGGAGTAATAATAACAACCCTCACAGAGCTGTTTTGAGAATCCAAGAGATACTATTGGTGAAATGCTTAGCACAGTTCCTCACCACAGCAGGTGCAAAATAAATGTTTGTTCTCCATCTCCATGAGTCTGAGGAACATGGTAGTTAAATTAGTGGAGGTGATGGCTAGACTCACCTGATAACTACAGCTTCCTGTTTCTCCCTCAGGATGCTTTACTGATTCAGTTTCAAAAGTTGATGATGATCAGAACAGACAGGTAGATTAGTTTATTGCTGGCCTAAATTATCATAATGATTACTTATGGCCTTGTATCAATCCACCAATATTCTCCTAAACCCCTTATGATCAACAGCCTGTATTTCTAATATGTCTAGACAAGGGTAGGCCTTTATAAGTCAAGGGATACGGTAAAGCTTGTGAAACGTAAGAAAGATTTCAAAACAAACCCTGTTTCTATCCTCCTGAGTCAGGTACCCCAAATCTCCTCTTCCCCAACCCATTAATTTTCTGTACTCTCCATAGCTCAGTGCTAGCTGGAGAGCTTTTTGGTATTTAGTGCTAAGGCTCACACTTTAACTAAATCCTTCAATTCCTGAGGATTTTACCACTGGCTTTCTGCTGAGAAAATCTGTTTCTAACTCAGAGTACTCTTAAAGGGATCAATTTTTTTCCTTCCTAGACATTTTAAAATAGCACTTGAATGTAACAGAATAGTTTTTTTTAAAGCACATTTAAGAAATAGTCCTCTAAAGAAAATCTCATTCTTTTCAGCCATACTACTCAACAAAAAAAATGAACAAAAACATTGTTTGGTTTTTTGATATATACAGCAACATTATTTTGTAGAATGTCATTTTGTTGTCAATTTTAAAGTTAATTTTCAATGGGAAAGAAAGTCATGGAAATAAAATCTTTTACAAAAACAAAAAGATATCTAAGGAATAGTCCCTCAATTACTTTGAAAAGAAATCTAGTTACATGACAGAGACCCAATAATAATTTCTTTATTATTTTTGTTAAATATTTCTAAGTTACATGAAAAAATTTTTAATATTTATTTTTTTCAATTTTGAGTTCCAAATTCTCTCCCTCCTTTATTCTTCCCCTTCAAAAAGGCAAGCAATTTAAGATCAATTATACATATGAAGTCATGCAAACATCTTTCCACAGTAGTCATGTTGCAAAAGAAAATACAAAATTAAACAATAAAAATAAAGCTTTTAAAAAGGATGCTTCTTAATTATACTAAATTAAAAAGGTTTTGTAGAAACAAAACCAATGCATCAGAGATTAGAAGGGAAGCAGAAAACAGAAAAAAAAAGTTTATACCTCAGGGTTGTGATCTAAAGGTCTTATTTCTAAAATATATAGAGAATCCATTCAAATTTATAAGAACACAAGCCATTCTTTAATTGATAAATAGTCAAAGGATATGAACAGAATTTTCAGACAAAGAAATTAAAAACATTTCTAGTCATATGAAAAAATGCTCTAAATTGCTCATTGATTAGAGAAATGCAGATTAAGACAACTGTAAGATACCACTGGCTACATACCTCTTAGATTGGCTAAAATTACAGGAAAAGATAATGACAAATGTTGGGGAGAATGTGGGAAAACTGGGACATTGATACATTTTTGGTAGAATTGTGAAGGCATCCAATCATTCCGGAGAGTAATTTAAAACAATGCTCAAAGGGCTATAAAATATGCACACCCTTTGATCCAGCAGTGTTTCTACTGGGATTATATCCCAAAGAGATCTTAAAGGAAGAAAAGGGTCCCACATGTGCAAAAATGTTTGTGGCAGCCCTCTTTGTAGTAGCCAGAAACTGGAAACTGAGTGTATGCCCATCAATTGGAGAATGGCAGAATAAGTTATGAATGTTATATAATATTATTGTTCTGTAAGAAATGACCAACAGGATGATTTCAGAAAGGCCTGGAGAGATTTACATGAACTGATGATGAGTGAAATGAGCAGAATGAGGAGATCATTGCACCTGGCAACAAGATTATATGATGATCAATTCTGATAGATGTAGCTCTCTTCAACAACAAGGTAATTCAATTCCAACAGACTTGTAATGAAGAGAACCATCTGCATCCAGAAAGAGGGCTATGGGGACTGAATATGGATCACAACATAGTATTTTCACCTTTTAAAAAAGTATGCTTCAATCTGTATTCAGAATTCATTCATTCATTCTCTCTTTGGAGATAAATCATATTTTTCATCAGTTCCTTTGGCAATGTCTTGGGTCTTTGTCTTGATCAGAGTAGCTAATTCTTCCAAAGTTGATCTTCCTTACAATATTTTTTCTGTATACAATATTCTGTTCACTGCACTTTGCATGAATTCATATAAATCTTTCTGAAATTCGGGTACAATAGTATGCCACAATTTGTGCAGCTTTTTCCCTAGTTGATGGCTTTTTTCTTTAATTTCCAATTCTTTGTCACCACAAAAAGAGCTGCCATAAACATTTTTTGTATTATTTTTGTACAAATATGTTCTTTTCCCTTTTCTTTTATGTTTTGAGCTATAGACCTAATAGTAGTGGTATTGCTGTGTCAAAAGGTAGTATAGTTTTATAGTTCTTAGGGCATAGTTCCAAATGGTTCTCCAAAATTGTTCAACTAATTGACAACTCCACCAACAGTGCATTTGTGTTCTACTTTTTCCACATATCTTCCAGCATTTGTCATTTTTTTTTGCATGTTAGCCAATCTGATAGGTATGAGGAAGTATCCCAGAATTGTTTTAATTTGCATTTCTCTGACTACAGAAAATCATCCCCAGGATGATACACTATGACCAACTGGGATTTATACCAGGAATGCAGGGCTGCTTCAATATTAGGAAAACTATTAGCATAATTGACTATATCAATAACCAAATTAACAAAAACATCTCAATAGATGCAGAAAAAGCATTTGATAAAATCCAACATCCATTCCTACTAAAAACACTTGAGAGTATAGGAATAAATAGATTATTCCTTAAAATAATAAGGAGCATATATTTAAAACCATCAGGAAACATCATATGTAATGGCGATAAACTGGAACCTTTCCCAGTAAGATCAGGGGTGAAACAAGGTTGCCCACTATCACCATTACTATTCAATATTGTACTAGAAATGCTAGCCTCGGCAATAAGAGCCGAGAAAGAGATTCAAGGAATTAGAGTAGGTAATGAGGAAATCAAACTGTCACTCTTTGCAGATGACATGATGGTATACTTAGAGAACCCCAAAGACTCTGCTAAAAAGCTATTAGAAATAATTCAGAACTTTAGCAAAGTTGCAGGATACAAAATAAATCCACATAAATCCTCAGCATTTTTATACATTATCAACACAATACAACAGCAAGAGATAAAAAGAGAAATTCCATTCAAAATAATGGTCGATAGTATAAAATATTTGGAAATATATCTACCAAAGGAAAGTAAAGAATTATATGAGCAAAATGACAAAACACTTGCCACAAAAATAAAGTCAGATTTAAATAATTGGAAAGACATTAAGAGCTCTTGGATAGACCGAGGGAATATAATGAAAATGACAATACTCCCTAAACTGATCTATTTATTTAGTGCTATACCAATCAGACTCCCAAGAAACTATTTTAATGACCTAGAAAAAATAACAACAAAATTCATATGGAAGAACAAAAAATCGAGAATTTCAAGGGAAGTAACGAAAAAAAAAATCAAATGAAGCTGGCCTAGCTGTACCTGATCTAGAACTATATTATAAAGCAGCAGTCACCAAAACCATTTGGTATTGGCTAAGAAATAGACTAGTTGATCAGTGGAATAGGTTAGGTTCGCAGGGCAAGATAGTGAATAAAAATAGCAATCTAGTGTTTGACAAACCCAAAGATCTCAACTTTTGGGATAAGAATTCATTATTTGACAAAAACTGCTGGGAAAACTGGAAATTAGTATGGCAGAAACTAGGCATGGACCCACATTTAACACCACATACTAAGATTAGATCAAAATGGGTCCATGATTTAGGCATAAAGAACAAAATCATAAATAAATTAGAGGAACATGGGATAGTTTACCTCTCAGACTTGAGGAGGAGGAAGGGATTTGTGACCAAAGGAGAACTAGAGATCATTATTGATCACAAAATAGAAAATGTTGATTACATAAAATTAAAAAGCTTTTGTACAAACAAAACTAATGCAAACAAGATTAGAATGGAAGTAACAAATTGGGAAAACATTTTTACAGTTAAAGGTTCTGATAAAGGCCTCATCTCCAAAATATACGGAGAATTGACTCTAATTTATGAGAAATCAAGCCATTCTCCAATTGATAAATTGTCAAAGGATATGAACAATTTTCAGATGATGAAATTGAAACTATTTCCACTCATATGAAAGAGTGTTCCAAATCACTATTGATCAGAGAAATGCAAATTAGGACAACTCTGAGATACCACTACACACCTGTCAGATTGGCTAAGATGACAGGAACAAATAATGATGAATGTTGGAGGGGATGTGGAAAAACTAGGACACTGATGCATTGTTGGTAGAGTTGCGAAAGAATCCAACCATTCTGGAGAGCGATCTGGAATTATGCCCCAAAAGTTATCAAACTGTGCATACCCTTTGATCCAGCAGTGCTACTATTGGGCTTATATCCCAAGGAAATACTAAAGAAGGGAAAGGGACCTGTGTGTGTCAAAATGTTTGTGGCAGCCCTTTTTGTAGTGGCTAGAAACTGGAAAATGAACAGATGCCCATCAATTGGAGAATGGTTGGGTAAATTATTGTTCTGTAAGAAATGACCAACAGGATGAATACAGAGAGGCTTGGAGAGACTTACATCAACTGATGCTAAGTGAAACGAGCAGAACCAGAAGATCATTATACACTTCAACAATGATACTGTACGAGGATGTACGCTGATGGAAGTGGATATCTTCAACATAAAGAAGAGCTAATCCAATTCCAATTGATCAATGATGGACAGAATCAGCTACACCCAGAAAAGGAACACTGGGAAATGAGTGTAAACTGTTAGCATTTTTTTGTTTGTTTTTCTTCCCAGGTTATTTTTACCTTCCGAATCCAATTCTTCCTTTGCAACAACAACAACAACAACAAAATTCGGTTCTGCACATATATTTTGTACCTAGGATATACTATAACATATTTAATATGTGTGGGAATGCCTGCCATCTAGGGGAGGGGATGGAGGGAAGGAGGGGGAAAATTTGGAACAGAAGGGAGTACTAGGGATAATGTTGTAAAAAATTACCTATGCATATGTACTGTCAAAAAATGTTATAATTATAAAATTAATTTAAAATTTTTTTTTAAATTTGCATTTTTCTGATCAGTAGTGATTTAGAGTATTTTTTATGTGACTATTGATAGCCTTTTTCTGAAAACTGTCTTTTCATATACTTTGATCATTTATCAACTGGGGAATGGCTCTTATTTTTTTTAGAAATTTGAGTCAGTTCTCTATATATTTTCAGAAATGAGGTTTTTTTCAGAGTACCTTCCTGTAAAATCCCCCCAGTTTTGTTTTCCTTTTCATTTGCTTTTAATTTTTAATTTTATTTGTAGGGGCAGCTAGGTGGCGCAGTAGATAGAACACCAACCCTGAATTCAGGAGGACCGAAGTTCAAATCTGGTCTCAGACACTTAACACTTTCTAGCTGTGTGACTCTGGGCAAGTCACTTAACCCCAGCCTAAGGGGGGAGGGGAGGGACATATTTGTGCAAAAGATTTTTAATTTCATGTAATCATGTAATCCTCTCTCTCTCTCTCTCTCTTGTTTGATGATAAACCTTTTCCTTAGATCTTTTGTTTTCCCATGTTCCCCTAACTTACTTATATCACCCTTTATGTCTAAATCATTTATCCATTTTGACCTTATCTTACTAAATGATATGAGTTGTTGGTCTCTGCCCATTTTCTGCCAGTTTTCCAGTTTTTCCAGAAATTTCTACTAAATATTTAATTCCTTGAGGTTACCAAAAATTAGATTTCCATGGTCATTTACTACTATGTATTGTATACCTAATGTATTTTATTGATTCACCACTCTATTTCTTAGCCAGCAGCAGATTTTTTTTAATTCTTATCAGTTTGTAGTACATTTTGAAATCTGGAACTGCTAGGTCAATTTCCTTAACTTTTTTTTATTGATTTCCTTGATATTCTTATTCTTTTGTTCTTCTAAATGAACTTTGTTACTATTTTTTTCTAGGTCTATAAAATAATTCCTTGATAATTTAATTGGCATGGAACTAATTTTTTTTAAAAAAAGCTTAGGTAGAACTGTCATTTTATTATCTGAGAGTAATATTTTAATCTAAATGATGATGACTAGGGGCAAAAATTTAAGAATTCATTTCTATAATGTACCTTAGTTTCTAGTGAAGAACAGTTTGAGATTATGTATAGAATAGATGTTACAGCAATGAGACTAAAGCAGTCCTCAAAATAAAGCATTTCTTTCTATCTCTAAAATAAATTAATCAATCAATAGGTATTTATTAAGTACCTACTATGTGCCAGATATATTAATACAAAGAATGAAATCTTTACTATCAAGGAGCTTATATGCTATTGAGGAAACTGACAAATACATATACAATGGAGAGTGGCCAATGAGCTCAGTCCTTATGAACTTGTGGAAAGTTGTTCAGCTGATGCAAATTCTTTTTTTCTATTTTATTTTATTTTTAATAATATTTTATTTCTCCTCAGTTACCGGTCAAAAAATTTAGCATTTATTTTTATAAGATCTTGATTTTCAAATTTTGCTCCCTCTCTCCCTCCCCTCCCCACTTCTGAAGATGATAGGCAGTTTGATATAGTGTATACATGTGCTATCACGTAGAACATATTTCCATATTAGTCACAGTTATGAAAAGAGAAGCAGATCAAAAGGAAAAAAATGAGAAAGAATAAAGTAAGTGAAAAAAATATGTTTAGATCTTTATTCAGAGTCCATCAGTTCTTTATTTGGCTATGGATAGTATTTTCCTTCTTAAGTCCTTTGTACTTTGTCTTGGATCATTGGGTTTCTGAGAAAAGCTGAATCAATCATAGTTGATCATCACACAGTGTTGTTGATACTGTGTACAATGTTTCTGCTTCAGCTCATATCCCTTGGTGATGTAATCTCTTTATGGATTTGGCACGTATAGATATTCTACAACTGGTTCCTAACTGTGTGATGAAGAGGAGTCTTTATTTGGCTTCAAAGATGGAACTCAAAAACTACTAGTTCACTAGATCTAGTCTCAGGGGACTGCTTCCTTTTTAGTGGCAAATCCCATTTAGTGAAGACAATGAGGGGAAAGTCCTTGGACTGGCTCCATCTGAGAACAACATGTGATTTGTGAATAAGGACCTCTCTTTGGAGGTTTTTTGTTTTATTTTGTTTGGCTTAGCAACTTTTCTTTCATTTTACTGGATGCTAAAACTGGGAAACTGAAATAGCAAGACTGGATTCCTAATGGAGCCCATCTACATCTGAGCCACAAAGAAAAGGCTGGTTGGGCTGGCTGATAGGGTGCCAGAGGGAGAATAACAAATAATGGGTCTGGAAATAGGTTGAAGTCCAATAGTTCACAAAGAGTTAGTCCAGCTTTGAGACCCCAAGCATTGACTGAGTCAAGGGATGCTGCATGTAGATGTGAACTCAGTGGGATCTGAAAGTGTGTTAAATCTGAGCATACCCAGAGACTGATGTAGTGTAGGGAAGCATGGACCCATCAGGAATTGTCAGGTAAATGTATTTCTGGTTTTTATATATCTTTAGCTCTTGATAAAGGTTAATTGATATTTATTGTTTAAGTGGAACTGGAGTGTTAGTCACTGGAGATAAATATTGAAGTGACATATTGGAATGGGGAGTTAAGCCAACAGCACTGGAGAATACCCATAACCCATTAATAATAGTTCTAGAGTCCTGAACAAGAGATGTAGCTGGAGGATGGGAGGCCAGAATACTCACTACAAGGATATAAGTACATACAAAATAAATACAGAATAGTTAAAAAAGGAAGAAAATAGCAATTAGGAGAATCAAGAAAGACTCTGTATAAAAGGAAATGTTTGAGCTATTTACTGGCGAAAATGAGAGATTCTATGAGGTGGGCATGAGGAGGAAATTCATTCCAGACATAATTGATGACCAGCACAAAAGTGTGGGCAGGAGATGGAATACCATGTGAAAACAATAGAGAAAAGGCCATTTTGGCTGGATCAGAAAATGCCAGAAAGAATCATGCATAATAAAATTAGAAAGGTAAAATAATATCCCAGAGTTTAGAAGGAACCAGTAGTGTTAGTTCACTCATTTCACCATGAAGAAACTCAAATCTACAGGGATTAAGCAACTTGCCCAGGAACACACACCTAGAAAGTGTCTCAGGCCAAATTTGAACTCAGGAACATGTTTCCTGACTCCAGGCCCTGAACCGTATCCACTGCATCACCTACCCACCTGTATAGATAGCCTCCTCTATTAGAATGAGAGCATCTGGACAGCAGGAATTGTTTTATTTTTCTTTTTGTACATCTAATACTTAGCATAGTGCTTTGAACATAGAAAACCTTTAATAAATGCTTTTTTTATTCATTCAAATCTAGCACTTTATTAACAAATTTTCTCAAATGAATATAATGCACTATTATTGTATCAAATGCAACAATGAATATGAGGAATATAGTGTGAGAAGACTTAATTGAACTGTAACAGAGCATAGGTTTGAGCTGGAATGGACAGTGTTTAAAATAAGAAAATAGAAATTATTTTAAAGTATAAATCAGAGTTCTCAATACAGAATTAATAAACACAAATAGCAGAGTAGGAAGAAAATGTATGTGAGAAGAGATCCTATATCCATGCCCTCCATCATAAATCACAGTACAGAGTTGGAGTTGGGAGTAGGAACATTGAATAGGACATCTACGTGTCCTAAAGTTCTCCAATTTTATTTCATGATTTTTTTTAACCTTATATACTATTATACCTTCTTATAGATTCAGCTGTAATTATTCTATAGCAAATAATATTTTTTGACATTTTTGGATTGCTGATGTTTAGGTAACTTTGAGATCTTTATATTATTAAAAATTACTGAGGATCTGCCCAAAGAGTTTGTTTCCATGGATTATGTTTAAAGATATTTACCATATTTCTATAAAAACTAATTTTGAATTTGTCAACCTTCAGAAAGTATTTCAGAGACTCCTCAGAATTCTCTGGACCATACTTTAAGAACCACTGACTTAGATTGCTCTATGAATGATAAAACCAGCAGAGAGTTATGACTTCTATAACATCATCACATAATTAATGATAAAATCAAAACTTGAATCTAGGTCCTCTCACTCCAGATCTAACACCACTATATTGTAATCCCAAGACCTATGCCAATTAGAAAGCAGGAAGTATGTGTCTTTAAAAAAAATTTAAAATGATGTCTACTTCACCCAATAAGTTCCTTCCAAATACCTTGGAGCATTTTTTAAAGTTATTATTCCCCATCTTTTTTAAAGTTATCATCATCAGCAATGAAAACAGTTTGTATTAGCTTTTAGTTGTTTTTAGATGGACATTCTAGGAATCTACAACCTAAAACCAACAATGTCAGGGCCTGAGTATTCAGAAGTCACAGTGAACTTACATATAAACTTAGAAATGAAGGCGATTTTATTTGATAATATTTACTTTACTTATAGAATCCTAAGTTTAGAATCAGAAGGGATCTCAGATATTATTTACTTGATTCATAGAATCCTAGGTTTAGAATCAGAAAGTATCTTATCTAAACCAGTATTCTCATACTTTTATTCTCAGTAACTTCTATATTATTAAAAATTATGGAAGATCTGTCCAAAAAGTTTGTTTATGTGCCATATTAGAAATAAAAACTAAATTTGAATTTGCAGACCTTCTGGGAAAGGATTTCGGAGACCCCTCGGAATTCTTTGGATCATACTTTGAGAACCACTGATCCAGATCATTCCCCTTTTTCTATGGATGATAAAACCAGCAGAGAGTTACGACTTCTATAACATCATTACATAATTAATATATAAAACCAGAATTTGAATCCAAGTCCTCTAACTCCAAATCTAACATTCTACTATACTGGTAATTCTAAGACCTTTACCTATTAGTATGTCTTTTAAAAAATAAAAATAAAACAAATCAGTCCATATCTTTGGGTTCCTCAGATATATTTTCTATTTTACTTGAACTAGGTGAAGGAGCAAAAGTTTAAGCCTAAGAAAACAATTTAGCCCAAGTTCCATGTCCCACAGTAGAATGATGTATTATCTTTCCTAGCGTGGGGATGGGGGAGGAGGAGGGGAATCATTAGGTGCCTGGTACCCAGAAACCTTGGTGACAGGAATCAATGGAATTCATGAAAAAAACAATAACAAGAGAGAGAGATAGGGGTTCCTTACTGAGTACAAGTGGGTCACAAGTCTAAGAAGGCTTGAGCAGGGCTTGAACAGGGGTTGTCGGCTCCGTCCCCGGATGTACCTTTTGGTTCCTGTTCTTGCTTTCCCGGCCAAAGTCATGGCCCTCTACTCGGTTCTTTGCAGAACCTCCGGCCTCCAGGAATTTGGGCAGAGTGGTACCGACATCACCAGCAGAGACTGCAGTCCCTGACGCTCCCCGGCTCGGCAATCTTGTGACTCAGAGCAGACCTGCTCCCCTTTTAAAAAGGAAGCCGCACTGGACCCAGAGAGCATGGTGACTGGATCACAGCAGTAGGTGAGTAAAGGCAAGGGCCATGAACAGGCCGGCCTTTCAAGGCTCAAGAAGAGAACCTAACTGGGCAGAAAGAAGGGAAGGGAGGAGGGTAGACGAGGCAGCTGGGTGCAGGATCAAGGACAAGGCCATACCACCTTCTGGCTTAGGGAGTCCCTGAGAGAGAGACCCTGAGTCCCAACAACCACTAGTTCTCAAACTCCCCATTTACCCACAGGCAGGCGAGTACTGTCCCAGAACCAGTGATCCACCTGGGCTGGACTGCCAAGTGCAGTCCCCTGGGGACATGGCATTCACCTGTATCCCTTTTACATCCATCAAAGTCAAAGAAGCAGCTCGGGGGAATCTGCTCTTGGCCACTTGTGTAGTTTGGGGAAATCCCTTGGGTTTATTTTGCTTTCATTGCATTGTAGAGAAACAGTTTGTTATGATGAAAAGAATCCCAGACTTGGAGTCAGATCTGGATTTTCTTTTTGCCTCCTCTACTAACTAACTGTGTAACTTTGGAAGTCACTTCACCTTTTACCATTTTGTTATTGTTGTTGCTCAGTCATTTTAGCAGTGACTTACTCTTTGTGACCCCATTTGGGATTTTTCTGGCCGAGATTCTAGAGTAGTTTGCCATTTCCTTCTCCAGCTCATTTTACACATGGGGAAATTGAGGCAAATAGTGTGTTAAGTGACTCACCCAAGGTCACACAGCTTGTAGTGTCTGAGACCGGACTTAAGCTCAGGTCTTCTGACTCCAGGTCTGGCACTCTATCCACTGAGCAACCTGTCTACCTCCTTTACCATTTTAGCACATACTCATAAGAGAGGACATTTATATAGCATTGCAAGGGTTGTTAAGCATTTTACATATGTTATTTTATTTGATGCTCAGAAAAACCTTATGAGATAGATGCTATTAATATCATCCTTATTTTATAGTAAAGAAACTGAGGCAGAGAATGTTTAAGTGAATTGTCCAGGGTCAAGCGGCTAGTGTCAGCTGGGCACTGTAGCCACTGTAATACCCCAGACTGGCTGGAACAAGAGTAAGGAAAATGAACTTTGAGCACAGGAGACAGGATAACATCAGTGGTGCGATTGGCAGAAATAGGGAAATAAATCAACAAAAGGAATTGGTTTGGGAGGAAAGATGAGAAATTTCATTTTAAACCATATCCAGGATGACATGTCTAACCGGGTGAAGGAAATGTAGGTCGTGTGCCTGGGACTAAAATTCAGGTAAATTGCTTAGATGAAGGATTTATAGAGGGAATAGCTCATGAGCTTGTCAATAGAGACAATATAGCAAAAGAAAAGAATAGGATAAAGAAAACTTTGGAGAATAACCATATTAAGACTGTGTAGGAAGGAGCCAATGAAGAATGCCAAAAATAGATTTACCACATTTGCCAACTGCCACGACCAGCAAATTGGGTTTAGGTAGGTTCTACCTACACTTATATTTCTGTTCTTAATCTCATAGCTTATTCCAGTGAGGACTGCTGTCCTCCTTTGGGCCTGTGTGCCATCAGAGTTTGCCATTGGACCCCCAAAAAGTAAGACGTTATATTCGTATTTTAATATCTCCAAGATTAACTTGTGGGTTTTTCTACCATCTCTAATGGGCTAAATTCTTAAAAATTAGATTGAGAGACATGTTAGTTTTTCAGATCCTATGATATGCTGATGGCTAATAAACGTTAATTAATCCCTAGTCCCATATATGTATAAATATGTGTGTGGTGTTATATTTTTAATCTCCATTCATCAGACAAAAAAGAAATGTTTCTATTTAATTAATTGTAAAGTGAACTGTGAACTACCTGGATAAGTATTGGTTGATCTGGGGAGAGGGGTACTTATGAAGAGAGTGTGTGTGTGTGTGTGTGTGTGTGTGTGTGTGTGTGTATGCTACACACACACACACATGATATTTAGAATAAATAATGTGATCAAAGAATAGAAAATTAAAATAAGAAATTTTATTTTGGTAAAAGGAAAAATGCGAAGGCAAATAAATCACCCTTTTTTCTATACTATATTTTTCCTATACTATATAATAGTGGATTACTTATTTTATCAAGCTATCCTACAGTTTTCAGAGTACTTTTCATATAAATGATACCATTTAATCTTCATAACCACTCTAGGCCTGTTTCTTACTCTCAGACATGAATAAATCCTATCCTGCCTGCCTACCTAGTTGTCCAACGTGACCCTTTTGGTAACTGTGTTTCCATCATTGCTCTCCAAAGCCTGTCCCCTCTCCATCACAGGTGGTCTTCCCTGGGGGACAGTCAGCAGCCTCAGCTTCCATGCTGCCTTTCACCTTCTTCCTCTTCCTTCTTCACTCCGGCTGCCTCCACGGAGGAAACAATGACCTCCGAAAGGACCTGAAGGGATTAAAGACTGAATTTGCTGTCCGCCTCTACCAGAGCTTGATGGGAAGTAGAAATGGGACAAACGTGGTCATCTCGCCAGCCGGCGTGTCTGTCCCTCTGGAGTTACTACAGTTTGGAGCCCGAGGAAACACCTGTTTGCAACTTGAAAGGGCCCTGGGGTATACAGTTCATGGCAAGTACTGCTCCAGGCCTTACTATATTTATTTGCTTAATTTCCTCTATTACATTTTCTCCTTTTTCCCCTGAGGAAGAGAAGGAATTAACTGATTTTTAACTTTGGCCGTGGGCAGAAGACACTAAGCCTTTGAGTGCACATTTCAGCCCTTTTAAGAGATGATTCTCAAGTAACACAAAGCTCCCTGGACCTTTTTGTTTTCCTAGAACAGTCCCGTTAGTCACTTAATCTAGGATGATGTTTATACTTTCTTAATGCTAAACTGCTTTAGCATTTATGCTAATCTACTATTTGTTGAAAAAGTCAACAAGAACCAGAAGAACAAATGTATAAAGTGGCAGATAGTCATGGGTCAATTTTAAGTCAGACTTTTTATTTAATTAATTCAACTCGGTAGTGCAGTAGATAGCTCCTGGGGAAAGCACTTAACCTCTCCTGAGTCTCATCTTCCTTCGGAAAATGGGGGTAACAGTGGTTTTAACCTCACATGGTTGTTATAAGGCTAGACTAAGATATAAGTGAAGTACTTTGTTAGATGTCATGCTATTTAAATTTTATCTATTATTATTATAAACAAAAAAGATTTATTCTGATGCAAATAATTTTTCTGTATTATTTTATTCTTGGTTTTCTGTCTGCCTGGAAACCAGATCTCTTGAGAGTCGTTCATATAAACCCAGCATGAGTCCTTGGGCAAATAGCAGCATCCCAGAGCAATATTGCTGACAGATCTCCGCCCCCCCCCCCCCAGGAGTCTATGAAAAGATTTCAGGGATCTCTGAATTTGGGTGAGGAAAGTAAATTATAACTTATCCTGATCTCAAAGAAGTCTCAGTTTCCCAAAGTTCCACAGATTCTTTTTATTTTTCTGCACTCAGATGCAACCCTTCATTTGTCTTTATAATGAATAATTTGGTAAATGGTGATTTTCTAAAATTGTTATTCTGGCTCAGCCTTCAGGTCATTAATTCAGCTGCTATGTCACTCATCTTCTGGGCAGACATTTATTTACCCTCTATTCCTTCATCAACCACTGACTGATTTGCCTTTTCAGCTCAGTCACAAACCTTGCAAATAGCATTAATATAACTGTCTGCTCCAATTGCTTTCTAAGCAATTATGATAGTAGCATACTGCAATGATTTCACCTATTTTATGGACATTTTCCATATGCTACTAAGGATCCTAAAGCATGTAAGATTTTGGATTTCAGCCACCCTTTCATGTGGAGGCAGTCCTGCTTTTACATTTTCCTGAACACAGAGAGAAAATCCTCTCTATTGCCCTTTCTTTATTGTACAATCATCTCAGTCTCAAAGGAATAGCAGAGAAAAATCTAGCTGTGCACAATCAGCTCATGTCTATACTCCCATTAAAAGTATTTCTGGAAAAGAATTAATTGATGAAAATAAACAAGAATACTTAGGGAGTTCCTTAATGGAAAGGAGGACAACAATGAGCATGTATATAAAGTGCTTATTTTGTGTTAAGCACTGTGATAAGCACTTTACAAATACTATCTCTCAGAAGAAAAGTTCCTGCCCAAAATTTGCTTTGAATACATATTTGCATCAGTTTTAGGCTCAACAATCGTAAGCTGTCTGGAAAATAATCAGGTGACATAAGGATAAGAAATTTAGGGTTGCAAAAGACCTTAGACACCACTGAGTCCCATATTCTTATTTTATAAATGAGGAAACCAAGATTTTGACGTCTGACTATTGATTGGAGGCCTAGTTTGTCTGTCATGTACTGGCAAGGTATTTACAACCACTCCACAGGGTGCTTAGGAGAGAATTAAACTGATCATGTTTACTGAATAAACATGGTGAGAAGAGCAGTCTTGATTTTGGAAATAAGAATGCAATCTTCTACAAAAGGTGTTCCAAAAATCAGTGCACTTTTAAGCTATTAAAGCTTAAAATTCCATTCGGTATAAATACTAATAAGAAGTTATGAAAATTCGAGATGCAAGAAAATAGAAACTATTAACTTTTAAAAATCCTTATTTTCTCAGCATTTTCCAAGATATTAATGATATTAATAACACAAACTCTCTCCAGTTAGAATTAAAGACTTTTTTCTGGCATTTCTAAAACTGGAGATTTTCATTGAAAAACTTGGAGCATCTAAATACTAGGTGGATTTATATCATGTAATAGTCTGAATAGGTTTACAATCCAATGAAATATGTAAAGATAGACTGCACCAGCATCCCCATCACTTGTTCATCATGATTATCTGTATCATTTGGAATAATTAATATGTAGAATTTAGAAAAAGTCACTAGCCCTGAAATTTTCTCCAGGCTTGTTCCTACTTGTCATTAGTATACTTCGGAGATATAGAAATGTGGGTAATCTTAAAAAGGACATCATTTAGTTATATAGATGACACTTTCTATTTGCCTTGACTATAGCCTGATTTTATTTTTTGATTCTGTCTTTCTAAGTTCACACTAATTTTATACCTGGTTTGGGTATAACTTTATAAAAAATAATCATTAGTGAAATAGGGTAGCCACCAGTTCCTGATCCTTTGGATCATGAGTAAGTTACTTAACCTCTCCATGTCATAGCCATCTGTGAAAGACTACAAATTAGAAGCTCTTATAGAGTTAATTTCCACTCAGAGTTCCTATATTAATGAAATTTCAAGGATAGACTCAACAACAACAACAAAAAAGTTTTAATGACTTTTCTTCAAATCAACAGGATGAGGCAATTGTTCCAAGAAACAGACATGAGAATGTGGAGTTTGAATTCAATAGGCTTGCTCTAAAATGATGCTTCCTCACTGGTCCAGGTGTTTGCAAAAGAATAACCTGGATCCATCTTTTTTCTCCTCAGCTACTTCATTTATATATATAACCTTTTCCTTGCTCTCCTTCCTCCAACAGACAGAAGGGTGCATGATTTCCTGCAAAATGCTGAGGCAGCAGCTACTACTTCTGGCTCAGGGACCACAATTCAATTGACATGTGCCTTTTTTGTACAAAATGGAACACACCTGTCCTCTCATTTCACTGAGCTCATCTCACTGTGGGCCAACAGCAGCCTGGAGACAACCAACTTCAGTGAACCTAACAGGACCACAGCTCAGATCAATAGATGGGTCTCTAGGTTTGTTGCAGGTAAAACCAAAGCAAAAACAAAAATTCAACCAGCTAAAGTTAATAACAGTCAGCTGCTAAGCGAACCTGTCCAAGGGCAAGGTGTATTTAATGCCTGCTACATGTTAATACTTAACTAAGAAACTGGACTGATTAGCAGCTCTGGATTCGCCCTTCAGTGTCTTGCTACCCAATTCTGTAGCCAAGGTCTGCCATTTTTATTTAGTAATCTTTAGTCATGGATCTGTTTTGTAGATAGGAATGAGGCCATAGGTAAAATTTTAAGATGATATTCCTACAAGTTATTCTTCTGTTTTGCTGTCTAGTCAGAGCCCTAAATCTTAGTCTTTTTTGGTTTAGTACTTCCCTCCTCCCATTCAGATTGACCATCCTCATTTCCTCAGGCATTGGGTTGCTGAGCCTTAGGATTAAGGAGTGCAGGATAATTAAGGAAAGCTAAAAAGTCTGAGGGAAAGAGAAATATGGAAAGTGAATGTGAAACAAAGCATACTACTTTTTTGTTTGCTTTTTCTTTTACATATTTTTCTTTTTGTTTTCACAAATATGAAAATTAAAAGGATTGTACATGTTTAACCTCTATCCCATTGCTTGATGTCTTGAGGAAGGAGGAGGTAAGGGAGGGAAAGAGAAAATTTTGAAACACAAAATCTTATGAAAATGAATGTTGAAAACTACATGTGTTTGGAAAAAATAAAATACTACTGAAAAAAAATTTTAAAGAAAAAAATAAATTCATTTAGGAAAGGGTGGGAGGAAGTCAAAGCCCATATTCCTCAGAGCCAGAAATCATTAAAATAGCCAGTCCAAAGGAAGCAAGAAGCAGGAAAACTTAGATGAGTTTTCTTAAATTGGGGAGCTGGCAAGCAGTTTATTAAAGCTACAACAAAGAGATAGAATACTATTGGGGAAGGAGTACCAAACATCTGTGCCCATTCTCTACAGCTTGCATGAATCAGAGCAAGTCATATGACCTCCCTGAGCTCTAGCCAAAAAATATGGATAATGATACTGGGGGCACACAAGGGATGGCTGTTGGAAGAGTCACGTATAATGATCCACATAAAGCATTTTGCCAGCCTTAAGATTTCAAACATAATAGAGCCTGATCATCTAAGCTAGGGCTTCTCAATCTTTTATGTGTCCAGGATGCCTTTGGCAGTATAATGAAGCCTATGAACTTCTTCTCAAATACATGGTTTAAATATATAAAGGAAATGCTAAATTCTAGCTAGAGGCTAATAAAAAATAAAAGTAGAAATTTATTCCCATTATGTGGACTCTAAGGTAAGCTCTAAGCCAAAGTACTAACAAAAACCAGTTAGAGGAAAAAACTGATACTCTGTCCAGGATGTTCCTAGATAACATTAAATAGTGGCCTTTTGGGGACAATATTCCCTTTTCTTGTCCAATCCAAGGAAAAGGCTCTCAGGGAATTTCAGGCCTGGTAGGAGAGAAGCCCATGATCTAGACATAAAGAATGATATTATAAACAAATTAGAAGAACATAGGATAGTTCATCTCTCAGATCTGTGGAGGAGGAAGGAATTTGTGACCAAAGAACTAGATATCATTATTGATTATAAAATAGATAATTTTGATTATATTAAATTTAAAAGTTTTTATACAAACAAAACTAATGCAGACAATATTAGAAGGGAAGCAATGAACTGGGAAAATATTTTTATATTAAAAAAAAAAGAAAATAGTCTTATAAAATTGCTTAGAGTAGAAATAAGACAACACTCATAGCCAAACACCCTATTTAAATTCAAATCTTCCTAGATCTAAGGTCAGCTCTCTTTTCATTATAACACACTGCCTCTCACTAGTCACCATACTTAATTATGAATATATACTGATTTGTTAGCTTCTTATGAGGCTACAGTCCTTTTTTCATTGATCTCCTATGGAATTGTCCAAAGTCCAAAGACATGTACAACATTTCACTAAACACATTAGGTCTGTTTGCTTTTCATTTCCTATTGCCCGTCCTCCTTATGATTCTCTCTCCGTACAGATGAGAAACCAGAAAATGTCTCCTTGGAAAGGATCCACTCGACCCTTTCTCAGATTGTGCTGGTGAGCACCATGTCCTTCCAAGGCATTTGGCAAAAGAGATTCTCTTTCTCAAACACCCTGCTGTTGTCCTTTACCAGCCCAGAAGGCCTCATTCTCAGAGTGCCCATGATGTACCAAACTGCTGATGTCAATTATGGTGAGTATTTTCCACATATGGATGGCTACATGGCACAATGGAAAGAATACCAAGCCTGGAGTCAGGAAGATCTAAGTAAATTCAACTCCAGCCTCAAACACTTAATAACCATGTACCCGTGAACAAATTATTTAGTTTGTTTTCCTCAGTTTCCTTACCTAGAAAAATGAGTAAAATAATGATACTTACCTCTCAGGGTTGTTGTGAAGTTCAAATAGGATAATAATTATAAAGCAGTTAGCATGGTATCTGGAACATAACAAGTGCTATATAAATGTTAGTTACTATTATAGTAGGAGCAAAATTTCATTTTATTTTTTCAATGAAAAAAATTCATTTTCCCTCCCACTCACTACCCAATTCCATTGGAAAAAAGAAAAGTAAAAATTTTGTTACAAACATGCATAGATAAGCAAGACGAATTCCCAAATTGGTCATGTTGAAAAAATATGTCTTTACTCTGCACCCGGAGTGTATTAGCTTCCTGTCAAGAGATGAGTAACATCGTTTTAATAATACTATTGTATTACAGAATTTATTCTCCTGGGTCTGCTCACTTCACTTGGGATCAGTTCATCCCAGATTTCTCAGGAATTAACCCTGTCCTCATTTCTTATAGCACAATAGTAGAATCACAGAATTTTAAAGGAACTGTTACTTAAGTCCTCTGAAAAATCATGCTTTCTAATATAATTAGGTCTTTAATATTGCACGGAAAGGTTTTTGTTCTTTCTAGACTGAATTCTGTATTTTCTCTTCTTCCCTTCTCAACAAAAGGTGTCTTAAACCTTTTCCTTAAGCTATGGTCAGTTTCTGCCAGGTGTTTCTTAGGCATCTCAAAGTCAACATGTCCACAACAGAAATGATCATATTTTCCTCTAAATTCTATCTTTCTTTAAACTTTCCATTTCTGTTGAAATAATTCTTTTTTTTTTCATCTGAGGAAATTGGGGTTAAGTGACTTGCCCTGGGTCATATAGCTAGGAAGTGTTAAGTGTCTGAGATCACATTTGAACTTGGAGTCATTTAGTTGCCCCATAACCCATTCTTTAATTTTTTAGAATCATATCCTCTTCCCCATTCCATGTTACTTCCTTTCCATATCTGATCCATGGTTAAGTTGTGTCAATTCTATCTCTAAAATTTCTTTTGCATTCACCTCTTAGTTTGCCCTCATATAACCATCACTCTTATCTGGACACTCTCATGCCTCCAATTATCTATTGTAGCATCTTCCTAATTGGTCACAGCATGCTTTCATTTTTTCCCTTCTTCAATCCATCTTTCACCAGCTGTCAAAAAATCATCCTAAAATACAGATCTATGTTAAAAAATCTTCAGTCATTCTCTTTTACTTCCAAGATAAAATACAAACTCTTCCACCTGCCATTTAAGCCCATCTACTATCCAGCTCCGGCCTGACATTATTAAAGCCTTATTCCAGGCGGCAGCTAGGTGGCGCAGTGGATAGGGCATCAGCCTTGAATTCAGGAGGACCCCAGTTCAAATCTGATCTCAGACACTTAACACTTCCTAGCTGTGTGACCCTGGGCAAGTCACTTCACCCCAGCCTCAGGGGGTGAGGTGGGGAAAGCATCCTTATTCCATTATCAGTCTGCTTATATTCTGTCTAGCTGAACTAGAACTGTTCCCCTAAATCAGTGCTCCATGTCACTTTTGTGTGTTCCCACAAAGTGTCTCTCATACTTAGAACCCTTATTTCTACATCTAAAACTCTTCATTTTTTTCAATATTCAGCTCCAATGTCATGTTTCTTCCTATCCTCAATGAAGTTGTCCCTGATTTCCTCAAGTTAGTAACTCTGTCTTTTTCTTTGTCTCTTCCTTTCTCTGTTTCTATCTTGTGTTTCTTTCTGTCTCTTTCCTTTCTTCTTCCTCTTTTCTCTCTCCCTTCTCTTCCTCTTCAATTATATTACTGCTTAAATATATTGTATCCTATTACTAGATCATAAGTTCTTTGAAGACAGGAACTATTTCATTTCTTTTTTATATCTGGCCCCCAACTCAGTGCCTGGTACATATTAGGTGCTTAATACGTGTTTGATAAATAAAACTGAAGAGAGACCATTCACTCTCTTATCCCCTTAGTTTACAGATGAGACAATTAACCCCAAGGACATTCAGTTATTTGCCCACGGCCACAAAACACCTTCCATCAAATCTAGGAGTAGAACACATTTCTTGACTCCCAACCAAATGTTTTTACCTTTCTAATGTGAAGTATTTAAATCAACCCTTATCTTAGCTAGTGAGTTAAATAAAATCACCACCCTATGTAGGAATATTCTAAACACAGGAAAGTAAAAAATAAACCTCTTGTCAACAAAACCAAACACTTTTTAATGAATTTTCCTTCAGGTACATTAGACTATAGGCAATCTTATTTGATAACCTCAAAATTTTCTTTGCTGACAAATCTCATCTCAAAAAAATGTGTCAGCACCTAAACATAAAGTTCAGGACCACAGTTTAAAAATGATTCAGTTGAGGGAACTCAGTGCCTCATGACAAAGAGCAGCAAAAACTATTCTGTTTAGGGGTGGGTCAGATGGACTGCCTCCCAGCCCAGTAGCAGGGATAATGGCAATGACCTTCATTATTCTGTCAATCCAAAAATCATCAGCTGAAGGTTGGCTAAGGATGATCCAAGGGAATCGTTCTGCCCCGTGGCATGCAATATCCTAAGGCTGTCCAGAAGGATGGGAGTCATCTTATCAAACTACTGACCAGTAATGGTTGTGAAAAACCCAGTCAAGTACCATCTGACACTTGAATAAAACATACACCTAACATCTGGTAATTTTATAATTCTAGAAATGATTCACATTTACAAAGATTAAGTTCCCATAGTATTTAGAATCCTGAGTTAGGTGCTGAAAAAGTTATAGAATCCTTACCTTCATGGAGTTCACAATCTCACAGGGTTATAAGACACTGAACACAGACAGCAAAGCTAATGGGCATGGCTATATTGTAGTGGATCGTGCATGCTTAAGTACCTAAGAGAGCAGCCAGACCAACTGTTCTGCCTTATCCAAGGGGAAAAGTTTATTGCCATTTTCTGTTGCTTCACATGCTATATAGTCTGTGAGACCTCCTCAGAGTTCAGAATTTTTCTATTTAGTGTCACTTTCATGCACATTCCCCCAAAAGGCAGACTTGTAAAGCAAAGGGTGAGATCTCACTTTTTTTTCAGGTTTGACATTACCCATTGCACTTTTTTAAAGTGAGGATATTTTTAATAGAATTCCTAGAGCCACAAGACTAAGACAACCCCCATGGACTTCGGTAACTTCACTGCACTTTTAAAAGGACAAGTTTCACTGATAAACTATTTGTCATGATGGAGGGTAAAAGATTCTCCTGATAGTAAATCTTCTCCCAGATGGAAATTCCTAGAGTGAAATCCTAGTGACAGTTTTGGAATTGTAGCACTCTCCGATTCAGCATAGCTGGCAATGATTCATCAGTCACATTGCCAGAGAAGAAGGGAGATGGCTGGAGAGGTTCAGTCCCCCTAGTAAATCATTGCAATGCTGCAATATCTGCTGTCCATTCTACTCCTAAGGACAAACTTGTTCCTCAATATATAAGCAATTATTGTTTCTTGTGATAAGAGGAGTGGACTATGTGCAAATCAATAAAACAATAAACAGTTTTAGAACTATGTTAGACATTGTGCTAAGTGAAGGGAATTTAAAGACAGAGTTTTAATCCAGTCCATGCCTTCCAAGAGCTTACAGTCTAGCTGAGATGGGTAATATATGCCATATTTTATGTATTTAGATAAAAAATAGAGACAAATTAATTCTTGGGAGAAAACACTAGAAATTATATTTGAACTGAACTTTGAAAGAATAAATTATATAATATAATAAATTAAAATACAGAAGGAAAGTAAATAATAATAGCAATTATTATTAACAATTATAATTTAATTTATTATAATTAACATTATACTTAATAACACTTTAACATTTGCAAAGTGCCTTACATGTGTTATCTCCATCAATCAATAGATATTTGTTGAGCACCTACTATGTTCCAGGCACTGTACTAAGCACCAGGGGTATAAAACAGGCAAAACACAGTCCTTGCCCTCAAGGAGCTTACAATCTAATGGGGGAGACAACATTCAAACAAATATATACAAAGCAAACTGTATACAGAATAGGAAATACTTAATAGAGGGAAGGCACAACAATCCCACGAGATAGATGTCTTTTTTTTAATCTGTTTTACAGAAGAGGAAACTGAGTCTGAGAGAGGGTAAGTAACTTGCCAAAGCTAGAAAGTACCTGAGGCAACATTTGAACTCAGGACTTCTTGACTCCGTCTACAGCACTCTTACCTTTATGTCATATATGGAGATGGGTCAGCAAGTGTCTTGTGTGAGGACCGTGTAAGGGCTAGTTTATCTGAACTTTTATGTACATGAAATAAGAAAATGAGAAAAACAGTTTAGGGTTAAATTGTGAAGAGCTTTAAATTTCAGGCAGAGGAGGTTATACTTATATTCAATGCTAGAGGTAATAGCGAACCACTAGAGTTTACAGAGTAAGAGAATGATACAGCCAGATCTGCATTTTAGTAAAAACACTTTTTGGCTTTTGGAAAAAACTAACTCCAGTGGTGGGGATGGACAGTAACCCCAATCCAATGATTCCCTCAGGTCAGTTCCAGGTCACAAATAAGCAACATGTTGGGGTTCTTGAGCTGCCTTATCGAGGAAGCTCATTGAGTCTGTTCCTGGTACTCCCTCGGGACAGAGCAGTTCCTCTGGCCCTTCTGGAGCGGTACCTCACAGCCAGAGCCATTCACATCTGGACGAATAGCCTGAAGAGAACAAAGATGGATGTTTTCCTACCCAGGTAAGCGGCTTTGTTCTAAAAGGGCATGGGTCTATAACAGGTGCTGTCCATCTGAGCAATTTCATGCTTTTTAGGCTTATGTCACTCATTTTCAACTACCCAGGGCACCAACTAAGCCAACATATGGGGAGCAACCCGTATGTTAGAACACTGTGGCAAGAGAGAAGAGCCTTCAAGTTTTTCTTTTGATATTTTCATTGATCACCTTCAGCTTCATATCATCTTATTATACAATAAGCAGCCCCAAAGGTTAATCCTAGAATGGTGGTCTCTCTATTTTTAAAGGAAGCAACCAAACTTATGACCAAATTGTGACTGCCCAAAGAAAAAGTGTAGGAATTTACCTCCCTCCCTTCTTTCCAGAGGGTAGGATGCTGCATTTAATATCAAACTTGGATAATGGATTGCTTAGTTCTGCTGAATCGTTTTATTTCCTCCTTTAAAAGGTGTTTTAAGGCATGGCCCTTTGGGAAAGGGATTTTTAAAATCTGGTTTTTAAAAATTTGCCTAGTTAATGTTTTCAGTTTTTACATATGAATAAATTATGATATATAACTACCAATAAGATGAAAGTTCATTTTGGAAATAGATTTTTAGAGCCGGAAAGGATTTTAGATCACTTAGTCTTTTTCATTTTAAAGATGGAGAAATTGTGAGTCAAGGAACTTACTTGATTTGCCACTAGAATATAGGTTGCTTGACTTTGAGGACAGAGAATGTTTTTCCTTTTGTTTTTTTTGTTTGTTTGTTTGTTTGTTTGGTATCCCTACAATCTAGCACGATATGCTCAATAGCATAGAATGAGCTAACAAGAGCAAGGAGTAGAACCCAAATTTCCAGACTCCCAGAAGTTCAGCCTTTTTCTACCAAGTCATGCAAAGATCTACCAGAAGCCAATGTGAGCCCAACAAAAGTCAGTCAACGAATATTAATTAAGCACCTACTATGTGCTGGACACTTCTGAGTACTGGAAATACAAAGAAGGGCAAAAGACAACAGCTGCTCTCAAGGAGCTCACAAGCTTTTATCTTTTTTTGTATCCCCAGCAATGAGCTCCTGAAACAGAGGAGCTGTCTTAATAATTGCTTCTTAACTGACTGAAGGCCTCCTCTGTTGATTGTGTGCTCATCTCCTTTAGGGGAAAGAAGAATCTTTTGGGGCCTTGGCAGTGATCTCTGGGAAGCTAAAAATAAGACTACAAACTATTGCAAAAAGACACGTAGAGAGTTAAGCCTTAAGGTTGGGCAGAATTGGTACAAAGACTAAGCCTAGTTCTGAAATAAAGCCTTCACCTGCCTCTCAAAGCCAAATATACATGCCACAAAATCAAAGCAAAAACCCAGGCTTTTTGGCAAATCTCTCAAGAGGACCTCCAGAATTTAACATAAGGGAATTTTGCCCTTTAAATAAAGACTGGAAATTAGAGCAATTGGTTAAAAAAAATGCTGATGGCAAAAGCTAAGAGAAAATATCCCCCTAAGTCCAGAATCTTGAATAGTAAGCTTAATACCAAAAAAAATGGCAACCAAGCAGAAGCCATCATTTGGGGAATGGCTAAATAAATCATAGGGAATATAATGGAATATTATTGTACTGTAAGAAATGATGAATACAGAGAAGCATGGATAGATTTATGCCATCTGATACATAGTGAAGTAAGCAGAGATAAGAAAATTTATATACACACAATGACTACCGTAATGTAAGTGAAAAAAATAATCCAAAGCAATCTGGGTGAATAATGTATTAAGATAACAAAAAATAAACAAGGCTCCAAAAAATAGATATAAGCTAACATTCCCATCCTACTCCTTTGCAGAGGTAGGAGATACACAGTTATGAAACATTACACATGTTTTCAAAGTTTTAAAAAATATTAATCAGTTTTGCTGATTTTCTTTGATTTCTTTAAAAATGTTATATGGGATAGCTTGAGGAGGAGGGGACTGAAGGAAAAATAAGTGATAAATAAACAAAAGACATCAATACAATTTATTTTTTAAAAGTAAGTTGAATTTTAAATTGGCAATGGCCATGAGCCTATAACTACTAACATAGAGGAGTGGGGGGGAATGTAAAGTTCCAAAAAGTACACTGATTTGATCCTAATTTGGGGGGCTTCAGCAAAGCTGTCTTCAAGACTCTTCTAATATTTCTAGAGTGATCTTGAAAGATATGAAAGAAAACCTGAGATACTGCTGTCCTGGGCTTAGATCAGCAATCTCTGTATTTAATCTTAATGAGTTACTCTTCAAAACAGCATTTTCCTTAGAGGCCAGGCCCTTTAGCCCAAGAGTAGGAACAAAACAAGCTCATCATTTTTTTTTTAAGCAGAACTGGTCTACTTGTCACACAAAATCACCCAAGTATAAATATTGACTATAAAATGTGGAAGGATAGTTTTATTCAAAGCTCCCTGCCTCAAACTGGCCCTATCCCAGAAATTTGGGAAAAAATGCAAATGTAAATTCAAAATTTCCCTGAATCTAGGGAAAGAAAGAAATGATGACTGTGAGAATTTTGAGAAACTTAGGAAGAGTTGCATCAAGATGTAGAATGAAATAAGCAGAACCAAGAGAACAACACGCACTATTACTGGGATACTGTATATAAATAGAACAGTAAAAGGAATATGAACCCTGATTAATGGAAAAATCACTGGAGATATGAAAGAAAAAACAAAGCATACCTTCTCCTTCATGGAAGAGAGCTGATTGGTGACAGAGAAAGAAATGTTATCATTTTTCTTTGTAACAGGTAGGGGTCAATCTAGGTAAGGGATGCAACATGAAGAATGTGATTAAGAAATGACAGAGTAAGACAAAGGATGACAATTAGACATTTTTTTTTCATTTAGGAAAAAAGTCAACAATGATTCCAGAGGCCTAATAATGAAGCATGCTTTCTACCTCCTGTCAGAGAGAAGTTCTTAGGGTATATATTGAAGCATAATTTTGACCATGACTAATGAAGTGTTTTGCCTGGCCCTGCATATGTCACAAGGGTTTTTGTTTTGTTTTTTCCATGTAGATGGTAGAATAGTGGAAGAAAGAAAAAAAAAAGGATTTTTATTCATTGAAAAAAATTTTAAGTTAAAAAGCACAATATGAAAAGCACTACGAATACAAAGATAAAAAAATGAAAGCTAACCAAAGGGGTGAGATTTATTAAATATAAATATGCAAACAAAATTGGTTATTCATTAATTTATTCATTCAGCAAACATTTATTTTAATATTTACTATGTGTTAGGTACTGAGGGAGATGGAAACATGATCCAAAGATATTTAAAAAGTCTACTTAAGAGTCTGTATGATTAACCTAGAAATCACTATAACACAAAGCAAAATGTGATCAGTGCAGGAAGACAGGTACTAAAGAATTCAGAAGACGACATCCATTTAAATTGACCAGACCTTGTGATGTAAGTAACACTTGTGGTGAGCCCTGAAGGATAGACAGAATCTCAAAAGCTAGAGATTTCAGGCACTATCTAGGGGAAAAGCACAAAGATGTGGAGGTAAGAAAGAACAAGAGAATGACAAATAATTGTGTCTGGCTAGAATATAAAATGAACTCATGTAAAAAAGACGGTAAAGGTCTTGGACGGCCTTGAATGCCAAGCTACAGTGCTTGTTTGGTAGGCTATTTGGGATATGAAACCTGAATATTCTTACATAAAAGATATACTTTGTTTTAGGTTCAGGATCCAAAATCACTTCAACCTGAAAGATGTTTTAAGTTCTTTGGGGATCACAGACCTGTTTGATCCATTCAAAGCTAACTTGAAAGGAATTTCAGGTAAGAAATATTCTTTCTTCTCTCACTCCTGGGTTCTGAATCAGTTTCAGAATATTTTGATTTGGGGTTAGTACAGCAGAACTTTCTAAGTTTAACAGATACTGCGTAACTGGAATAAATTTTGTCCTGTGGATTGTCATAACTTACTGATAATAAATATACTGCCTATCCCATGCAAAAAATGTGCTTTATTTGAGGGGTTAAATATAACTACCTATCTTCACCCTCCTCCTGAAAAGATTTTTGGAGGTTGCTTCCTTTTTTAGGCTAAGGGCCTTAGGTACCACTCTAATTCACTGGTGATGTCATTCAACAGAAGCACTTGTAAAACAATGAATCATTTTTTTATTCTTTCCCCCTGATATTACTCAGTGCTTACAGTCTTTGTTCCTGTCACTTCTCCCCTCCCTGCCTTCTTCAATCCCCTAACAATGCTGTAAGCTTGAAACTTTCTTTTCTCTAACATTCTCTCATAAAAATAATCAATTCTTGTAGCCTTTCCCTAAAAGATTCTGTTTCCCAACTAAATAAGTGGATTTCATTACCCATCTACATCACCATAACTTAATAGATTTTGTCATTTGGCGTGGCCACCTTCTTTGCCAGGCTCAAGATGGCAATGGACTACCAAGATCCAGTCAACTAGAACCATAATTCCTCTCTTGTAAATCTGATGACCACACTAATTCTCACTTTTAAGCAGCCTAGTTGTTCAGTGCACGTCCAACTATTCAAGACCACTTTTGGGGTTTTCTCCACAAAGATATTATAGTGGTTTGCCATTTCCTTCTCCAACTCATTTTAAGATGAGGAAACTGAGGTTAAACAGAGTTATATGACTAGCCCAGGATCACACAGCTACCAAGTGTCTGAGACCAGATAAGGAGTCTCACTGACTTCAGGCCTGGTATTTTATCCACTGTCATTCATTTTTCCCCTTTAAGAAGTCTTAAAAACAAAATTAAAAAAAAATAATAATAACACCGGAAGGGGCTAATTCATATATTAAAATCAATCTACCTCATTTTACAGATGAAGAATTTAAGAAGGTAAGTAACAATTTAGGCAACTCAGTTAGTGGTGGAGTCAAGGATATAAATTTAGCTTCTTGTTTCCTCTGGAGAATATATTTTCTATGGAATGAAGTCACAAATTATATGCTATTTCCCTGGTCTTGATGCTAAACTTTCTCAGTGAAATTTAGATTACTTGAATATCCAAGAGATCTCTGAAACTTGGAAAACAGGTCTTCAAGTAATTCAAAGAGAAAAAAAATGTAATACTCCCCGAGGATACTTTACGTAATCTGCATGGATGTATTGCTTTTAAACTTAAGAATAGTCTTTAAAATCCTGAACTCATTACCCAAGGTATTCAAAAGTAATAGACAATTGTAGAGAATATAGGGAAAAGACTGGACATAACACCCAGTATAATACTTGGCACAGTATAAGTTGTTTAATATTGTTGACTGACCAACCTATCTAATCCGTGGTTTGGATTAGTTTCATTTTTTTTTTCCTGGTGTGGCAGTATCAGTCTGACAAAACAAAGAAAAAGGAGAAGAAAAGGAAAAAATGGCAAGGCTAGAATCAGACAAGGGAAGAGAAATTTCTCATTTGTAAAATCAAGGGGTTGAACAAGATCATATTAGGTTCCTTCTAAATCTAGGATATTAAAAGTCTCTGACTCCTAGGTTAAATTAATGACATGCAAATGACATGAAAGGTCAGACAGTAACAATTTATTCCAAGTCAAAAATTTCTGTTTAAATGTTCTCATTAAGCTCAGCTACTTATGGCACCTGGGACCACCCAATCATATTCTGTTAGCAGAATGCAAGTTCCCTGAAGGCAGAGGATGCCTCACTTTTATACTTGTTTTCCAAACACCTCTTGTACAATGTCAAAGTTTTGGAGACCCATACTAGGATATTTTAATCTAAAATTTTAATCTGGGATTTATTAGTTAAGTACTTAAGAAATGCTTAATAATTTGAGATTGGTCATTCTCTGTATTTATTGAACAGTCACAGTAGATAAGGATTCGAACCTTTCATTTCTGACTTTTTTCTCCCCAGCCTTTAATTCTAACAAAGGGCTTTCATAAAATATAAGGCTATATGACCAGTGGGGCACCATTTTAACAAGTTTTTTTTAGGCCCTATAATAATTCTTTTTTTTTTCCCCTTCCTGAGGCTGGGGTTAAGTGACTTGCCCAGGGTCACACAGCTAGGAAGTGTTAAGTGTCTGAGATCACATTTGAACTCGGATCCTCCTGAATTCAAGGTGCTCTATCCACTGTGCCACCTGGCTGCCCCCCTATAATACTTCTTAATAAAATCTACTTCCCTAATTCTTTTTTGATGTCCCATCTTGGCATATAGGTAATCCATCAATAGGATTCAACTTTGTGTCCCCAAAAAGCAGTTAGTTTCCTTGGGTCCAGAATCCTCTGCACTCCCCCTATGATATACCTGCCCTCTCACATGGCCAGGATTTCATGGAAAACCGGTGGCCCTAAATAATCAGGGCCTGCATGGTTATGAAAAATAGTCAGACTCAATTCTTTGGGGTTTGGTCCTGTAGGAGATTGTTCCTCTTCATTTTCACTGTCACCCCAACATGCCCTTACAGCTCAGGTACCCTGGGAGAGGCCCTGGTTGTGGGGCACAGGAGCTCAGGTCCCAGATGTCTTAGTTTCAAACAAGTGCCAGTCCCAACTGCAAGCTGCCCCTGCCTCCCTAATGCTCTCCAGCATTGCCTGAGGGAAGCAGCTGAGGTTGTTAAAGCAGCAGCAGGTGTGGGGGACAGACCCATGATAGCAAGGCCCCTTGGGGACTAATCCAACCACCATCTCAGCTCGAGAAGCTGTCATCCCAAGGCCCATTGTTCCTACGGAGACATGAGAATGCAGCAGGTGCATCTTGGAGCTCGGAAGGCGTTCACCCTTTTTAAGAAAACAAAACCTTCTGGCTCCTCACATACCCCGAGTTTTCAAATAATTCCCTATGACTGTGGTTTCCCAATGCTTTTAGATTATGCATCATTCTATGGGGCAAAAGACCTTGGAGACTACTTGTTGCTTACCACCACCTACAAAAACAGGGAATGGTTAAGAACAAGTCCTGATGTTCTACCTTTTTAACATCTCTCATATACTCCCCCTTCCTCCCCCGAGATTGCCATCCTCCATTGCCTCTCACCTGGACTATTAATCTCACTTTCTCAGGTTTCTCCCCAGCTGAATCAACTGTCAACTGGATCTTCCATATCACCCTCCTAATTCAATAAACTCCCTGTTGTTTCCAGGACCAAAAATAAATTTGATTTTAAGGCCTTTAATAATTTGGCTCCTTTTTTCTTTTCCAGGTTTCTTAAATCTTAGAGCCTCCCATATAGTATATCATCAAGTGACACTTGTCTCCTTGTCATTTCTTTCATACAACATTGTAGCTTCCAATTTCAAATATTTTCTTTCTCCTCCTCTCTTCTTCCCAACTTCCTTGGCTTCCTTTGGGTCCCAGATAAAGTCTCACCTTTTGTAGGAAATCTTTTCCAATCTTTCATCTTAATGTCTTTCCCCTGAGATTACCTTTAATTTATCTGGTATATATCTTGTTTGTACATAGTTGTTTGCCTCTTTTCTTCCCCACTAGACTGTGAACTACTTCAGAGCGGAGACTGGTTTTATTTTCCTTGTATCTCCAGAGCTCAGTATAGTGTCTGGCATGTAACAGGTGCTTAATAAATGTTATTTGACTTGACTTCTAACCACATAACAGTTTCTCTGGTTTGTTGAGGAAGTTAGCAACACTAAACAACTCTGATAACTTTTGAAATGGGCAATGATATGAAAGGAAACTACTATGATCTGCCTTTAGACCACCATGTTTTATGTTTTCTTAGCAGTTCATCTCAATGTCATGGCCTGGCTGGTCCATGATTCCTTTCAGGGAATAAGTATCAAGGGAAAAACAGGAAGAATAAACTAAAGGCTAATCTTAGCAATTGCTTAAAACACACACATATCTTTGAAAAATTTTAAAATAATTTAAGGACTTTGAAAGATAAAAGTACATGCAATTTTATATTTATCCTATTCCTTCAGATAGGTGAAAATTACATGAAAGACTGTATGGACCCAGAATCCTAGTGTTAACAATCTTGTGTTTACAGGTTATTTCATTTCAATATACATTATACAACAACAGATGACATGGTTGGAGACTTCTATTGACAAAGGAAAAAAGAAGTATTGAAACAATTAACTGGAGAAGAGCCAGTAGAGACAAGTTCTCTATATTGCTCAGTTAGAACCAACTCCAATATAAGAACAGGAATCCAGAATAAATTGTGTAGGTGAAATAAGGCTACTTATAGATCAAATTGAGTCAAAAGGAATATTAAAAATGTAACGAGGGGGCGTTTTATATTTGTTTTATTATAGTGGAAGGTGGAAAGAAGGCATATAAGAGAACTTGAGAGAAGTGTGGAAGGGGAGAGGGAAAATTCCATCATTTTGCTTCAGCAATGATGCAGCTTTATGTGTCTAGATAGGTGTAACAAAAGAGTGCCTCCAAGAGAAGTAATCTGGCTTTAGGTCCCCATTCTGGTGCTCCTCAGCTTTGTAACTTTGAGGAATAGTAGAAAAAATTGTAAGGTCTGAATAAAAAGGAATTCCTTTCAAATTTTAGCTCAGCCACAGATTATGATTTTAGATGAGTCGATTCATTTCTCTGGGTTTGATTTCTTTATATGTAAAATAAAAGGATTAGATGAAATCATCATTAAACTTCTCTGATCCTCAGTTTCTTCATCTGTAAGTAAAATAGGAATAATAAAATTTGTACTACTTATCTCAATTTCTTCTGTTTACCTCCTATTCTTAGGAGAAGAGTTCTTTACAAACTAGCTTGCCAAATAAATGGGAGCTATTATTATTTATTATCAATTAATAGAGCCACCACTTCCCCAGCTCAGTGGCAGATTATTCTCTTCCACAAATGGCCAGGTGAGAATCTTACCCACTTAGATTATAGAATTGTTCCTTTTCTAGACTAGGGTACACCCTAAGGAACTAGGGAATACCAGAACTGAACCAAATCAATTTTCTGCCTCCACCTAATCTTGGGGTCCAAGATCACTTTGAGACTCACCATGAGAGTCAGGAATGAGATGGCTGACCAATGGGTTTATAAAGCACAGTTAACAAGCAGACTTGAGTCTTCTGCAACATTTACAAAAGGTAAGACTAGAAAGAAAAATGTGAGATACATCTGATAATTAAAATCAATCAAGAGGTGAGTCAGTCAAAAAATGGTAGAGTAAGAGGAAGCAGTAAAGGAGGGGCAATCTTTTCAGTCGAAGTTTGCCAATTTAACCCACAGGCAAACAGCCAAGAGAGGAACTCTGTAACATCAAAGCCTGTGTCCAGAAAGCTCATCTAAGCCCTCAGCACAGGACATGCAGCCCTAGCCCAAGGCAAGAGCCTGGGCTCTGGAGTGTGCACTTAGAATTCAGAGCTCCAGCAGGGGGTCACCTACACGCCCCCAGAGCCCATCAGGGGAGCGATTCCCTCACCAAGAAAGCAGCACAGTGTTCTACCCAGGAGGCCAGGATCACAGACAGTCCCAAAAGAGCCCTCTCTCTAAAAGAATGGCTAATTACCAACAACAACGAAAGAAAGGATTATTGTAAGGCCGGAATACCCAAAAGTACAAACTTGGAAGATGAGAACAATTCTCAAACACTTATAAAATCTAATACACACACACTTATTTGAGCACAAAATCAAACAGAATCCGTAAAAGAAATAAGGCAAGAGTTTAAAATGAGTTTTTAAATAGTATTCTATAGAAAGGAAAGAAGTTGAAAAAAATGATGGGGGAGAAACTTGGATAATTAACAATTTGGCATAAGTAACAGACATGAACATAAAAATGAGAATAGAACAAAATTCGCTATCTCCATGAGCCCACAAGAAATATAAAACAAAATTAAAAGATTAAAATAATTGAAGAAAATGTAAGACATTTCACCCCAAATCACTGACCTAGAAAACAGATCAAGGAGTGATAAATTAAGAATAATTGTACCCTCCCTAAAAGCAATGACCAAACATAAAAAAGACCCTACATATTACATTTTCAAGAAATCATGGGGGAAAAAACTGTTCACTGCTCTGAGAATCAAGAGGTCAATTTAAAAAAGAATATAGGTGCCATCCAAAATGAGAACTCCTAGGAATATCAAAGCTGAAATCCTGAGTTCCCAGGTTAAAAAGGGGAAAAATAATGAAAAAGGAAATAAAATAATGAAATTTCTTCAGAAATGAAGAATTTTAAGTACTAAAAAACTACACTCAGGGCCAGGTGAGATTTAGTAGCTATCATAAAGGAAAGAAAAGTATGTAATAGAGTATTCTAAAAGACAAAAGCCTAGATGCTTACAACCAAGAATAATTTATTCAACAAAACTAAATATAATTCTACAAGGCTAAAAATCGAGTTTGAATGAAATAGAACTTTTAAGCATTCCTCATGAAAAGACCAGAACTTAGTAAAATCTTGAAATACAAAACATGGGTATAAAGAGAAATATAAAAAAGGTAAACACACGTAATTAACTAAAAAGGACTTTATAAGAATGTAGTGTTTGAATTTAAATAGGTAAGGAAGGGGTTGATACAGCATCCTTTAAGACCCATGAAGTCAATATTAGAGAAAGTCAAATAAGATAGAAAGCCTAGGTGCCTTTTTTTTCTTATATATGATTATTTTAAAAGGAGAAATTAAAAGGAAAGAGGAGGAAAAAGATACACTTAGGAAGAAAAGTAAGAAAAGGAAGGAATTTATATCTCACATTAGATTGGGATATGAATATACAAAGGATGTAGGAAAAATTGATATTACTTGAACATCATTTCGAAATGATGCAGGTGTGAGCAGTATCAAGAAAACAATTAATACCATAACAACATTATAAAAATAACCATTTTTGAAAGAAGTCAACCATGATTCCAGAAGTCCATTGATTTAGAATATTGCCCATTTCTAGAGAAATGGGAGTAAACTAGATACGAAGAGTGAGAAATGTCTTTCTGGACATAGTCAATGAAGGAATGTTTTTTGTTTGACTATGTGGTTTTTGTTACAGAGGTTTTCTTTTTCTTTTCTTTTTTTTAAATAGCAAGGAAGGAAGGTGTGAGATGGGAGGAAAAGAAAGCAGATGCTGATTGATTAAAAAAAATAAAATTTAATGTCAAAAAAAAGACTCAAGAAAAGGATTTCCATCTTGCTCTGTAGTTATAACAAGTGGATGATTCAAGTGAAAATAGGGATTGAGAAATGGACTCTATCACAGTTCTAACTATACCAAATATGCTAATGCTTACTCTCTCAAAGCACTTTCTGGGTGTTAAGAGTACCTTGAGGTTTGTAAGGTTGTCTCCTCCTTTACTCAGCCTCCACTCTTAAGAGAGAGTAATTAGCCCCCTGCTTCCATTTAGCCATTTAATACTGATCCGCTTTTACAAATAGATATGTACTTCATAGACAGAGCAAGAATATGCATTTTCCCAATACCTCAGGGACATTCTCTTCCCACATCACTTTGGTCTCTGAAGGAAATGGGCTCAAAACCTAGTCCAGTTCCTAAATAACATCAGTCCCATCAAAGTTCACGTCCAAAAGTGGCATCCTGCTGGAGGAGTTCTTGTCTCTGTTACCACTGGGCTGAGCTTCCAAAGGCCACTCTTTGCTTCTTGGGACTCCAGACTCTAGATGCCAGAGACCTTTTTGACTTTTTAAACTCATATGGTCAGAGGCTCCCATCTCCTCCTAAAAGGAAAAACAAAAACAAATGCAGAGGTCAAAGACCAAAGTCCTTTCCTTGGGCCTCAGAAGGGAGAAGGCTCCATTGCTTCCCCCACCCCATACAACCTTGTCTGCTAGGAAAGGAGTCACTAAATGAGGTAAACAAAATGAAATGAAGCAAATAGGCCTTTGGAATATCTCTAGGAAGATTCATCAAAGAACTTCTTCAATAGGTTCCCATCTGAACTAATTGAGCAATATCTCTGGTCTATCCAAGGCACTTTCCTTAGATATTATGACTCTCCCAGAAGCAAGATCCCAGCCTCTCCATGTGAAGAGATGACATCCAAGGCATGTTGTATCTGTGCCAGAATCCAATGGCAAAATCCTTTGGGGCCAGTTAGCACTTCATATGGGAGAATGACATCATTTTTTTTTTTTATTCAGACTGTAACAGAGAACAAAACTGCTAGCAGGGCCAGTTGGATTTTTGAAAGGATCTTGTAAAATTATCTTAAAGTACTTGTTTTCAACTCAGAATCAGTTCCTTATTCAAAGTTATTTTAAATTCTTATCTGAATACTAGATTTTTTTTAATGGAATGATCTTTGATTTTATTCCTTTCCTCCAATTTTTTTTCTCTACTCAATTTATCAAAATGATTTTTTAAAAATGCAGGTCTGACCATATTGTTCCCCTTCCCCCTACTTAATAAACTCTAGTGGCCCTTTTTATCTCTGGGACGAAATAAAAATATCTTCTGTTTGGCATTTAAAGCCCTTCACAACCTAGTCCCTCTTACCTTTCCAGTCTTCTTACACTTTATTCCTCTCCATTGATTTTGCAATTCAGCAACACTGGTCTTTACCCATGGTGCTCCATTTCCCAACCGTGTGCATTTTCACTGGCTGTCCCGCATACAGAATGCTCTCCCTCTTCATCTCCATCCACTGGCCTCCTTGATTTTCTTAAGACTCAAATCCTACTTCTGCAAAAGATCTTTCCCATACTCCTTCTATTGCTAGCCTTCCTTTTGAGATCACCTTCCATTTGCACAGCACATTAATTTATTTTTACAATGTTTTACATGTTGACTTCCACATTAGAATAGGCACTTCTCAAGGGCAGAGACTGTGTTTTTTGTCTTTCTTTTTATTTCAACTGCATAGCACAGTGCCTTTAACAGAGTAATGATTTTCTCATTAACTGAGAACCCAGGGCTAAAAAAACGGAAACGAGATCTGCAGAATTTTGAGGCTATATAGGTCTTAATTTGACACTTCCTCATTCAGTTGACTCCTTGCATTGCTACTTAGTTACTCATAGTTATGGGGAAAGGAGGATGAGAGCAACATAGGCAATTTCTTGTAGGTGAATACCAAGAAGTTGAGTAAAAGTAACCTAGTAACAACAGAGATGCTGGGTAGTACTGCCTTTGTTATCTAAGATAATAAGGAAAGCTAGAGATAAAAAACAAAACAAAACAAAAACATAGTAAATCAAGCAATCCTGATTTTAAACATGAATTTTAACTGACAAGGAAGGTTTTCACTGAAAGGTATATATAGTAAGAATTGTCCATAAGGAGATTATCTTGTCATAAACTCAATTGCAAGACCTTAGTGGGCCCACTGTTCAACAGAGAGGAACAATAGAGGATAAAGTAATCCTGACTGGTCTTGTCCAAAGTTGACTTTCTTCATTGTCATTGACTTTTCACCCATGGTTATTTAGAGATGCGAAAAAATCACTTCTGTCTTCCATGGGTCAGGTGATTGTGGAAGAAGAACCAGAAATAGGAACAAGAGCTTACTTAGGGTAAATGGAGATGGAATTACAAAGGTTAGAGACTGAAGAATTTGAAGAAGGATAACAGCTGAAGCAAGAAAAGGAACTGAGCCATTGGAGCAACAATCAATTCATCAATAAACATTTATTAAACACCTACTATGTGCTAGGCATTGATGAATTCAAAGAGAAAAAATTTGGCAAAAGAACTTAAGGAGAAAGAATAGAAAAAGTTTAAGGGATGGCAGGAGAGGGGAGGCATAGAATGAAAAGAATTTGAATGGATGGAGATGCCATCAATGAGACTTAATGTCATGCCCAAACTATAGCTCTGGAACAATAGACCGATTCAAAAAGGAGCAGTGGAGATAAAAGAGGTATGGGCATGAAGTAGTAATTGCATTTTAAGGAGATATACTCATTTGAAGAAATTCAGAAACCAGTGGTAAGATCATATGGATCAAAATCCTCAAGAGAGAAACAGAAGCAATATCATCATCTACATATCATGCAGAACACTTAGGAAGAAGAAATAAACAAGTTTAGGAAACAGATTGAAAATTTGGCATGGAAGTATGTCTCAGTAGTGATGGAGGACTTCTGTTATCTAGATAGTTGTTAGCTCTCTCTTCCTCTGCTAAAAGCAACGCAATTGATGATTTCTTGTATTGCCTTAATGAAAATTTTGTACTTCCAAAACTGAAGGAATCAACAAGAGGAAATTCTGTTCTGGATCTGATTCTCTACAACAGGGAAGAACTGCTTACTAAGATGGAAATGATAAGAACTTTGGGAGGAAATCTTAGAATGGTAGAGAAGCAAACTGGAAACAATTTTGACTTAACGCCCAAAGTTAGGAGAGAGCAAGTTTCAAAAGATTAAGAGAATAAAGATAGATAGAAATTCTATATACTAAAGTTCTATAGGATTATTAGCTCAGGAGGTACAGGAAATTATTGAGAATGAAATTCTAAAGAATTTTTTTTCAGGCTTACTAAAATGCTTCCAATACTATGATCTTAGCCCTACTCCTACTAGTTTAATATTGATTTGCAAATATAAAATAATAATAGTAAATAGTAAAATAATAGCAGATTTTTAAAAGACACAACTTACACATTTCCTATGAAAGACTTCTCTACCCCAACTCTATTTACAGAGATTGTTGAACCTTTGATCTTGCCATTACCCCAAAATGCATCACTTCCATGATTATCTAATCACAATCTGTTGTCACTTCACTTCTCCCTCGTTGTAACCTCAACCCTGTGACCTTCAATCCCTTGACCCCTGAGTTCTTTCCCAGGCCATCACCTCTGCCCTGGCTGCATTCTCTTCAGGTCCACACCTTGACCCTTTGATAAGCCCTTTTGTGCTCTCTACTCAAGTCCCTTGCTCCCTGACCTTATCAGAGTTTTTGCCTTGCTGAGCCTTAGGCATGGATCATTCCCACTGCTTCTATTCACATGGTGATGAATAAAAATGGAGCAAATCATGAAACTGTTATGAATGGTTCCACTATAAATTTGTTACACAATCCCAACTCAGCCGTCACAAGGCAATCCTTTTACACCTCCCTAATTGACTCTACTCTACTTGCCACAATTACTTTTCCAAATCTTCTAATCTTTCCTCAAACTTATAATTTCCATCCACTACTCAGTCAGCTCATATTTATGTCATATTTCACTGGAAAAATGGAGGCCACTAGCAAAGAGCTCTTTTCTCCCTGCTTCCTCATTTATTATCACTCAGTTAGTAGCCTTCTCTAACCATGTCCCCCATCACAGTCACACATGAAGAGGCAACCCTTCTACCTACACAAGTGACCTCCTTCCATCTCACTGCCAGCAGATTGCCCTACCACCATCCCCTCTCTGACATCTTCAGTTTCCCCATCTCCTGTTGCATGTCCGTGTCTCTCTTATCATGGGGGTTGGGGGGGGGAGGGAAAAGGATGACTTGATCCTTCCATTCATAGCAATCTCATATTTCTTTTCCTGGCTAAACTCTTTGCAAAGGCCATCTACAACCAGTGGTTCCATGTCTTTCCCCACTCTAGTCTGCCTTCTGTTGATCACCTTCTCCTTGATACTTTGTTCTCTCTAGGCTTCCATATTACTGTATCCTTTTCCTTCTACCTGGCCTTTCCTTCATGTTCGCTAATGATAGATATCCTGTAGGGGGTTCTCATTTCTCTTTATACTATTGCACTTGGTGATCTCAACAAATACAATTATCTATATGCTGATGATTCTTAGCCCTAACTTTTCCTTCAGCTTCCAGACTCATGTCTCTAATTGATCACTGGACATCTTGAACTGGATGTTCTATGGATCTCCTAAAACCACAGACCCAAAATTGTATTCATCTTTCCACTTAAACCATCCAATCTTCCATCAAATGCATCTCCAACCTCCTAAGCTTACAAATTAACTATTATGCTCATTTCCTCACTCTCATTTACTCCTTCCCCATATCTAATTTAATAGCAAATAAGTAGTAAAATGCTAATAGCAGATTTAAAAACAAACAAACAAACAAAAAAACCCTTTGTAACATTTCTTGCCCTACTCTCTCCTCTGGTTCAGGTTCTCTTCACCTTACAGATGGAGTCCTACAAAAGCCTTCAGTTTCATCTCCCTGAATCACCATTTCCCACTCTGGTCCAACTTCCACTCAATCCATCAAACTAATCGTCATAAAATGCAGGTCTGATCATATTACCCCCTTCCCATCCATTGTCTCTAGGATCAATAGAAAACCCTTTGGCACCTAATATTGTTTATAAGTTATCCTCCTCCCATCTTTCCAGTCTCTTACCCTCACATATTCCATCATCCAGGAATACCACACTTTTATCTCCTGATTCCCAGGCCTGGAATTACCTCCCTCTTTTTTTCGGCTTCCCTGCTTCCTTCAAGTCTCAGCTAAAATCTCACTTTCTGTAAGATGCTTCTCAGTCTTCTTTAATCTTAGTGCCTTCCTTCTGAGATTATCTCCAATTTATCTTGTACATGTATCTTGTTTATCCATAGTTGTTTGCATGTCGTCTCCCCATTAGACGATGAGCTATTTGAAAGCAGGGACTAGCTTTTGTCTTTTTTCCCCAGCACCTAGCACAGTGCCTGGAACTTAAAAAGCTTGTTGACTAACACAAAGAGAAATAATTTCAGTAAGAAGAAAAAAGAAAAAAAAAGTTGCCCAAAGAAAAAGTGGTTGCACAGGAAACACACCAACAAACTTACATTTTTGATTATGTAGACAATAGAATAAAGGATAGGTTATGATATAATAAGTAATAGCTTAACATAGTGCTTACTGTTATTTATTATCACTGCACTAAGTCCTTTACATTTATTATCTCTTCTGGTCCTCATAAGAACTCTGGAAGTTTAGGTCTTATTATTCCCATTTTACAGATAAGGAAACTGAGGCAAATAGAGGATAAGTGATTTATCTGAGGCTGGATTTGAACTCAGATTTTCCTGACTCCGCTCTATGCACTATGATAACTAACTGCTCCAATGAATACAACCTTGGGACATAAAAACTACAAAAAAATCATCAGAAATATAAAGGCTCAGAAGAAGTTGCAATTGATAAGGCAAGACAAACAAAAAGATGGGTCCTTTCCATATGTTTTCGTGATATTGGGGTGGAGTGAGAAGAGAATGAAGAAATAAAACCAGTATTGGGGGAAAATGGTATATTGTCAATTGACAACTGTAGAAAAGTCCTACTTATTCTGCCAAGGAGAATGAATATTGACTAGGAAAGGACAAAACAAAAATGTTAGATGATAGATTAATGCAATTATATATACCTGAATTGGCACAAACATGATCAGAAAAAGAGACAGTGATCAAAACTAACAGAGTGTGTTTAGGTAGAGCCATTTTAAATTGTATGTTACATTTATTTTTTTTTTTTTTGAAAAGATACTATAATGACAGAGTGCCAGTCATTTTCAGTCATGTTTGACTCTTGTGACTCCATTTGGGATTTTATTGGCATATATGCTAGAGTGTTGCTATTTTCTTCTTTAGCTCATTTTACAAGGGAGAAAACTAAGGCAAGCAGGGTTAAGTGACCTGTCTGGGTTCCCATAACTAGCGTATGTCAAGGACACATTTGAACTCAGGATCTCCAATGCTTTATCCACTGCACCATGTAATTGCCCCTAAAGATACTTACTACCTCTGAAGTTCTGGAATTGTTCCACACAACCTACTTCCTAGAATGTTAAAAGAACTAATAGATGTGATCACTGAGTCACTCTAAGTAATATCTGAAAGATCATGGAGACTGAAATATACCTTCAGTGTTGGAAAAGGCCATTCACTTTCCCAGTTTTCAAAAAATTACAAACCATAGGCCTGTGAGTTAGACTCATTTTCTAGGGGAAATTCTAGCACATATTACCAAAGAAATGATTAAGGGTATCTAGAGAAAGAAGCTAATACAGAAGGCTAGTATGGCTTTGTGAAGAACATGTTTTATTAGACAAGCCTTATTTTCTCTTTTGACTGGGTTTTTATATCTTGGAAGAATAAGGGAATGCTATCAGTATCACCCACATCTTAACAAAGCATTTGATTTAGTTTTTCATGCTTGAGGAAGATATGAAGAGATGTGTTGTTACATGATAGTACAATTAAGTGTATTTGGGACTCAATGAATCAAAAAATTGTTAACAATTTGATAGCATCTTGAAAGGGCTCGAAGGGAGTATACTTGGGTGGGTGTTATTTCACCATTTTATTATTAACCATTTATTAATCCTGACTTAAAGGGATAGATGATATGCTTATCAAATTTTCAGATGACATATAAAAGTAGGATAGCTATCACAATGAAATAACCAGGATTCAAAAATATCCTGAAATACTAAAACCTTAGGCCAAATCAAATAAATATGATCAGGATAAAGATAAAAAAAAAAATCTTGTTAAAAATAAAATCAACTTCACAAGTATAAGTAAAGGAGATATACCCAGACAGCTGAAAGTTAAAAAACCACTAGATTTCAGTAGACTATCAGCTCAATCTGTCAAAAAAAAACCAACCCAGTAATATTTAATGTTGTATTAAGAGGTATATAATCCAAACATACAAAGCTAACAGTCCTGCTTTTCTTAATTTAGATCAAAGCTTCTTAAACTGTGATTCATAACTGAACATGGGGGTTACAAAAACATGATTATCAGTAAACATTTGATCATATATCTATTTTATATACCTATATATCTATGGTCACGTAAAAATTTCTTGGGCAAAAAGGGTTGTAAGTGGACAAAGTAAAACTTGGAAAAGTCCTCCATGAACTCAGGCAAAATGAAATGTACTGTATACAAAGAAATATCAATGTTCTGGGATGAAGAGCTGCAAATGACTTTGCTCATCTCAGCAATACCATGATCCACAACTACTCTGAAGGATTTATGATGAAAAATCCTATCCAGACTCAGGGAAGAAATTGTGTCTGAATACAGATTCAATCCTAGTCTCTCTTTTTAACTTTTATTTTTCTTGAGAGTTTTATTAGAGTGGGCTCTCTTTTTCTTTCATGTGACTTATGGAAATGTTTTGTATAATTTCACATATGGCTTCTTAATAGGAGTTGGGGGTGGAGATAAGGGAGAAAATCTGGAACTCACAAGTTTAAAAAAAAATGCAAGTGGAAAAAGCTTAAGAAACACTAGTAGAGACCACTTCTGCACTCAGATCCTGTGTAAATGACTGTTCAGATTAATACAATGAAAATGGTGATGTGAATTTGTTATTGTTCAATCATTTCAATCCCCATATAGTGTTTTCTTGGCAAAGTGGTTAGTTTTGTCTTGTTTTCTTGGAGTAGTTTGCCATTTCCTTCTCAAACTCATTTTTCAGATGAGGGAACTGAGGCAAAGCCTCTTTGTGGTAAGTGACTTGTCCAGAGACATAAGTTTAGTATATCTGATGCCAAATCTGAACTCAGATCTTCAGGCTCAGGACTCTATCTACTTTGCCACCTAGTTCATGCCAAATCAGGATCGTCTGGAACAATTAGGAACACTTAGACTGGAAGAGAAAAAACTTCAAGGAGAATGTGATTATCAAGCACATCAAGAGCTGGAATAAGTCTAATTTCATTTCAATTGGCCCAAGTGGTCAGGAAATTATAGGTAGAAATTACAGAGTCAAATTAGGTTTGATGTAAGGAAAAACTCCCTAATAATCAGAATCCATGTGACTGCCTAGGGAAATAGGGGGTTTATCCTAATTGGACATCTTTAAGCAAAAACTAAATGGCCACTTGTAAGCTATAATGGAAAGTGGATTTTAATTCAAAAATAATCTGGACTAGTCTCAGTTCTCTTCCAACTCTCAATTATGATTATGCTAGTTGCTTATTATTAGCTTATGGCAATTCCATACCTTTCCTCCCCCAAAGTTCTACACTGGAAAAGACTTACTAGTAGAATAAATCAAAGAATGTTCAGTTTTAAGGAAAAACAAAGAATTACTTCAAATACAAATGGAAAGAATGAAGTTGGAAACAAACTCTTTGGGAGCTGAGTATCTCTTAAGGATGAACACAAATCTAGAAGAATGAGTCAAACACAAGGCCCAAAGCCACAAGTCACCTACATAATTCCAAAGTGCTATAGGAACCAGATCAAAATGTAATTGGGAAATGCTAAACAAAATAAATAAAAAAGCAACACATTGATATTTCTTTGTATACAGTACATTTCATTTTGCCTGAGTTCATGGAGGACTTTTCCAAGTTTTACTTTGTCCACTTACAACCCTTTTTGCCCAAGAAATTTTTACGTGACCATAGATATATAGGTATAAAAAATAGATATATGTGTTAGTAAGGTCCTATTTTCCATGCTTTCAGATTCTCTCAAACAATTGACCATATTTGTGGTTTCGTAGTCATTATGTGCCCGTTTCTGAGCTTGACACTATTGATGAAAGAGTTCTCTTCTACATAAGAGTTCTCTTCTACATATCAATTAGATTACAATCTCAATGATTTCCTTAATGTACTTTTGCATTATCTGGCTGGGACTATACTCTTATTTGTCTATTAATATTCCATTTCTCATCAAATAGTCCCAGCTCCCTTTGCTTTATTTCTAAACTGAATTAACTTTCCTGGTGCTAATTGATGTTACGTTCTTTATAACAAACCTTTTCCATTTCTGACCTCTTTTTGCTCAAGAAATGCTTATGCAATCCCATCTCAAATCTAAGTCAAGGTATTTCTGGTAGCATTTGTGCAAGCACAGTGCTGAGTGCATGTTGTGTGTTCAGAATGAAAGCTTCAATGAAGTCACATGATGCAACACAGGCAAGCACTACCAAAAACACTCTGGATTCATTATTCCCTTGATTTTTAATTAATTTTGGGTCACTGTGTTCCAAAACCTTATACTATTGCCAAGATTTTCACAACCTCTCACTTTCAGTTACATGACCCCAACCCAGTTTAAGAAGCTTTGCTTAATAGATGTCATCTCTCAAATGTATCTGCTACATGAATTACATGTAATATTTTAAATTCTAAGTTTTTATCCTATTGTTAACACTCATTTTGTGCCTTTGCTTGCCATGCACAAGAAATTTCTAAATAATTCATACATTAGCCAAAAAAAACAAACTCTCAATAAAGCAAAACTGTTTTCTTCCCCTAAACCAAATAATGTGTTCAAATCTTGAACATGGTACTTAATACTCGTTTGACTTGGGCCAAATAACTTCACTGGTCCTCAGTTTATCTATGAAATGAAGTGATTGGATAAGAGAGAAATGCTATAGCAAGTCAACATTATCCTAATGAAAAACTAAAACCAAATAATTTTGGTTTACTTTATCAGTGCCAGTTTCTCTTTAATAGTATGGATTAGATTCCTAATATTTTATGACATCTGAAATTGCATTTAGTTCAGACTTTTCTTATCCCTTTGCTGGGATTGTGTTAGTAAGGTCCTATTTTCCATGCTTTCAGATTCTCTCAAACAATTGACCTATCAAGTTTTTTAATAAGCTCTATGTCAGCATCTTATTGGTAGACTAGAGACAAAAAAAGGCAAAAAACAACCTTTGCCCTAAAGAAGCCCACATTCTAGTTTGAGATATGTAAATTCTTAAGATAATTCAAGATTGTGAAGTGAGAGTACATGAAAAGTAATCTTGGGAAAATGGCTGTGTAAACTGGGGTGGGGGAGGAAAAAAAGAGTAGAGATTAGTCTCATGCACAAGGTAGCCTTTGAGCTAGGTTTTGAAGATGAAGATGAGACCTCCTAAACATGGAGGACAGACATGGCAAGTGCACAAAGGAGATAATGGGTAAGGAACAACAGTTAGGATTGTGTACGCCTGTAATAGAGTGTGGAGGAGAGCTAAGTGGAAATGTATAAAGAAGCCAGGTTGGGAAGAGCTCAAAATGCTCCTAAAAAGGGCTTTGTATCAGACCTTGGAGCTAACAGGAAGCTTCCGAAGTTACCTGAATAAAGGTGACATTGTTAGATCCACATCTTAGGAAAATCACCTTGTCAGCTATGTGCATGATGGATTGGAGTGTGAAGAGATTTTAAGCAGGGAGAACAAATCATTGCCACAATATAAGTGAGAAGTAATAAACACCTGAATTAGAGGTGGCTAGGTATTCACATCATCAAGAAAGGGGCCTTAGGATAGATATTGTGAAAATGATAAATTTGATTAGCTAATGCTAATCAAAGATAGCACCTGGGTGACTAGGGAAAACGGTGGTGCCTTTAACAAGAATAGGGAAGTTTGGAAGGACAAATAGAGGAAAGAGGAGAGATGACTTCTGTCTCACCCACCAATTTAGAGGTGTCTACAGGACATCCAGTTCAAATGTCCATTGTCAATGATGCAATGCTCTGGAGCTCAGGAGAGACTAGAAGTGGTCTGGGAATCATCTGTGGAGGTAATAATTGAACACATAATAGCTAATGAGATCACTGAGACACTATAGAGAGAAATGGGAATAGGGCCCAAGACAGAACCTTAGTGGGATATCCAGAGTTGATAGGTATGACATGGATAAAATTCCAGAAAAAAAAAAGAAATTAAAGAGCAATAAAATGGGTAGAATTGACAGCAATTTCACAAAAACTTGAGATCTCTCTCTAATCCTTTACATAGCTATCAAAATAATTATGCCCAAATCTGACCATGTGATTCATATGATCAAAATTTACCTTTTTAAAAATCAATTCTCTATTGTCTATAAGCTGAAATATAAAATTCCTTGCCTAATATTTAAGGTCCTTTTTATTTCAACGTATCTTATCTTTTCAGTCTTATTTCACATCAATCTCCTACATGCATTCTACTTTCCTGCAAAACTGTACTACTATTTACTAAATTTAATAGGTGTTCACACAACCACCTCACAACTCTCCATCAATTGCTTTCACAATCCTGGCTTTCTTCAAAGCTGAAGAAAGATATTACCTTCTCTGTGACATCTTCCCTCACAGCTCAAGGTTCTCTCCCATTTCCATCACAATCTCCCTTTGTGACATCTTGTCTATGTCATAAATTCTGTCTTTGTATTATTAGGCTGTAATATAAAGTCTTGTATGTAGCAGGTTCAAATTGTTTTTACTATATAATATAGCCAAACCCTGATACATAACATCTTTGACATTTGTAAACTAATTGGATTATGTTTTGGGGCATATAATATAATATTTAACTTTAGGGGAAAACCAATATCATTGCTTAAATTCAAAGTTTTTGGCAAAAGCTATGGTTCCTTGGTTTCTTGAAATTATCTTCAAAGTGAATTCAATTAAGCCAATGGTTGATACTATATTTCATGAAATTTTCACCACTCCTCTCCACCTCACATAACTAACACCTCTCTAAATACACTTCTGTGATACTTACCTTATAGGATTGTTGTGATAAAAGCCCTTGGCAAATCTCAAAGAACTATGCAATATGAGCTGTTAGAATTCTACATTAATTTTCTGTGTGCATCATGTTTCTATATTAAATTAAGCTCCCTGACAAGAGACCATGTCTATTCTCAACTGTTTCTTCTTCTAGAATCTTGCCCAGTTGTACAGAATTGGTACTTATTAATAAATGTGTTAAACTGAATTATATTCAAGCTCATTAAACATCTTTCCCTAAAATTACATAAATTGCTTCATGTGGTGGAACTATTGCAAGGGAAAATGTAGGAGCCATTTTATCAATGTCTATTACTCTTAGTTCATTAGATAAAACTCAACCTCAGTAAATGGTGTGTATATACACATACACACTGAAAACTGAGGTTACCTTTCAAAAAACAAGTTTTAAATGAAAATCCCCCAGCAAAGCCAAAATGTGCACCACATCACAAATGGTTCTATCAACTCATACATTTCCAAATATTAAAATCCTTATAGTCAAACAGCCATAATACAAATAGGTAACCCACAGTTTTATCTTTTCTTGGGTATAGGCCAAGATGACCTTTATGTTTCTGAGGCAATTCACAATGCCAGGATTGAAGTTTTAGAAGATGGCACCAAGGCATCTGGGACAACAGGTACGCTTGCACAAGGTAGAGAAAAGTGAGAATTTACTTGTGACACACATACTTGTGTTAAATGTGTCAAAGTTCAGGTTGTCATGCCTTTTTTGAATTTTAAACTTTATTTGAAATTTCAGTGTGATAGTCTATGTTCAGAGTTTAGGGATGCAATACAATGCAAGAGCAATGAGTTTGCAAAAATGAAAATGAATTTAGAAAGATATAGAACCATTTTAAAAAAGAAAAACTTCATGACTATTACTATTCAACAATAATGTGTACTGATCCATTTTAAATTTGACTTCAGCACAAAGTAACTTCTGCCTTGGAAACTATTGGTAGAACTTGGCTTTCTTCTCATTACTGACACTTAACCGCCTGACCTTCCCTCCTGCCAAATATTAAGCTAATTTCAATTTTGGTAAATAACATGAAGCTAATGTCATTAGAATATTTTTTTATATTCAAAAAGTCAAAAATATATTTTATTTTTCAATTTGAATGTAGAATTTCTTCTGGGATGCGGTGAGAGGTAGTGATTTTCCATTCACCAGACACTTCCGGCAAAGGTTTAGACCTATTAAGGACATGATATTATAAAGATTTCAATATTGGACAAGTGAAATCTCTAGATGACCATCAGCCTATCTTCTATCTAGTTCCAGTAAAATCCTAAGAACAGATTATCACATTAATTCCTCTATTTCCTCCCATCTTTACTATAGCTCTAGTACTACTGAGAAGATCTAGGACTCCAATTTTTAAGGCAGACAGACCATCTTTTTCCTGAGAGAATTCAATACAGGTACTTCAATAATTTCTTTGATGGGATTCTTCATCAATTGCACACAAATGATTAGGCTCTCCCTTCTAAACAAGGGCTCACCTGTTTTACTGTTAGATTTAATCTGTTGCACAATTAAATGACATGTTCTATAATTTAAGAAAAAAAGATAAGCCATCAACATTCACTCTGAGCCAACTGTGAGGCTTTTACTTGGGTTCCTTCACTTATCTGAAGACTCTTGGCCTTAATTTCAGGGGCTGTGTTTAGAAATCATTGGAGGCACTAATCCTCACAATGACTGTGGGATCAAAACAATTCAGTGGTGTGCTGATTGTTGCTTATATTTTTGGATTGGAAAAGAGTATGAATATTAAGAACATTTGCTTGGTTCATCAGTAATTTCCCAATACTAAGTCCAACAACTTAGGGACTAAGGCTACTTTTAGTCCACTAGAGTGCACCAGAGCAATTCTTGACTGACTGAGGGGAACCCCTAATATCATGAAAAGAAAAGTATTAACCCAAGGAAGGCACTTTGAGGTGCATTTAAGATCATTATTTATTTATTTTTCCTGAATTTTCTATACTGATTTTCAGCCAAAGAGCTGGACCACCCATCTTACATTTTCCACACTCTTGTTGAAATAGCACAGGAAACAAAATATCTTTCCCCTAAGCACTTTTGGGCACCACACAGCTTTCATTACATAGGCAAATTTACAATATAAGGCCTTGGCAAGTCAGAAGTAAGAGGCAGAACCTCTCGGATTTGGCAAAATTGAACAGTGTTTTGTTTCTCTTTGCATGCATAGCTTAACTGTTTGCTTTTTCCCTTCTTTGGCAATCTTTAGCATCCCAAGAAGGAAAAGGTATTTTCAGCAGACTGGCGTTGGCAAGTAAAAAGGAACAAAATGGAATAAGACTTAAATCAGGCAAAGGTGATCTAATTGGATTCAACATTAGGCATGATTTTTATCAACAGAGGAAAATGATAATGTTTAAGAGTTTAAATAAAAAAATAGGTACACTTAGGGAAATGTTTACTATACAAACTTGCTAGGGAAATTCTGTTAATAGCATTTTATCTGAGTATTAAATTTATATTGTTCCTTAAGCTGAAAAGTAAAATGAATATTTTCTAATATAACAGATGAAATTAATCCTTTAGTAGAAGGTAATCTCTATAAGAAGAGATTCATAAATATACTCCCAGTATTTTGACTTTTGGCAGGTTTGGAGTACAGGTGGTAATGTGGAAGGAAAAGGCAAGGCCATTAACTCCTCAAAGGCAGGAATTTAATGAACCCTCAGTTAGAAATGGTTCATCCCAAAGAACATAGAACTGAAGTTAATTTTGGACTGTCTCTCTGAAGCAACACAATATAATAGGGCAAAAATACAACAGAATAGCATGGCCAGAGCATAGCTGGCTATGAGGACATGTTCAAAATTAGAGGTTTCCTGTGAAGGAATGTAATCTTTTTGAAAAATAATATCAAAATTTTAAGATCTGTGAAAGAACAGAGTGTTGCCTCAAGTATTCAAGGAGACGCTAAAATCACTGCTTTAATCAGGAATTGCAATGTGAATATAAAAGTCTATTCAAAGGCAATTCCCTGAGAGTTCAAATGGTCATTTCAAAAACCAAAAAACAATGAATACATATTGAAGCACTTTTAGGTTCAATTATTTCCTCTCCTTCCACCTCTAACAAACTCTAAAAAATTAAATAAAAAGATCTTTGCTAGTGCCTCAAAGTTGGTAGTTAAAGATTCTAATGAAGGAGACAGTAAAAGGTGATAGAGGAATTTGCCCTAACTGCATTGTTTTAGGTTAAAATAATTCAACAACATTATTTTAGACAGAAGTACACTAAGCTGATCATTTTTTTATCAGAGCTGTTGAAATTGAATTCCAAAACAAGGCAATGAACATGAAGATAAATGAAACATAACAAAAAGGACTAGGGAATTGGGATAATTTAAAACTTGAAGACAATCAAATCTTTGGGGCCAGTTTTACAAACTGAATTGAGGGGCCAAAATTACTTCTTTACTCTTTGCCAATAATTAAAATTCCACAATTAAGAATCCACTCCTTTGGCTTAAAAGATTCCAGCTTGATAAAATGCAAACATCCCTGTAGAAATATTTTCAGCCTTGTATGACTGAATACAGTATAAATGAATTTACTCTCTCCTAACACCACTGAGACACACAACATAAAGGCATTGAGACAGCAGTACAAGCACTGGAAACAGGAGGACACAGACTGTACTTACTGACCTGGAGAGGCAAGTGGATGAAAAAGAAAATGAGGGGGACTGGGAAAGAGAGCTCCTTTTGCTAGTGACAGTCTGGGTAGAGCCAGCTAATCTAATATAAATTGAGTGCGATGACTTAACTCATTCCAACAGATAACATAAAAGCAGAACTGACATACTGAACATATGGGAAAAAATGTTTACATGATCAGTTATTGAAAATCAAAATGAAATGAATCTGTTCCACAGGTATTCTGATAGTCCTATCTAGAAGGAATATTAACTAAAAGACTTCACTTAGTCTATCCACCTCATACTCAGCTTTTATGATTGAGACTTAAATAGCAAGTCAAATACTCTATACTTAGCTTTCATTTTGCAATGATTTTAAGTGATTAACTTCTCAACAGTGAATTAGATGCTACTTTACTTTTAGATATTTTGTATAGGTCAAGGGTTTTTAAATGCTTAGAATAATATAAGTAGCATTGTATTAAGTTTTTGTTTTTTTATTCACAGGTTCTGTCCTCTGTATTGGAAGAGTTACAAATCCCCTAGAATAATAGGTCTCCAAAGTGGTTTCTTCACTTTGCTTTGTGCATTCAGCTTTCTTCTCCTCAACAAAATTGTGACTATTTTTATTACATCGGAATTCTTCTAGGATAAAGGTGTGTGACTGGAATGAACCCGAAAAGTCTTACAAAACTACTAACATGTTATCATGCACTGATTTTTCTTTTATCCATCAACTTCTTTTTTTCTTTTGGCTTATTAAATACATGTGGAGACCATTAGCAGTAAACTACAGTTTTTGTGGCCATCAAACTTCAAAGTGTATAGAAGAAGTAATAAGACTGAGCCCAGATCAGTGCAAACAAAGTCATACTAAGACCTCAGGAATAGGGTATACTCAAACCTCCAGTTAGCCTTGGCTAATTCACTAACCAGTGACTTCTACCTAAATAGTAATCTCTAACTTTATTCAAGGTACTGAATTGAGCAGTGGATATGAACCAAAACTATAATCCAGAAAAACAAGTTCCCTTCTTTACTTTATCAGTAAGATCTTGAAACATGGAAGAATAATCTGAAAATTTTCTCAATTCCTCTAAAATTCAAGCTTAATATTTAATAGGCTACTGGAAGACTAGATCCTTTTCTTGATTACAGCAATCTTTGAAGCTCTTGCCTTAAACAACTGGAACCTCCAATGTTCAATTCAGAAGATTGACTAGTTATATGAACCAACATGTGGTGCAAAATGTATCCCAAATACCTGCCTTCTAGTCTTTCATAGTTAACAGCTATTTCTAAACAGAAGAAAAGGAGCCGAGGGGAAGTATAAGAGCTACTAATTAAAGTTCTAAGCTTTTATTCTTTGAATTTCTTCAGGCATTCTTTCCTGTGCCACATCTCTCTGGTCCTAATTATATGTTTACCTGTGTTCCATAGTTTTTCCCTGTAATCTGGAGATGGAGTAATAATGGAAATATGTTTAGGTCAATGTTCTAATGAAACAATCAGATTATATAAATATGTTGCAAGGATCTTGATAAGACTATGTTGAACTCTTAACAAACACAAACTTCAAAGAGTATAATATTTCTAATACTAAAAAGATGATGACTTAAAAATTATGCTGATCAAGAATTTTCCTTAAAAGGATTATTTTAAATTTGACTACTTCCTAAAACACACAAGATTAAAATAGAGCATTTATTGATGGAATAACAAAAGTGCTTTTCTTAAATATTCTTCAAAATACATTTGTACAACTTACAATAATATATCCAAAATAACTGTATATACAAAACATTACCTTGTTTTTATGTATGTGCTTTTTCCCCAAAAAATTACAAAGTAACTTTTTCTTTTTTTGTCTTTTTTTTCTTTTCTTTTTTTCTTTTTTTTCCTTTTTTGGCAAAATTCAACCTTAACAGAGGTGACAATTTTGAAGGTTGGATTAAGAAAATAGAACCTGAGGGAAATTGACACGCAAGAGTCAATGACAAGCAAGAATTTCTATGGGATTTTTTTGTTTTAGTTTGTTAAATAAAAATGTTCTTGAGTGATACTTTTCACATTACAAAAATAAACCAAAATGAAGAAAGGTCACTGTAAAATGATGAAAACAGGATCTGTAGACTTGCTGCTTTTAGTATTTCAAATAGCCAACAGTGCTTGTCAAAAACGAATGCAAAGATCACAGCAGTGTACTCCTTCAGTCATAGTTTTACTTTGTGTTTGGGGGGAAGGGAGGGAAAAGAGGCGGCCACATTCTAGTTTCTTTTTAATTGCTATTAATATGATTTATCTGATTTGATCTGCGATGAATTTCTTCCAAGAAGCCCTCCAATTGCTCTATTAGCATTCGCTTTTTAAACCTGTGTGAGGGGAAACAAAAAACAAAAAACACCACTTAATTAAAAGGGGATAAAGAGTATGACATTACAAATGGCTTATCTTAGGACTTCAGAGACATGAGTATAAAACTACTATAAAGATAAGATATCATGCTTTGCAATGACCAAATAATCATTTAAACCTGGAGGACAATTTAATAAAAACCAAATAAACGTATATAAATATTATTTCTAAGAATATGGCATAAAATAGGGGCCTGAAATAATGACTGAAACATCAATCTTCTTGGCATAAGTCCAAGAACATATGCAAAGCATGGACATAAGGGTAAGAAAAATGAAATGAGCAATAGTACAATTAAATATAGAAACAAAAACAAACAAACAAACAAAAAAAAAGTTCTAAAACTGGTAAGGTTAACATAATTAGATCAAATTGCAATAAATTCAAATCTTCCAAACCATAAGGGACTCATTATCATCTTCATCTTAAATGATCTACAAGTCTGAGACCACAGCTGCTGTAAGGAATCATCTCATCTCATCTGTAGATGAGGAAAAATAAGGCTGAGTGAGATTCTATCAACTGCCAGATGCCTCAAAGGGGATAGGGAGTATTAAGAATCAAAAAAGCAAATGCAAATACTTCAGCTCCAGGTCCAGCATAGATTTCAGGACCAGCTCCCTCATTTTTTGGATGAGGAAAAAGTGAAGAAACTTGGCCAAGATCACAAAGAGAGAGCTAGGACCAGGAGTCCAAGTCTCTTGAACTTCTAGTTCCAGTACCATGGTCTTTACTCTATAAATAAGTTATCTTCCAAGAAAAAGATGCTCTATTTTCACTTAAATCATTACCTGAGCAGCACAGAGTTTGCCAAGATTCCTTTCAGGTTTAAAATACTGATTTTTTTTAAATTAATTCAACTTAATTCATGTAACTATGTCAATCACAATAATCTGATCTAGATTCACCAGTTTTTACACTTGTAGGTCAGCCAGAATTTTAGTTGTACCACATTAGTCCATTTAATTTTGAAAGGTTCCCACCTATAAAAATATTCCATTCAATCTTTTATTTCTAATCAGCAGCATTTATGGTTATATAACTACAATATATAAGAAAAATCAAAAATTGAAGAAACAAAAGATAACAAAGCAACAGACTGGGAGAGATGAAATAGTCCAAAGTCTCCTCACATATAAAAGCATTTATTCCATGGTTTCTGAGGAGTCTTGAATATTCTTTTAACTGATAAAATTTTATTAAACATAAAAGATGTCCATATATGGGAGTATATGTAGAATGCATATGCAAATGTCAAAGACAATCCTCTATAAAATTACATAAGCTAGACCAGTTATTTTGTTTAACAGTTTTGTTGTTCTCAGATTACATACCTTGATGCTTCTTTAATAACATTCTGTAAAAATATTAGTCTTGTTTGCAAACTGCCTTGAACATGTTTCAGTAATGTGAAGATTCTTTCATATTCTTAAAAAAAAAAAAAAAGAAAGAAAGAAAAGCAACATTTCAGTAAGTGGTTTTCATGTAATCATTTACTAAATTATCTTTTGTAGATACTTGTTTTACAAAGAAATAATGACATACTAAAATATGAAGATAAAAATGTTAACACTTTGATTTATGATTCATAATGTATACCATACATGTGGTTAAGGAAAATAAATGCGCAAAAGAAGAAAGTAATTTTTATAACATTAATATTTTGAGATGGCTCCTCCAGCAAAGTAATGGGTCTAAAACCATCAATTTTGTAGACATCTGTATATGTACAACTAAAACAAGATACAAATAATTTCTTTACTCAAGTATTTCTCGACTGTTAAGAAAAAAAAATTTAAGTAAAATTGAGTGCTTGTGAGAGAGGGTAGAGAAGGGATTTTTCAAGCTTTATGTGTAAAGAATTAGGATATTTCATATGATGGATTATAAGTTTCTTGAGGGCAAGAAATTGCATACATTTTTTTGTTACCTCCCAACATTTTACAACTATCAGATGCTCAATAAATGTTTATGAAATGAGTAAGTTAACTATGGTGAATTTAAAGTTAAAATAATTTCCTACGTATTTTGATATAATGGATAAAGGACTCAAGAAAACCTGAGTTCAAAACTGACATTTCAAACATCTACTGGGCTGTATGAACCTGAGTAGGTCATTTAACCTCTTTGCCTCAATTTCCTCAACTATCAGTTAGGGACCATAATATCATCTACCTCTTGGAGTTGTCAAGAGGAGTAAATAAGATAGTAATTGCAAAGGGCATATAGCACAGTGCCTGTCACAAAGAAGGCATGCAATAAATACCACCTCCCCTCTCCACACATAACTGGTTTTTAAGCTAAAACACTGTTCACATCCCTATGGTTATACTTATCATGGTATTCAACTTCAAAAGACATTTATTAAATGTCTACAATATGTATATAGCACTATGAGATGGGAGACAAAGAAATTTAAGTAATGCGGGACCTTGGGCCTAATGTAGCCAACAAGCACATAAAGCACTATCTTAAGTAACCTTCAAATAAATAAATGCTTGCTGCTCATTGACTGAAATAAAAAAATATACAATGCAGAAATCACAATTTTGCTATTATTATATCTGCATACTGGGAGAGGAATTTCAATTTCTAGAGAGGTAACTTTGCATTCAAAATGGAACTGAAAAGGCAATGAAAGTCATTTAAGCTCTAAAGTTGTTCAGTACTGAGATAGATTTAGATCTGTGTCACAAATAGATTATAGTCCTCTATTGTCATATAAAACTCCAGCATATTTGAGGTATATCTATATTAGCACATACTTCTTCCTGGCTTTCGAATTTCCTTCATTATTTGTGCTTTTAATTCAATGTTGACCTCTTCGTGGCTTCTGCAATGCATCAACTTTTTCCCTTTGTTGAGTGAAGATGCTGGTATGTTATCCTCAGCACACTGTTCTTTATCTCTTGGTTCCTCATGATTTTCTAAAAATCCACCCACAGTAAGGTCATTAGTTCCTAAATGATCATGGCCAAGAGCCTCTGTATGATTGGTTGGTCGCTCCAATAAACTGACTGGAGAAGAGGGTGGTGAAAACTCAGAATCCATCGCATTTGACGCAATGTCTGATGACAGTTGGTCTGCAACATGATTCTCAACCACATCATCCACTGCCATCTCATTAGTGGTTTCTGAAGCTAAAAACAAAGATGAGAAGAGAGGTCATAAAGACAAGGCCAAATGGGAAAGCATTTAGTCAGAGACTATAAGATCATCACCTAAGCATGGCAAACTATCCCTATACAATGACAGAGCAGCCAACAAGTTGTGTGCCTACATACATGTGCAGGCAGTGTACCTTTTAGAGATGGTAGGTCAGTCACTTCATGTGAAAGAGAAACAATTCACATAATTTGTTTTTATACTTCGTTCTGCACTTAGTGGAATGAATATATGTTTACTGATGACATCCCCCTCACTCAAGGGACTATGCCGTACCTGTCTCTCTCATTCTGTCCCCGTGATCTACACGGGGCGTGCTAAGGAAGAATAACTAGACTTAACCAGCTATTATGATTTGAAAACAAGAGGTGATATTAGGAGCCTTGGAAAGAAAGAAGGCGCAGCATCCCCAAATGGGAACCTAAGCTCTGCTCTTATTTCTGTGCCTGACTCTGAGGCAAATTCCTTGAATTCTCTCAACTTCAGATTCTTCCTCTATAAAACAAAGGGTTCGAAAGAAATGGACTCTGAGGTCACTGCCACCTCATAATTCATAACTTGAATTCTGATTTAACAGACTCTATGCCACCACATACGCCATCTGATTCCAGATAATACTGTTCTGTGAACTAATAAATAAAATGCTGGACCTGGAGTCAATCAGATTTGATTTTAACTCTTGCCTCATGAACATATTAGTGGGGATCTAGATCTGTTAAATGTCACTTCTTTGAGGCTCAAGTGTTCTCATATCTAAAACCCATACCTCAAAGGTAAAGCTACAATGAGATAGTAAGTGCAAAATACATTGCAAATCTTTAAGTGCTACATTAATGTTAGATATGATTATTATTATTTTCAGATTTATGATAATTTAGCAAATTGAAACTATACCACACTATCTTTTCTTACAATTATCACTTTTTCTTTTGTATAAGCTTTAGAAATTGTCATATTTTTTATTTGATAAATTTACAAGTCACAAATGACATTTTGAAAATGTCAAAGTCCCTAAAGCAATGGCATGAATATCCAAGTGCTTAGTAAATTTTATTCTGAGGAAATATAATGTGCACATTGAAATAAAAAAATATCTGATGCTTAATCAAAATGACTATCTCATTATATAATTCAGAAGAAGAATTAAAAGGGAAAAAAAAGTATAACAAACTTTTGTGAAGAGGAAGAGGCTTAATAAGATCTGGCTGTGCTTGTGCAGTAGGTACAGGAGGCCCTTTTCCTCCAATATGATTGTTTGCAATTGGAGGACTCTGCTGCCTTCCTCTTAGAAGTGGAGACATACAACGACGTCTTTTGGGGATCCCTTGCATATTTGGTTCTCCAGGTCGTTTGTGTTTATTCTGAGGTCCAGATACAAATTCATCTGCTTCATCTATCATCATACCCTATGAGTAAAACCAGTAACATATTCTTATTAAACAAGAATATTTCACAATTTTTAAAAGATCCCACTTAGAAAAATTAAGGTCCCAATTAAAAACATGCATTATGCACCTAAAAGACCACTTACTACTACATACTCAATAACCCAAAGAGAGGGGAAAAAAATCTCTATTTTAGTCTTCAGGTGAACAAACTGAGATATGTACAAGACGGTAAGCCGAATCCCTTTAAATTCACTTTTGTTTAAGACAATGGATGCAAATAATTCTCAATATATTATTTAGAAATACTCAAATCTTCATAAGCTTTAGAGAACATTACTCCAGTATGGACAAAATGCTATAAAAGGAAATGAGAAAGGCAAAAAAAGCATAGAGGCTTTTTATTAGTTAAGTTTATGTGGAAGTACTAAGAAATAACCAAAGAAAACTGAAGAATACAAAATAAATAATGTCTTAAATCACCATTTAAAACAAACAAAAATCAGAGAAAAGGTACTGTAATAATACTGAAATTGATTTATTCCTGGAAAAACATACAGAATTCCTACTTACTGAAAGAATTCATACTAAAAAACATGAAATACACATGGCTTCTTAGTTTTAAAAAAAAAATTATTGAGGGATGAGAGGCAGAAGTGGGTTCTTCCCTTCATGATGAAATAGTAGTGATTATACTATATAGTGGTCTATAGGAGGTTTTTCTTCTTTTAAACATTGTCAAATTTTTTCTATGCTAAACACTGGTTCCTTTTATTGAAAAGGAAGTGAATGAGGATAATCAAACCAAATTTTTATTCTGCCCAACTTTTAAGATATGCATTACTATCAAGCTTCATTACTATTGGTATTTTAACTTCTGTAATAAAAAGTTAACAACATTTTGGTTCATGTTCCAGAAATTAGTTATTTTTAAATTATGCTTAAATTTATTTTTAAAATGTCTCCCAATTATATTAAGAAAGAAAGCCTTTAAAAAGTTACCTTTTTGTCTAGCTTGAAGGGGTTACCGAATGTATGTAGCCTACGAGGTTGGTCAGGATCAAGTTCTCTAAGAGGAGAAGGTATCTGCTTGAGGTACTCTTGGTAATTCCCCATTTGTGCTATAGGAACACTGTGCACTTGATCTAACAAAATAGAACCAAAAGAAAATTCTGCTAAATTAATTTCATCAGACTGCTTATATAATCATTTACCAAACTATCATCAGAATAAATTCCATGTGAAATTATTAGTGTGGAAATAGTCTTCAAAATGTAAAATATGTTGTGATAATTTCCATTATAGCAATATTACACAGGGTTTTCAGAATACTATAAATATTCACTGGTACAGACCTAAGCCCAATGAGAAATCCTACTATGAAAATCCATGTTCACTACCTTACATCCACACAACTTTTTAGAAACAAGTAACAAATGTTATTTAGTAAAAAGGAGAGAATGCCCTGGGATCTATGGCTAGAACTTCCTATAAAAGGTTTTTATTATAACCTCACAGAAGCTTTATAGTAATGATATCATGTTTGTATGAACAACAAAGGAAATATAAATAATTAATCAGCCATCTAACCTTCATCTTGACCTTTAAGATATTTTCGGGTTGTCTTCAAAAGATTAGATCTCATCCTTGTTAAGTGATCCAAAAGATTTCGCCTGGGTATATCATAAGCATTTCTAAAGGTCTGTGGCTTCAAATCCTAAGATTAAAGTTTTAGGAGAGAAAATTTAAATCAATACTTCCATAAATGTAAAATGAAATACAGTAAACTCTCTTATCTGGGAAATGGTTAGAGAACAGAACATTCTACTTAACCAGTTTAGCCTGAAAAAAAAGGGGAACAACATTCTAAAAATAAGAGCTACACAATAATGCAATGGGTTGTCTAAAGTAGTAAACTTCCACCACTGAAATCACTTAAGCTGATCCTGGGTGACTACTGATCCAGAGGCCTTACTAATAGTATCTTTAAGGTCTTTTCAATTACCATATTTTATGAAATAGTTAATGGAGTTCTATAGTATACATGAATTAGCAATTTTCAAAGAATCAGAATAAATTATTCCAAACATAAATGATATTAATCTTTGATAACTGAAAATATTTCAAAACTGTACAGTGCCTCAGGTCAACATTATGAATATCAATTATTACTGTACTGTAAACATGTGGAAGTGCTGGTAACAAAGTTTTGATAGGCAGAACATCAGATAACAGAGAGTTTATTGTATTCAATAACAAAGGAGCATATTTGAGGTGGTACTATTATGTATTACAATTACCTTATTCAGCAAAGCAACTTGGAACCCAGTGTATTCCTTCATGTTGAGGTCTAGAAGTCTGTGAGGAACTTCCTCATTAATTCCCTGTAGCAGATGTTGAAAATCTTTCCTATATGCCATTGACAGATTGTGTGATCGGCTTCGGACCTTAATTCCAGTTTCCTGCACTACTTTTTTGCCTACAGATCCGATGACTCTATCAGATTCTATTTTGGCCTTAATTCAAAATAAATAGAAGTTGACATGATATATTCTACACATTTTAATCAGATTATAAAAATAAAAAAAAAAAATTTTAAATCTTATGTAAAAGACTCAGTAAAAATGTGATACACTATGAAAAATCATATATAAGAAACAAAACTCTCATTCACATGGTTATGTATTAACACAATTCTAAGTCATCTAAGGTAAAATTTCACATAGAGGAGCTGAATTCACTACATAACTGTTTTCTTATTTCTTAAGACTTTCATGAAAAACAGCTACTATACTACAATATAGTAATTATAAAATGTCATTGACCTATACATAATAATATATAAAAATGATGAGATAGGGACAAAAATTTCACCAACATTTACCCAACATGACTTCTTATCCTATACAATGAAATTTTTAGGCATTTACCAAATAGCAGAGTGATATAGTTATATAAAGATTATTAGAGGGGGGGAGAAAAGGCATTAAACAAGAAACTTTGTTTGATTTTTCCTAGTAGTCCATCAGCATTTTATAGTCAACAGCCAATTTCCAAAGGGAAATGTCCAGTTTCCAGATGCATAAATCCTAAACATGTACTATATTTCATAGCACACAATAATAATTTGGCAAAAATAAAAGATCATTTGTTGACTTAACTGACACAGTATCTTCATTTACTTTGAATTATGGCCATTATTGTTACTTTTTTAAGTGTGCCCAAGAAACTTCAAAAATGGAAAAAGAAAACCAATACATTTTAATATATGCAAAAGAAAATAACACTACTTCCAATAAAAAGAAACAAAAACTTCCAACAAAAACCTCAAATTAAACATGCAATGTTCACATCAAAGAAAATCTGTTTTTGAAATTGTGAGTTCAGAAATAATTATAAAACCTTAACATAAAACTATAAATTCAGTGCATATAGACCATGTGTACATCATCTTATCTAATACTTATTCTATGAATGACTTCTCATTTTCTTATAGATTTTTAAATTACTTAATTATGAAAAATTTTAATACAAATTTGGGATCTAAGTACTGAGTAAGTCTAATGATAAGTGAATTTATATGAAGCCAAGCTATCTGAACCAATAAGAAAGGCTCCAGTCTTATTCACCATCTTAATTCCCAGTCCAAAAGTTTCCTACCTAATTATTTTTCTATTTATTAATATTACCTGTTGACTCAATTTTTTGAGGTATGAAATGACGCTATAACTAAGTCCATATTCCACACTGTCTGCTATAAGGTTAGGTGCTCCCATCATTCTAACAGCTTTCTTCAAGGGCTAAGAAGGAAAAAAAGAAAGAAAGAAATTGTTATTAAGTATTCAAACCTAACTTATTAAAATATAAAGAAAAATTTTTGAGGAAAAAAATCATGTCTGAAAACATAAAACAGTCTCTTTTAATCTCTCACATATTACAACAGTCAAGAAAATAAAACTATGGTAGCATTAATAAAGGGAGATAAAATAATCAGGTTTAACTATTTAAAAGACATAACTACTGAATACAAAAGATACCACCATCACATTAAAGCCCACTGGGGAAAAAATCGTTTTGCTGAGTTGTGTCTGACTCTTCATGAATGATGTGACATTTCCTTCCCATTTTACAGATAAGGAAATTAAAGCAAATAGGGTTAAATGACTTGTCCAGAGTCATACAGTTAATGATATTGAGGCTAGATTTGAACTCAGGTCTTCCAGTCTCCAAGCCTGGCACTCTATTTATTGTACCACTAGCTGCCTACAAGTTAACTCATTTGGTTTAAATTCTGTTAAATTATCAATCAAGACAGCTTTGTTCTAAATCATAAATTATATCTTATCATTTTACTACTCATGTAAATGCACAAATTAATAAAATGGTGCCGAAGGTTAAGACAAATCTATACCTACTAATAGAAAGTTAATATATTAACCCACCTTCTACTACTCCCACCCTTTCAAATTATTCTACATTTAGAGGAATAGAAACTCCATTCTTTAAAAAAAAAAAAAAAAAAAAGCTTTTGTCTTTCCATAGCCTTAGTACAAGAACTTACAAATAACAGGCAATTAATAAATGCTAGCTGAAGGACAGAATATTACCAATAATAAAAACCATTAAGTTCACAAAACTTTTAAAATATAATCCTTTGTATCCACTTCTGATTCTCCAGCACACTTCTTTACAATATTCCCCTAGATGTAATGGCCTGGCAGTCACCAGTATACAATGTAAAGAATAATGCTCCAGGGGTCTTATAAAACAAATAGACATCATGATTTTGACTCTCAATATTTTTCTATAACCCTGGAATAACTCTTTTGACTTCTCCAAGCTCATTTCTTAAACTATAAAACAAGATAAATAGCTGCACTACCTATTTGAAAGAGCTGTTTTGCTGGTCAAATGACACTATGTAAAACATCTTCAACCTTTAAAAGTACTACATACAAAAATGACATTATAAATGACCACCTCACTATATCTAGTAAGCTTCATCAAGCACTCCTTGCATCTTCACCTCAATGTATCTTTTAATCTTCCTTAAGTACCCTAATACTTTTTATAAATGTTTGTAAATTCCCTCTCTATAGAAAAATTTACCCTTAATTAATGGCTTTTATCACTGTTATGCTGACTCCTAAATCTCTATCTTCAACTCTGATCTCTCACTTGCACAATTTTTTTTTTCTCTCCAGTTATCAAGGTATACCTCCATTCTTGGATGCTACCTAATTCATTCAAATAGAAACATGTAAAAAAGTTAATTCATATGTGTATAAATAAATGGCTCTCATCCCCAAAGACTATTTCTGATAACAAAGCTCTTATCCACTTACCTTCCCTATCTGTCAACCTTGTAGTAAATGATTATTCTTCTCCTCTAATCCTCTATTAGCCAGTCTTTTAAGAAATCTTGCTCCTTAAGAATGTTTCTCAAATTGATATATCCCTTATCATTTCTATTTCTCAAACTCATTTGTTCATTTCCATTTCTCAGATTCTCTTCTAAATCCTCATGACACTCTAGACAGGTCCTTCATTATTTCTAAACAACTACAACAGCACACTTAGCTGAATTCTCTTACTCAGGCAATCTACCCTTCAAACTACACCAATCTATTTATTTCTTTTTTTGGTGAGGTCAGAGTTAAGTGATTTGTTCATGGACACATAGTTAAGTATCTGACGCCAGGTTTAAAATCAGGTCCTCCTAACTCCAGGACCTGTGCTCTATCCATTGCACCACCTAGATGACTCAAACTAAGTTAATCTTCAAAACATTCTTTTCTTTTCTTTTTTGAGGTTGGGGTTAAGTGACTTGCCCAGGGTCACACAGCTAGGAAGTATTAAGTGCCTGAGGCCAGATTTGAACTCAGGGCTTCCTGAGTTCAAGGCTGGTGCTCTAACCACTGTGCCACCTAGCTGTCCCTTAAAAACACTATTTTCAAAATTCATTTCCATCCAACTATTCTGAGAGACAGTCTGGGATAATGCAAAAAAAGATACTAAACTGACCATATTCTTTGATCTAGAAATCTCACTCCTAGGCATATGTAGAAATTTTAACTATGCATACCAAAATATTCAATTGTGATATATAAATGTGATACAGAATTCTTAGATGAATACAGAGAAATATGGAAAGATTTTGTGAATTGGTGCATAAGTGAATAAAGAGCCAGGAAAACAACAGTCACAATCCTATAATATGCAGCCCAATCCCGGCGGTTGCTATGGAGATATGGTGGAGAAAAGTGTCTTCTGGGTCTATGGCATTATGAAGATAGACTAAAATCTCAAATGGCTTCTTTCCAAGGTCAAAATCATGTTGGTTCTGGACACAAAGAACTTGGTTTCAAATACCAACTGTCATGTACTCCTATGTCTGTGACTTTGACCAAGCCACAACTTCTCTACAAGTCTAAACAATGGCCCAGATGCACTCTATGGGCCCTGCCACTGCTGGACATTCTAAGTTACAAATTCTCATTTTACTAGAATGTTAGCAGAAGAAAAGGCAAAGCAGCATCAGAATAGATGAACTTCATAAAATCCTGGCATTACATAGTAGAATTCTGGTTATCATTTTTAAATGATATTTAGCAATGTTTTTAATGTTAACAATTTCTGAGAGTTTCCTACATCAGCTAAAGTTTTAGAGTTCATTTATGTTTCAAATAACCCAAATAAAACTTATTTGAACCACTCACTTGAAAAGTTATTCAAAGTTCTGTGACAGTATTACTGAAATATATTTCCAATATAAATAAACGACTATATGCTGTTCCAAAAAAGGATCAGTGGAATGGCCATATTTACTTTGAATATGACATGCTTAAATTTTCTAGGCCACTGAGCAGCTCCAACACTCATTTTCAAAGCCCTGATAAAAATTTTAATATTTTATATTAGTGATCATTTAAATATAACTTCAACATATTTAAAATTATCAATAACAGAATTACAGCTAGGAAGAATTCAAGTTTATTCTACTCAGGTAACCAAATTCAACTTTTTGGCTTCCATTCTCATCTCACCAATTTTAGCATGAAATTTTCTAGATAACCAAGGCAATTTTGTGTAAATATAGTCTGCTTTATGAAGACACACACATTCACCTCAGAAATGTTGGATTAGTTAGCTAGTTTTTCTCACTAGAGAAAGTGGAGCAAATTCTGAGGCTCAGAGTTGAGTAACATGTCTAAGCATGGGAACATAGTTAATAAGAATAAGCTGAAATTGAACCCAGGCACCTTGACCCCAAATCTACTATATCAATTCACTATAAATTTCTAAATACTTTCCTTTGAAATTACTATACAATGGTCATCTAAACATTTGACACAAAGTGCTAATCTCAAAGATAAAACTTTTATTATAAAACAAATCATTAATTATATAATTGGCTCTCCGTTAAAATTAAAAAAAAACAAAAAACAAAAAAAAAAAAAAAACCTTTCAATCTTACCCCAAGATAATAGGGAGGCATGGTCTTCAAATAACTTTCAAATGACTGTCTCCATTTTATTGTTGGCTTTGCTTTATGCACCTTGAACAAGTCATCTAAAAATGCATAACATACAGATACCACCACCATTAAGCATTTAGAAATAAAAAAATCCATTTCCAAATTTATTATTTTAAAAACATGTACCTTTAGATTTATAAAAAGCTAAGCCAGAAAGTCTGAATTAGTTATCACTCAATGAAATTCCTGATTTCTAGTCTTTTTCTCTTAGAAAGATATTTTAAATGCAGACTGAAATATGGGAGAAAATTCTAAGCAACTATTAAATGAAATTTTGCAAAAAGACAGGGTTACAAAAAAGTAGTGGAAACCCATTAAAACACATCACCCAAATATTGAAGATCCAGATATAACAGATCCCAGAAGTTACCAACACAATGGAGAGGGTTAGCCACAGAATATATAGATAATAATGCTGTAACCACCATTATTTAGTCTGAGATGACTTAGAGGGGGATCAGTTCTAATAGTTGTGAGGTTTAGCAGCAATATTAGCAATGTCTAGAAGCCAACAATTCTTAATGTTTACTATCATTATTTGATATCATTATTATCAAATAAAACTTTGATTTTTAATATCTGTCAGAGAAAATAAGGCAGTTAAATTCATGTAAAGAAAACATTTTCAAATTAAAGTACACCTACTATGTACACATATATAAACCATTTCATTTTATAGAGACACAATCATTTTGTACTTCCTCTGATTAACTCATTTTCAGTGACTGTATACAAATTTCCACAGGATGGATGATCAGATTGTTAATGTCAGAAGAAAAATCACTAATAAAAATTCTCAAAATTAGTTTTTCAAAAAGTACTTTTTTATACACTGAAGTACAGAAGTTTAACAAATATTACTTACCTAAAAGAGGAAGGAGGACTGGATAATTATAAGGCATCACAAACAAATTGACACAATTCAATGCTGTACTAGCTTTCAAGTAACCAAAAGGATGACCAAGTTCACTATATTTTGCACTATTGCTCACATATACCTGTTAAAAAGAGTCATAAAAACTTGATAAAACTGATTAATATCGATTTAATTTATAGCTATTAATAATTCATCAATTAAATTTTTTTTAATTTAATATATATTTAATGTTTAGCATACCTGCCAACAAGTTTGAGGGGATTTCCTTTCCAGGATAAACTGAGTCAGTGGTGAGGGTTCTAATTCATATTTGTCAAAAGGCAGTTTATCAATAACCATTGGTTCACAGTCAGTACAAGAAAACTTCACCACAGGGTGTGATGTCCGAGGTGGCTAAATAGAAAAATGTAATTATCATCACCAAAACACTTTAAACAACTCTTAAGCATTCTCAAAGAAATGTATCAAGAACAAAAATGCTATATTTTATAAATATATATTTATGTATAAATATATTATAATATATATAGTTATAAAATAATGGAGTTGGAAAAAATAACCATTAAAGGTTCTTTCTAGCTCTAAATCTATAATCAATCTTATAATTTGCTTATGACATTTAATAATGCAGCTAAATTGCATATTCAGAGGAATAAAGACAATATTCCTTTCTGCTACAAAACATTTTCTACTTTCACTATTATCAGTCTCTGGAATCCTTAAAAATCCCAATATAAGAAAAAACTTGCATTTCATCTTTTTAAAAAGTTACATGGGGACAGAGGAAGTAAACAGTGAAGGCATCCTTAAGGATGCTTAAGACAATTTTATTAAAGAAATCAAGATAATTTGTCTAGAATTAATTATAAAGATAAAAGTTAATAACTATATTATAATATAAAATGTATGCTTATTAATGATAGACTAAAATATAATTGGACAACAATGTGGTAAATACAAATCAGCTGCTATCCTCCTGTTAATAATGAAAATCACAATCAAAATTCCTACTGTTTATTATAATGGCAACATCAGAATCTAAGTGTCAGCTCTTCCAAAATGATTTATTAATTTATTAAATATTTATTCCAAATAAAAATCCAAAACATTTGCCTTATGGAGAAAACAGGAGCTGTTCATAATCTTTTTTTTTTTTTTTTAAAGATTGTCTTTGAACCCATGAAATCTCTTGCAATTAAAAAACATGAAATGAACAAGAAAATATCAGCTTTACTATTTTTGAGGAACAATGGAAGCTAAGACAGGGACTATTATTCTCAAAGGCAGTAAATACACCTAACTCCACAAGTACTTCCATCAGAATTCCTATTGAATATAACTTCTTTGATTCACCTTGTTTCCCCCTCAGTATAGCCGCGCGCGCACACACACACACACACACACACACACACACTCATTTTCATCGCTTTAGTTTTCTTTAACAGCCTAAATTTTACTCTTCCTTTCACTTCATTTCTAGACATATAATATTCAACCCAATCCAACTATCATTATTTAAGTTTTCTACTATGTGCAGGGTCTGCTAGGTTCCAGGAATACCAAAACAAGACAAAAAGTTATTCTGAGATAACAGTTCCACACAACTGCCTGTGGACAACTCTGGCTGGATGCTTCATGTGAGAACACAGGAAGCATACGCTCTAAAAGCAACCTGATCAGGCTCTCCCACTTGTAGCCCCAAATTTTACTCTTTTCCATTAATGGAATCATCATTCTCCTAGTCCCTCAGCCTGGAACTCTTTATTCAGGATTTGATTCTTCCTAGATCATCGAATTTAAGTATCAACTGCCATAAAATCTTTTGAAGTACTGTTCTAACTTTCCATTCCTTCTGCCATGTCTGCATTACTTTGTTTACAGACCACCGTTAACAACTTGCCAACCTCTAGGCCCCTTCTCTTCTCCCTCTCAATAATATATAACAAACAATACATAATACATAACAACATACAAAATCCTCCCAGCTAAAATAAAACAAACAAACAAAAAAACAACAACTATATATTGCTTCCCAGTACCTACTGAAGTCCAAACTCCTTAGCCTTTCACATTCTGGGTCAATATTAACTTTCCATCATAAATCCACCATCTCTACCACACCAAAATGAAACCTCTGAACCCTACCAAATTGGACTCACCATTCCTACCAACTAATACTTCTCTTTCCATACCTGTGCCCACACTGTAATTCTTAAAGTTCTACCTGTGAAAATAGTAATAATTCAAGACGCAGCTTAAAAACAATGTGATTTGCAGTTAGCTCCAATGGAAGTCATCTGTGCTCCCCTTCTAGTGTTATATTTTGCCCCACTTATGGTACTGATTCATAGATATGTGTTCATGTTTTATCTGCAAAGAATACTGATTCTAGGTCTGGGGTGTGCTACTAACTTGCTATGTGACCTTAGATAGTGATTTATTTCTATGAATCAGTTTTCCTCATTTAAAAATGAGAGTATAATAGTTAAGATTTCCTTCTCTCCTTCTAACTTATAATTTTATTAAATTATTTGCTTCTTGAGCACAAAGACCTTGATTATCTACTCTCTAAGCACAGATCTGCCTTTGATACTATTTAGTAATCCTTGTTGTACTCTATCTATGAACTCAACAAATATCCTAGTTACGAATAATTTTGTAAAACAGTATAATGCACCAAAAATACAATAGTGCATGTATTTCTGGTTATTATACCATAGGAAAAAAAAATGCAATAGATTCATAAAAGTCTCAGAGGAAGACATTTGTTTAACGACATTGTAATAATAATTAGTACAATGGATCAAGTAGATTTAGTTGGATTAGATGAGCTCTAACATCCTTTCCAACATTGAAAATGATTGTACAATGTCCCGGATGATTCTGTTCCTCCATATTGAAAGATTTAATTATTTAATTCCTATAACAGAGTTATATGAAAAGAAAATGTCAAGAAATAGGAGGGAATCACCAAATCTTATGATTTTATAAATGAGAAAATTAAGCTCAGAAAAACCAGCAGAAAAGGAACTTGCTTAAAATTCCAGAGTTAAGTGAGTAATGAAAAAAAGGGGAAAAACAAGGCCTCTAATTCCCAGTCCTGCAGTTATTTCACTATATTGGGTTCCACTAATACATTATTCCCTGACAAGAAAACCTTTTCCTACTATGTTAAACAAACACTGGGTAAAGAAAATGATGGCATCTTTCCACTAAGTAGAACTTTTAAATCAGGGAATTTCTCACTTCCAATTAGGTATTAGGTGACACCATGAAAAATAAAAGGAACTTCTCATTCAAACATTCTTTATTTATATACAATGATTAAAAAGAAGTCACTTTTGCTTATTTAACATGACATAATGAAATGAGCTCATTCTGCAGATGAGGAAATGGAAAAAGGTTAAGTGACTTGATCAGGGTCACCTAGCTCCTAAGTGTCTGAGGCCAGATTTGAATTCAGGAAGAGGAGTCTTCCTGACTCTAAGCTAGGCACTGTGCCATCTAGTTGTCTTGTATCTACATATATATACGTACATATATATGCATATAAATTTACAAGCAAGCAAAAATTTACATTTATATAAACAACTCTTAAGGTCAAGATCCCCCACTCCTGAATAAATATTTTCTATGTGTTGCAGATGGGAGGTTTGCTTTAAGTACTTCTGGGATATATTCTAATAGAGATTTGGTGAAATTTTAAAAAATATTTATTTGCATTCAAAAGTAAATTGAGCTCCTTCATGGCATCAACACTATCTTCATTTTCATTACTTAATTGTGAACTCACACTCAAGTTTTGTACAAATTAAAGCTCGTAGTGGGAATAAAGGGAAATATAGCCTGAAATACTGAAATCAAGTTTAAGATCCAGATCTAAGGAGCATACTTTTCTGCATTTGTGCAGATATAAAAAAATAAAAATTTTAAGCATAATTTTAGTTTATAAAGTAAAATGATTATGCTTTTCTACAATTACTCAGTAATGAACAATTTGATATGCTAATTATACTTCAAGAGCTTTGACCTCTAAAATACCCCTCTTTTAGAATGCATTTCACCTCAAAGAGAACACCTTTTACTTGTCATATTTACGTATATTTACCACCCATTCTTTAAAACGAGTATGATGTAACAAGAAGAGATGTATTTTCACATGCTCCTTCACTACATTATTTCTAACACTTACTAGTGTTGGAGAATTTTGATCTGGCCAAAAGGATTCTGGAACAGGCCAGTGACCTATTGGAACCCCAGTTTTAGGGTTTGGTCTGACGTAAATAAGCTTATGACAGCTGTGCCAAGGTTGAGATCCAAAAGGTCTTGATATTTCTGTCTGTCCATCTGTAGTTAAAAAAGTATTTTAAAAAATGCATTTATCATTAAATTAACACATAAATTTACATAGTAAAATCAAACTATGAATCTCCAAACAAGTTTTGTTACTGTGTAATAAAATACTCAAGACCAACTAAAACTAAACTGTGGAACACTACTTCTTATAGCTTAAATTCTCCACTATAATATTAAAATTCTATGGTTATCAAACCTGTAAAATGTCTTATCACCTATTTCTAAGAGATCACCTATACTAACAACTTTCAGACTTTTGAGATAGACCCCTTAAAGCCTAAAAGAAAACAAAAGTAAAATTTTGCCTATAGAGTTCTCTCTTCACCCACTCATGGCTTTTAAAAAAAGCCTAAAAAAATCTTCTTCTGTTTATAATCTTAAGAGACTGAGAGGGAGTCCAGATGAAAGTTGCCAACAGGTAAAGAAATAGATCTAATAGTTCAAGGCTCATCTCTGACCTTTTTAATCCAAACAAATGAATGGATTTTTCCACAGAAAATAACAGTAGGTTGTGGAGAACTTGATCCTTCTTATCTACCAGTTTATATAAACACTCTTTTGGTCACCATTAAAGTTTTAACATTTTCACATATTGCCATTCTAAAATAATTTCTCAGTTCTAATTTTACAACTGACAATGTCTACTTTAAAATTCTACAAGGAAATTACAGTTACCTTCTATGGGGGAAGGATCTGGTCCTGCTTTTTCAAAGTTTATCACAACCCCACTTTGCACCTTTTGCACCAAGGATTCCAGACATTGATTAAGCATTCTTGGAGAACATACAGAATATGAGCGGCCTAAAATACAAAAGCAAGGCAGAAATTAGTTAAGCACCCAAGTCCTTGCCTTTACCAGACAGATCAAGAGCTATAATTGAGAATTTTTCTAAATTGCATCCTTCCCAGAGGCAAACATCCTACTCTGCACAGAGGGTATTTAATACTGACTGAATGAAATAACCTCCCCACTTCTGATACTCCTAATAAAAGGTCAATTTAAGCTCATTACTTTATACAAAAAATAAAAAATTTAATAAATAATCATCATTATTCACACAATGTGTATTTTAGAAATTTTTACTAACAATTTTTGGACCAGGAATGGTGATTTCTCCCCATAACGATCCTATCATAAATTACATATACTTATTGGACATTACAAACATTATACATATGGAGCAATCTGGAATTATGCCCAAAAAGTTATCAAAATGTGCATACCCTTTGACCCAGCCGTGCTACTACTGGGCTTATATCCCAAGGAAATACTAAAGAAGGGAAAGGGACCTGTATGTGCCAAAATGTTTGTGGCAGCCCTTTTTGTAGTGGCTAGAAACTGGAAAATGAATGGATGTCCATCAATTGGAGAATGGTTGGGTAAATTATGGTATATGAATATTACAGAATATTATTGTTCTGTAAGAAATGACCAACTGGAGGAATACAGAGAGGCTTGGAGAGACTTATATCAACTGATACTGAGTGAAACGAGTAGAACTAGGGGATCATTATACACTTCAACAATGATACTGTATGAGGATGTATTCTGATGGAAGTGGATATCTTCAACACAGAGAAGAGCTAATCCAATTCCAATTGATCAATGATGGACAGAATCAGCTACACCCAGAAAAGGAACACTGGGAAATGAGTGTAAACTGAGAGCATTGTTTTTTTGTTTTGCTTTGTTTTGTTTCTCTTCCCAGATTATTTTTACCTTACATACAATCCTTCCTTTGCAACAACAACAACAAAATTTGGTTCTGCATATATATATAATTGTACCTAGGATATACTATAAGATATTTAATATGTATGGGAATGCCTTCCATCTAGGGGAGGGGGTGGAGGGAAGGAGGGGAAAAACTCGGAACAGAAGAGAGTACAAGGGATAATGTTGTTAAAAAAAAAAAAAAATTACCTATGCATATGTACTGTCAAAGAAAATGTTATAATTACAAAAATTAATTTAAAAAAAAGTGGAAAGAAAAAAAAATTGATCCTCATATGAACTCCATGAGGAAAGTGCTACAAATATTAATCTCCATTTAATAACAGATGAGGAAACCTAACGATCAAAGAAGTTAGTTGACTCAGTAAGAGTCACAGAATAAAGAGGCAGCATTTGAATTTTGGTCTGTCTCCAACTCCAGCACCAACAGGCTACCTGCCTGTCGTAGCTGCTTACTAGCTATAATATACTTGAACCCAGGTTCTATATTTCAATTCCACCATTTAACTAAAGGGTCATAGGTTTAGAACAAGAAAGAACCTCAGATATCATCTATCACATGCTAGGAAACCCAAGGGAGCATGTAACATGGATGGGATTCAAACCCAAGTGCTCTTTTCCTTATGTTGCCTCCTCTAGTCCTTGCACATACAGACCTCAGTCTCGTGGAACATAAGGAACTAAAATGATGAAACCATAATCAGAGCCAAATTAGGGATGGGCAAAGGAAATAAATCTTAATGTACCAGGCACTGGCGAGTGCTTCATCCCAACAAACCTGGGAAGTAGACTCGTTTTATAGTTGAAGACACAGATAAAGGTTAAGTGACTTGCCCAGAAGCATGCAGTAAGCAAACAAAGCATGGTGACTTCATGACTCTAGGACCAGCACTCTGTCCACTATGCTCCCTGGTTGCCTTTAACTTAAATGTAATGGAAGGAAAAATATTTAAGCCATTAACGACCACTTGTTAGAAATAAATTTCTTGTGCAGATATAAATTTATTAATTGGCATGGTACTCAGAGAAGTCCTTTCCAGTATTTAGACTGTATATTAAACAGGTTTTTTTTTAATTTAATTTTATTTGTTTTTTAATTAAAGTTTTTTTATTTTCAAAATATATACATAGATAATTTTTAACTTTCACCCTTTGCAAAACCTTGTATTCCAAAAATTTTTCCCTCTCCTAGATGGCAAGTAATCCAATATATATTAAACAAGTGATATTTTTCTATACATGTTTCAAAAGTGTCATGCTGTACATGTATATATATATACTTGGGGAACAGGGAGAGTGGACAGATTTTTGCCCCAACTGAGATATTTAAACTTAAGCCCTATCACAAACTTCTCTTTTTTGCATTCTCAAGACGTTTTCTGGATACAATTGCTAGTTGTTCAAGGAAAAACCTAAAATATCAGAACACATCATATAATAATCAAGAAATCCAATAGGAACCATAGTAATTTCATGTTATCCATCTCAAAACTGCACTGAAATGTCTTTTATAAGCACCCAGCAACAGAAGAGAGGGTATCCTCCAGAAAAGTCAGACCTCACTTAACTACTTTACAGATTGGCCAGATACATGTAGCCTGCAACTTTCTCCATCTATAGTCAGTGAGAACAAAGCATTTTCCAAAAAAAGAGCTACCAACAAGGTATGAGGTTTGGGGATCTCAGAAGGGACCAGTCTGGTCATGGAGGTACAAAGACTAAGATAGCCCAAATCCTTAGCACTCTGAAGTATTTCTTACTGTGGGAGAGGGAAGGATTAGCATAGGAACTTAATATAACAAAATTGAGGCCTACAATGAAAATAAAATAAAATGACATACCTTGTTAAAACTAAATTATTAAAAAAAAAAAAAACCTGACTTTTAAAAGGAAGAGCTTTTTAAGCATTCTTGAGGAAAAAACCAGCATTTACCAATAGCAGTAGTATAGCACTTTTAAACTTTGCAACACTTTACAAATAGATCGTTTCATTCTCACAATTCTTGAAAGTAGGTATCATTATTATGATCCCTATTTTACAAATGAGGATACTGAAGCCAATAAGCAGTTAAATGACTTATCCACAGTCATATTAGGCCATCTAGCTTCCTCACAAGATGGTGAAAGGCTATATGGAGAGAAGATATGGTGGTCCTTTCAGAAACTTAATACTTTCAAAATTTGTCTGGAGAGTTAAATAAGAAAAGGGGGATATATAAAGGTGAACTGATTCAATTCTGAGGGTTTTAAAGATGGAAGAGGTGTGAAAAAAGGAAGCAAAAGAGTGTAACTTACAACCCATCACTGAGATTCATGAGAATTAACTTTATAAAGCCAAACTGGTTTGAAAATTGAGCTACCGTATTCAAATGATGGAGTTATTGTTATCTAATATATATGGAGGATGGGTGTGGCAGGGAGTTGTTAGGTTCTTACTAAGTGCTAATGAGATAATGAGATATTAGGTTCTTACTAAGTGCTAAGTTGGAGATATTGGCAACATTCACTTACATTAACATGTTGAATTCTCAGAAGGCCTCTACTATTCCACTGTGACTTGTTTCATGATAGTTATGTAGTGTCCAAAGTAATGCCAGTCACAAGAGAAGGGCAAACCAAATTTATTTTTATAGAATATATCAAAATGCTCTGTACTACATTAAAAATGAATTATAATCACTTGAAAATTTTTATAAATAGACATGTCTTAAGATGAAATCACTATAGGGGCAGCTAGATAGCAGTGGATAGAGCATCAGCCCTGAATTCAGGAGGACCTGAGTTCAAATCTGGTCTCAGACACTTAACACTTCCTAGCTGTAAGACCCTGGGCAAGTCACTTAACCCCAGCCTCCCCCGCCCAAAAAAAAAAAAAAAGATTAAATGACTATTAAATAAAACTTGCCTTTATACTCTGCAAGAGTATACCAGATTTAACCAAGATCAATTAGTAAGTCCAGAGCAGACACATGAATATAAATACATAGCATAAAACAAGATCCACTAAAAGTATAGAAACTCTAGAGTAGTGTTTCAATTAAGTCCAGGAAAGCAAAAGAACGAAAATTCTAGTTTTTAAAATGAGCTAACAATGAAAGGCTAAAAAAAAGAATTTATCTAACCTAGCTAAAGTTAGGGTTAGGCCTTCCTTCCCATAGATAAAAAGGTGACAATAAGCAACGTTCCTCTATTCCCATTACTGTCAGTTTAACTAGAAGGATCTGTTAAATTTTGCAAATAATTTTTAAAATCCTATAATTCCTAAGAGACTAAAATACAAGACCAGAGAACATTGTAGGTTCATCTGTTTGGGGAAGAGGGGGACTAAACAAAAAAAAAAAAAAAAAAAAAAAAAAAAAAAAGGGGGGGGGGAGGAGGGAATTGCAAGCAATAGCTACTTAGCAAAAATTATTTTAATATAGAATTGCATAAAAGGAGAAGGGAGTAGAGATAGGAAGAGGCATCTATTAAGAGTCTGTGTTACTGTGCTAATAGCCATATAAATATCTTATTTGATACTCACTACAAGATTGTGAGTAGGTTTTATTATTATCATCATCTTCATTTTACAGTTGAGAAACTGAGGCAGAAATATAGGTCATTTCTCCAAAACCTAATAGTTATCAACTGTTTGAGGCCCCATACAATCTCATATTTTCCTGACTTCAGGCCCAACACAGTATGCCAGCTAGCTACCTAAGTAGAAGAGAGATTTATTAGTAGATACCCTCAATCTTCCTTCTGTCATTCCATAATTGTATCACTGCATTGTACAATCCCAAATTTATTGGAATCTGAAAGTCAAAAGTCACTCTCAATATTCCTACAATATTTCTAATTGAGAGAGAGATGGGGGGAAGGAGAGAAGAGGAAGAGGAGAGGAATAGGAAGGGGGGGCTAGAAAGAAATGGGGGAAAGATACAGAAATTTTCAAACTGTATACTGTATATAACTGCATATTACAATCTTTAGATTTTTCAATCTAATCAATTTAAAAAAACTAAAAAGTCAGTTGTCTATGTCTTAGGTAATATTACAAACACAATGAGCAATTATCTAATTATCTTTAAAAAAGAAGAGATTGAACTATAAAATCTCTAAGGTTTCTTCAAGTTCTAAATTCTATGAGCTGAGGTTTCAAAAACTGTGTCAGGCCTGCAAAAGGCTCAGCATAATACAAGATGAAATTAAAAAAAAAAAAAATGCAATTCTTGAAAATGAATACACAAACAAGAATTGGGCAGGGAGGAGCTAAGATGGCAGAGTGAAGGCAGGGATTCAGCGACTACTTCCCTAAACCCTTCCACCTTCCAAATGCCTTTAAATAATGATTCCAAATAAATTTTAGAGCATCAGAACCCACAAAAAGACTGACAATTTTTCAGCCAAAGGGGGCATTGGGGTGGATCCAGAGTGCAAACAGGCCACAGGAAACCAGAACAGGCTGGGAGGCCTTGATCTTAACTGCAGCGGCAGCAATCTCCAGACCTCCCAGCCCACAGAGGCCAAGGAGAGCTCAGTAGGAAAGGTTTGGCATAGTAAGGGAGGAGGGAAGACCCAGTCCAGCACTGAAGGGGAGCCACTGAATCCACAGCAGCAGTAACTATGGGAGCAGCAGATACTGAGGCAGCTTCCAGAGATTATAGCATACAAGGTAGGGACTGGCAAGAGATGTGAAACAGCTGATCGGAGGAGACTGAGAGGCCTCTTTGCTGGCAAGACTCAAATCTAGCAGCAATGCTGGCTCACAGTACAAGTCCCTAGAAGGATCTCTGAGATCAGCTGCACAAGACCCCTGAAGCCTGTGATCTTCCACCATGGAAACGTCTCTACTTTAACCAAGAGTCAAAAGCCAAGTAATAGTGTGGAAAAATGGGGGGGAAAAGCAGAAAGATTCTGACCACAGAAAGCTACTATGGTGACAAGATCAAAATACACACTCAAAAGATGATAAAGTCAAAGCTCCTGTATCCAAAACTCCAAGACAAATATTAAGAACTGATCTTTGGCCATGGAAGAACTCAAAAGGAAAAACTGAGGAGAAATGAGAGTGATGCAAAAGAAAATACAAAAAGGCTAAGAAAAGGTAATAATAATACCTATAGCTACATAAATCCAATCAGCCCCACCCCACTTCCCTCCCCCTTCTCCCCCAAACACTATTTCCGGGAACTTGTCAAAGTTCTTGGGATCATCAAATGTTCACCAACAGAAACTGAAATGGTTTTATGAAATATAAAAGATAATATAATACTATATGTTAAGGTTTACTGGGCCTTACTTCTATTTTATAAAGGAAAATTCCTGTGTTTTATCTTCTTTAATGATAAATGAGACTAGAGATTCTTATTTTTTCTATCTGTACTGCTTAGGAAAGTACTCAGTAAATTCTTCATAACTATTTTTTCATTCATTCAACCTCCTCCCCCTTCCCCTACCACAAAGTTTAAGACTCCCATGGTCAAAGAAATATCATAGGTGATACTAGTATACCTGACTTTACATCTGAATGTCTCAAACTGATTTATGAAACCGTTTGCAAACATCTCGTGGTTATTGTGACCTGGAGTTAGTTATTAATATCCACTTAGCTTAGCAATTAAGTAGTCTCATTTTTACCCACCTCTTTTGTCTCTAATTACGAAGTTATGTCCTTGGATTTATTGTTCTTAAAATATTTTAAAATAGTATTCTGCAATCTTCCATTATATGCAATCTTCCTTAATAATGGGTCCAATAAACAATCTTTACAAGAAGTTCTTCCTTACAACTCAATCTAACTTTAATGCTTTCAACTTTTGTGGAAAGGATTCCTCCCTTTTACATAGAAGTTCATTTTAGGGCTTCTAGGATCAGATCTGGAAACAGAGGCATCTAATTCAAGACCTTCATCTTATAAATGAAAAAACTGAAGCCAGAAAAACTACATGACTTGTCATGGTCCTCTAGAGAGTTATCAAAGATGGAATGGGAATGCAGGGGCTCTGATCTCAGAGCAAGGTTTTTTTCCACCAGTCTAAAAAACTCTAGATTATAAATCTCATACTAGTTATTCTATACTTAAGACACCTCAGTTTAGAATACCTCCATGAAATTTTACTCTTTAAAATCAACTCAAGTAGGTAATCTAGCTTCAAGATGGGTGTCCATGAGAGACAAAGGTCCTTAGGAAGTAGAGACACTTTAAAATGCTGAGTTCAGCGCCAACTAAGGGCTGTTTTTAAAATTTCTAAATCAAAAATCTTACCTCCTGTCACTTCACACATTGGTGTGATTGCAGAATCATCTAGAGGCACACCTGTCAACTGCTCTGACTCAACAGCCATGGTACCAGGCAACCGCAGCACTAATGCAAAGAGTCTCTGATCCCAACGGAAAGGTTCCTTGGTCAATTCACTTCCAGGCAAAGGTGAATTAAGAGGTAAATGGAGCTAAAAAGAAGAAAAAGAAAATTACAGTTTTATAGCTCAAACCATACATTAACTTGCCATTAAGATTCGTATAATACAAAGAAAAACAGAAAATTAAATGTCAAGGGGAAAAATGCTTTACAAGCCTAACTTTGAGGACCTCTGCTGGGAACTCTGAATTATTACAATGCTTTTACCACCGAACAAATATACCTCATTTCATACAATTATTATGTTTCTGAATTATTTCTGTAAATTTTTTGTTTTTAAAGTCAATTATGCATTAAACACACTAAAGGAAATGCATGGTAAAGATTTTAAAGGTCAAGAATTCTTCTGTACTATAGATAAATATATATTCTAAATTTATCTGATTTAAATTTCTTTAAAGAAAAAAATTTTTTAAATAATACACGTTTATTATCCCTTTTAGAACCAAAAGTAAAGGATTTTTGAATTTACAAAATTGATCATTTACAGGCAATGTTATTCTACATTGTTATAAAATTCAAGTATTTTTCTGATAATTTATCAGTTCCTGGAGCCAGGGTTAAGCTGGAAAGAGACAAGAAGCCAAGCCCTCCCTTCCTAATAATATCAACACCTTTTAAAAACTCCTAATTTTAAGAAAAGAAGTCTGGCTAAAAGTTATTTGTTGCTATATTTCCCCAAATACCCATGATAGGGAAATAATGACAACAAGACAGTAAGAGAGATCAAAAGGCTGATACCTCATTATTGTCAGTTAGTGGCTATTGGATAGAATCAAACTTGTGCTTCTTACCATCTGGCTTAGTCAGATGGCAATGGCAGTGGGGAGCAATGTAGAGGAAGTATGATCCAGAGTATACAGTTTGGATCCCTAACTCCATAAAATCTTTGCTACTTCAAAAAGCAGTCAAAATCAATATGCCACTTTGGTCATTCCCTTTTTGGGTTATCCATATACTGAAAATGCCAAGAGTCTCATGATCCCTCCTCCCCTAATCCCGCCCCCTCCCAATACCATCACTTCTGTAATTTGGAAGGAACTTGTGCTGCATTCATGTACTGCATCCTTTTCTTTGTAGCAGCACAGTGTCTACAAAATTGCAAATATAGGCAAGAATCATTGGATAAAGATAAGGCCTTTATTGTTTAACATAGCTGCTTAGAGCATATGGTGTCTAGGATATGAAAAAGTCCCCAAAGACTTGATAGTGGGAGCTTTCTTGGAAATATCCATGTCAAAGGCAGGAAAAACACCAAAACAAGAAAGACAGCCAAAGTGATGCTGGCATACGGGTATGCAAAAGAAAAATGGAATCAAATCTACATTAAGTATTATGAAATGAGGAAAAGTCAAAGTATAAATAATCCATAATGCTGATAATATAAATGAAATAATTAGGTTGATATCATGCTAAGCTTCTACTAGTATATTCACAGAGACTATACATTCAAATAAATGAAAAGCCAAAAAAGATCTAAAGAATACTACCAAATAATAAATACCCACATAGATAATATAGTGCATTTGAAAAGTTTAAAGATCTACTCTTATTCCAATAGTTGTCATTTTTTGGTTTTTCTATCTTCTTTCTATGCACTAACCAGGATTCCCAGAAGTATATGGGCAGACAATGGAAATAAGGTCAAGAAAAGAGTAAAATAAAGGTTGTACCACAAATCTCTGTAATCAATCAACAAGCATATACTAAGCATTTAACACGCCAGGGATTGTGTAAGGTGATAAAAAACACACACACACACACACACACACACACACACACACACACACACACACATATACACACACAAATAAATTTGCTTATTTTGTGGAGCTTACATTCTTTCAAAAGAGAAAACATAATACTTAATACGTAATACTTAAGTATATAAATCGTAAATAGAAGCTATGGGAGGAAAGGATAATTAAGAAAAGCATCCTGCAAAGGATGACATTGGGGGTGAATTCTGAAAGAAACTAGGGATCTTAAGAGATGAGAGTAAAGAGCAATAGGATAAGGGACAGTTCATATACAGTAAAGGAATAAAGATGAGAAAGATGTATGAGGAACATCAAGAGGCCTAGTTTGGCAGGACTGCAGCAAAAAAATAAAGATGAGGACTGTTGAAGAAAATTGGCTAGCTCTTAAGAGGCTTTAAACACCCATCCAAGATGTTTCTATTGTACCCTATAGGCAAGTAGACTTGGCCTTTAGTAAAACAAGTTTGATAGTCTTGTGGAAGATGGACTGAAGACAGAAATTTGAAATAGGAAGATGAGTTAGAGAAGAGGTAAGGGTAACCAGGGTTCTGACTAGGATAATGGCTATGTGATTAGAGAGAGGGATGGACAAAAGAAATTTTGTGGTAGGAGAAATGTCCAGGAAGTACTTAGGTGGTTCACAGTACAGGGCTGGGCCTGGAGTCAGGACACAATGCTAAGTCGTTTCACTTGTGTCCAACCCCCAATGATACTGGAGTAATTTACCATTCTTTCTCCAGCTCATTTTATACATGAAAAAAATGAGAGAAAGAGATCATGTGACACAAGCAGCAAGTGTCTGAGGCTGGACTTTTATCTTAGGTCCTCTTGACTCCAAATTCAGCCTCAAACATTTCTTAGCTGGGCGACTCTAGGAAACTTTATAGCCTCTTTCCGTCAGTTTTCTCATCTATAAAATAAGCAGCAGAAGAAAATGGCAAACTGCTCTAAGACCTTTGGGGAAAAAAATTCCCAAATAAGGGCTCTGGAGAGTCAGACACAGCTGACAACAACAAAAAAAAGAAATGTGAAGACATGATAACTATGTTACAGATCGAGAGGCAGGGAGGAGTTGTGGATGTGTGGAATCTGCCGATTTGGGAGACTGTCCTCAAGAGAAATAGAAAAAAAGGTAGAACAAGGATGCATCCAACGCACAAGAGATGAGCTGTCTTTTGGACATCATGTTCAATAGACAGTTAAGAATGTGTAATTTAAGCTAAACAGTGATATTATAGAGCTAGGTCACTATCTATGGGAGTCATATTTGTTAGGTCTGAACAAAATTACAGCAATGTTTTAGAAAAGTTAAATTCCCGAAATCTTCATTTTAAGAACAAACATTCCTTGAGTTTTAAGACTCAATGTCAACAATTAAGTATGTATAGAATGCTGGACAGGCAATTAATTATTCAAACCAAATTTTGATACCATTCTTAGAGCCAGTACTCTTAATCCCAAATCCAAGTAGTCTCTCTATCCCATTCTGGAGCCATTTTTGAAAGTTGTATGAAAACACAAAATTCAATAAAACCACTAAAACTATGGTACTTTTTAACATTTTAGAGAATATCATCTTGGCTTATAATTTTGCTCATAACTAACTGCTTTCTAACCTAATGATCTAAAGATGATAGCTATTTTATAAACCAAAATACTTGAGAAAACTTACAACCACAACAAGGAATTTATAAGGTTTGACCTTTGGTGTAAATGATTTCAATATGAAATGAGTCAGAGAATCATACAAAAGAAAACTCTCCAACTTCTAGAGATCCCAGGAGTCATCTAGTACAACCTCCACCCAAGCAAACAACCAGACTCCAAATCTTCACCAAGGAGGCACTCATTGTCTCAAGACAGCAAGGGTCTTTTAGATAGATTTAAGGTTTTCCCTAACAATAAGCATAAATTTGCCTCTATGCAACTTCTACTCACTGCCTTTAAGACCAAGAAAAATTCAATTATTCATTCTTCTTCCAAAAGAGCCTTTCAAATCAGTTAAGCCCATTAAATCATATTGCTCCTCTCCTGTTCCCCATCACTCCCACAAAGTTTCTCCTTTCCTCAAGCTTAAGCATTACAACTCTTTCTGATGACTCTTAAGGAGGCCTTAATCTAGCCTCTTCCTGACATACACCATTGTATCAAATGGCTTTCCTTGCCTGCAGCTAAACACCTCTCCAGACTAGTATGACTAAACCAATAGCTAGGCCTGTCTTAAAACCAAGCCCAATGCTGCAATAGCGTTCTCGGCCACTCTGTCACTCTACACAGAGCTTACTCTTCACTTAAATCCCCAAATCATTTTCAGATGAACTACCATCTAGCCATGCTTTCCCCACTCTTGAGACATGTTTTGAAGTGAAGTATAAGATGTTAATATTTATCATCACATATTATCTTGATTTGCCCAAATGTTAGGATCTTTTTTGAATCCTCATTATTATCCTATATGTTAATGAGCCTTTCTAGCTTCATGTCATCTGAAAATTTGCTTCAGTAAGGCCCAACATATCCAGATCCCCAAGGACCTCCTGTGGAGACTCCTCTAAGCCAACATGAAATATTAATGACCCTTTCGACTGCACTGGTCATTCATACAGTTCAAAACTCATTTAACTATACTATTAACTGACCCACCACATTTCATTCTCCAGAATTTCTACAAGAAATAATAAAAATTCATACATAATATAAAAAATGTTTTATAACACCCTAAATAAAGAGAAGACAGAGGCTCAAGCTCTCAGTGCCAAGGAGAAAGATTGATTCCATCTTCATCAGCCTCATGTTAATTACTGAACTGAAAAGAAGGCTGCTCAAGGACCTCCAGAAAATTAACAAAGAACACTACAATTATCATCCCCTTCTACAACTGAGGAAAAAAGGCAGCAGGCAGAAGTTCGGAGCCTTGTCCAGGACCACCTGCCAGATGGCCTGACTCTAGACTAACCTCAGCAACCTTCAGCCAAAGCAGACTGACAACTCCTTTGTACTTACAAGCAATCTGAAGAGAGTAAAGAAGTGATTAGTACTTCCCTGAAACCAGTCCTCTCATCTCATCTTTAGGCAAATTGAGTCAGCACTTTACTTGTTGACCAAGAATTCAGGTTAATGTACAATGTCCTTAAGAATAAAACATTTTCTTAGAAACACTACCAAATTCAGGTTTCCGAATTCAAGCTAACTTTAATCCTAAGTCAGAGTGATTTATTATATATATATGCATAATATATTATTAATATTATTATATTATATATGTAATAATTATTAATATATTTATTGTTATAATCTATATTTAATATATATTATTTCTAAACTTGTCTGGTCTTATTCTAGAACTCACTCAAAGAAGATTGAAAATTATCAATTTAGGGGTAGCTAAGTGACACAGTAGATAGAGCAACAGCCCTGGAATCAGGCAGACAAATTCAAATCCTCCTTCAGACACTTGCTAGCTGTATGACTCAGGGCAAGTCACTTATACATACATGCACTGGATCGTAGGGCTAATTTCCACTTTACTGTTACAAGTTTTTAAATAAAAAATTAAAGTTAAACCCCAACTCTCCAGAATCTACAGGCGCTGTGCTATTCAGACAAACCTAGTTTTCCACATAACCCAAAGTTTATTTTTCATAACAACCTTTTCATAATAGTCATCAAAAGAAAAAAAAATTTACAGATATAAACATTTAAAAAGTATGTACTTCCCCAAAGCTGTCTCCCTACCAGTAAAAGCAGAGGAAGTACACTGAATAAAAAATCAACCATTCAAAAAATTAGACAAAAGATTATACTTATTTAACTACATAAAAAATAAAGGGTGAGATTATAGAGCAGTTACACATACAAAGATAAGTATATTATGAAAGGCACCTATCCAAAGTGGTTTAAGAAAATTTAAGATCTCTTAAAACTCCTTAAGTCTTTTGATCAAACTCAAATTATTCTACTAAGAAGAGTGAGATTCAGAGCAGCTTAGATACTTGTCTGAAGTCATTCATTAATTTGTGACATTTGAGACCAAAAATAAAGGATCCTAACAATACTTTTATTTGCAGGATCTAGAAAACAGATAATTAAGCTTATTATATCTCTGTAAAGTAAGAGTAAATGGGCTCTGAGTAGGGATCTGAGAATCTAAAATCCTACTTCTAAAACTTAACAAGCTTTTAATCATGGACAAGACATTTAATCTGAGCCTCCATAGTATAATTTGTAAAAAATGCTTTGTAAACTTTAAAAACAGAATAAAAATATCAACTACTATTAATGCTATGAATAGTTTTCCAGTATGATCTTTTGGAAATCTCCTCTACTCCCTTAATTCCTTAGTTCTTTCAAATGTTTGGACCATAAGACAAGTGAGTTATTATCATAAACAAACATAAAACAAAGAATTTATATATTATATATAAGAGCAATGCTCCATATGAAAAATTTAAGACAAGAATGAGCTGAGACTGGACATGCTTATGTAAAACTCTATTTTCTAAGTGAGACACAGACATTTTTAAATTAAATTGGGATCTTGGGCATCACCAAGCACAAACTCAACATGTTCTATCTATACGAGGAAACTCAAATCTCTTGATTTATAACTGAGAAGCCAAGGCTAACGTAACTCTCAGTATACTGCTCATTCACACTATACTTTCTACACAGCCTCTTTTACAAGGAAAGACAGCTTCAGAAGAACATTATTTTACTATCAATATAAATTATATAAATTTCTCCTTTCCAAACTAGAACAGAATCAATTACAAAATATTTATGAAATATTTACAGCACCTAGCATTGTGCTATGTGCTGAAATATCCCCTTTTCTCAAAATAAAAAACATTACATCTTTGCACAAGAAATTTATAATCATTGGGAGAGACAGGAATGTATATTAAGCAGAGTGGTAATAGATAATAATATTCAAAGGTTAGATTATGTGATATATTAGAAATGCACAGAAAGAAGAAAGAGCACTAGAGTAATAAAGGTTAAGTTTCACAGAAGGGCTGAAGTTTGAGCTAAGACATTCAAAAGATAGGCAAGATCAGATAAATAAAAAGGAAAGTAAAGTGCCTTCTAGCCTAAGGAACTTTTGTAACCAAAGTCATGGAAACCAAGGATTAGCCAAGGGTAGTGGGAGAAGAAGCAGAGAAACAGATACATAAGGTACATATTAAGGCAAAGTTAGAAGATAAAGCCATATCAGCAAGGCAAAAGCAATCTATAGATGGATCTTGATGAATTAGCTGTGAATTAATGTTTTATATGGCAGAGAATTATATATACTTGAGCACAGCAAGAGCAAGAAGGAAAAGACAGAATGGATGAGATTAAGCCAGTAGGGAGAAGGATAAAAGAAACATATGAATACCAATCCAATCCAATTTGCAGTTATCAAGCAAGTAGATGATTCTGGAATATAAGTACGAGAAAGAATAGGTGGCAGCTCATGGATACTGGACCCAAAGTTTGAGTTCAAATCCAAACAGAAACATTAATTTGCTCTGTGACCTTGGGCAAGTATATCACTTCCTGTTTGCCTCCGTTTCTTCATCTGTAAAATGAAGATCTCTCAGAGTTGAGAGGCTCTGATTAGATAATACTTGTAAAAAGTACTTAGCATAGTGAAGAGCACTACATAAATGTTTATTCGCTTCCTTCTGGTTCTCTCAAAATACAATTAGAGAAACCAAGACAACTATAAGACATATTTAAAAGGAAGAACTAGCAGCAAAGCAGGGCATCCAATCAAAATATCAGGAGCCTATAAATGGGTAAAGCTTACATGATATCAATGTCTTAAGAAACACTGTCAAGTTTGGGAATAAATATAGTAATAGTTTTAGACAGCCTGAATTTAAGCTACAAAAGCATTTTGATGAAGATATCTCGTGAGTATTTAAAATAAGAGATCAGAAGACAATTGTGACTAAAAGTTAAAAGAATTTTTAACATTCATGGACAAAATAAATGTCAGCAACCAACTTATCTCAAAGCAAGTAGTGAAACCCCTGGATTTAGCTCTTGCTGTGAGTTATTAAAAGGTACAAATGCTGAAAAAAAAAAAAAAAAAACACCACATCGGCCAAACACCCACAAAGAGTTTACTTAATGTGTCTGATGTACTTCTTAATTCCAAAATATAAGAACCATAAAAACACAGAATTTCAGATTTAGATGTCATTTTAATGGCCACCTAGTTACCCAATACCTGGCAGGGGGGGGGGGGGGGGAAATTCCCTACATAACATTTGAAAAGCGTTCATCACACTCTGCTTGAGGACCTGTAATAATGAAGAACTTATCAATTCTAATTTTTAGAAAGTTTTTTCTTACTTCAAAACTATGTGTTTCTTTGCAACCTCCCCCCAATGCATTTTGAAGCCAAACAGAAACTAAGGTCCTCTCTCTCCCAGGTTGACAGTCCTGAATGTTTTTTTCTTCTCTTCTCTCCAGTTAAATATTCCTATCTTTCTTTTACAAAAACAGTATTTGAAATGTGTCATGACAGAGCACAGCAAAATTATTTCCTTAGTTTAGGAAATGTGCTATAAATTCAAATGAAACTGGTATCTCATTGATTCAAATGTCCTCTCTGATTGAAACAAAGTTATTGCCCAATTTGTGCAATTTTTGACGAGGTAGTCCCCCTCTAAGGTTACCCACAAGGCATCCAACAAAAATATTGGAGGCCTTTTTTACTTTTTCTCGACACTGCATGAGGAGACTAAGAAGCATGTAGTTAAGGGCAAGGAAGAAGAGATGGACAGTGAATGCTCCATGTGACATACCCATCTTTTCTGGTCATATATTTCCCTGAATTCATTGTTTACTCTTCCACTTCTTTGAAATCTCTGTCATATGCTGGTGCTGCCTGTTGATAACTTCCACTGTTATACTTATGTTCAAATTTTTGAAGACTTTTATGTTCCATGTCTCATAGCCAATCTATAATACCATAGAATACTGGTATTTAAAACATAGGCTTTTGTTGGGAGGTTTGGGATTATTAAACTAATTTTGCAATTCCCAATCATACTTGTTTTCCTACTGTCCTTTTTAATTATTAGTCTAATCCATATCGTAATGCCTATCCCAAGAATATAATAGTCAAACTCTAGATTATTCATACAATCCACATGTCATAGAACATGGAACCTTGAAAACTGTGTTCATCTACTTGGTTTAACTCCACAGGGAGGCAAAATGCTTCTGCATGATAAAAAATCCCTTCTGTGACTATCATAATAGCATTCACAAAAGCTCCATTTCCCTTCAGCTTGAACTCAGCATTGCCTGTCCCATTACACTGCTAAGCATCTTTGCCAAGAGTTGTATGTCTCATCTAATGCTAATAGTAACCATGTGCATTGTGAGACTGACTAAACAAGCTTATTTCTGTTATAATTTTTTTAAAGTCTCAAATAATTGTGACATAGACATGAGAGATATTCTTCTGAAGACAACCTGTAAACCAACATTTGGATCTACCAAACCACATGCTTTTTCAAAATCTAAAATACAAAGTACTATCTTGTAGGCCATTTTAAGATGATGAAACAAGAGATCCAGCATAGATTATCACTTAAAAAACTACCAGTTCCATATCAATATTTTCATCACTGGGACTAAATGAATGAAAAAGCATTTATTAAATGCATATGTGTCAAGTAAATATTGGTGATTATTGATTGGCATGCTACACACACACACACACACACACACACACACACACACACACACACACACACTCCCCTAGGTGACTATTATAAATACACCCTCCCAAATGATTATTATAAATATCTTATATGCCATATAAATATCAAATATGCCATGTAGGTGGGTAACTGCTCATTTCTTCTAGGCTTTCAGATACCTGGTGAAATGATAACTGGAATGCTCTCCTGACTGCTTCACTCCAAGACAGATAATCTCCATATAAACTTATTCCAATTTAGCTGTTTTTCCTGTCTTTTATCTTTAGAACTATTTTTACTTTCTCACTACATCTAGAAGGATGGTTTGATTGCTTAATTATCCTTAATGGTTAAATTAAAAAGGGGGGAGGGGGAGAGGGTAACAAAAATCTTTACAGAGCTTTTCCCTTTTACTTTAGGTTTATATGGGGTCTTCCTTTCATTTTTATTCTTAAAATATTCTCAGAATGGCTTTGCTTTGTGGAGTCTTGACCAAGCTTTCTTTAAACCTGTTTGACCGTCTATTACTTATGAGGTAATTCAGCACCATTTTCCAACCATCTTTTCTTTAAGATATTACAAATGAGTTAGCATTTTAAACCAGTTGTGCCACTGGCTACATCTCTCTCTGCTTGACAAACTCAGGGTTTGCTAACTAAAGCATTCACTAAAATTACTATAATCAATCACCTTCTTTCTGGTCTGTTAGCAATAACTTGTTTGAGTAAGTCAAGAACAAACTTTCAATTTCATACAATCTTTTTCACATTTTCATTTCTAGTTTTGTGTTAGCTTAAGAAGTCTATTATACATTTATTGGATTATTTGCCGTCATGGGGAGGATATGCAAGAAGGGAGAAAAAAAAATTGGAGCACAAGGTGCAATGGTGAATGTTGAAAACTATGCATATATTTGGGGGGGGGGAAAGGCTTTATAAAAAAAAAAATTTCACTTTCTGCAGTAAAAAAAAGTCTATTCTAACATGTGAGTTCTGACTGTACAACTGACTCACAAATGACTACCATATCAGATAACATATCATTTGTCTGTCAAAATAAATTTCTTTTTTTGTAACTGTATTTGGTCCTTGCAATGAGATATTATGCATTCTTTTCTCAAAGAAAATATTAATGCTAGAGAGGCATGAATTTCTATACAATCTAAGTCTCTCAATCTTTATCCAAACATTTTTCAATTTACTATCTTTGTGCTCATATCAAAGGTATGTTGGCTACTTTGGAGGGTTTTATTGAGATCTTCATAAACTCCCTACCTCTTAAACCTCCACAATAGATGTTGGTGCAAAAGTATTTAAATGTATTTTAATGGTGGTCTTTTTGAAAATATTTATCAAAAGCATTATAAGGTGATAAAATGTCCTATGAAATTACGTTTCTTGTAGCCTCTAAGTATAAAATAAAAATTCTTTCAATAACTTTACTTGCCTCTCCCAAGGATTTGACAGCAACTTACTTCTTTTATCCAATTTTGTTTATAGCAAAAATGTCAGGGTCAATACATATAATGGACCTATAGGCAATGATGTCAAACTCACATTTTACCATCAAAAAACTTGAAGCCCTGAGAAGTTAGGTGACTGTTCAAAGTGATTCAGATCCTATAGTCACAGTTACTTGTTAATTACTGATCAGGGATCTCAAATTCATAGTACAAAAAGCTGTTAGAAATTTAGAGGGAGTATGAGAACTGTGCTTCTTAGCCACATTGCTTTCTTTTGCCTTCACTTTCACTTAGCACACATTGCTTTCACTGCAGAAAAGGAGAGGAGACTGTAAAAGGCTGAAGGTCATCCTGTATTTTTGTTTGATGGATGCTTTGATCAAAGAATTCATCAATAATCTGCAACTTGATGAACTTCTCCCTACATAGATTTGGCCTTCAAGGCAAAATATTCATTCCCAGGAAAAGAGGAAAAGAATGGAATAAACATTTATTAAGCTATTAATGCCAGTGCTAGGCACTGTGCTAAGTGCTTTACAAATATCATCTCATCTGATCATTATAACAATCCTGTAAAGGTATATACTACTATATAATCTTTATTTAATATATAAAGAAACTGAGGGAAAGTAACTATCCCAGAGGCTGGGCTTGAACTCAAGTTTTCCTGACTTCAGGTCCCATGCTCTATCCACCATGTGAGCAGCTGCCTTCCTATCAGGTCACAGACCCTGTCATACCACATCCTTGGCTGGCACAACTGTCCAGCACCCAGTTTCATCTCCATACCAAGATAAAGTTTCTGAGTATGACTTTCTAGAAGAAAAGTAAGCCTGGAAGCACTGCCTTCTTAACATAATCTAAGAACCAACTAGCTCTTTTTAGCTATGAATCTGAAATATTATTTTCTATAACAAATGATAAACGGGCTGATTTCAGAAAGACTTGCAAAGACTTGCACAAACTGGTAATGCTAAGTGGAGTGAGCAGAACCAAGAAAAATATTATGCACAGTAATAACAAAACTATATGATAATTACATAATTCGCACACTTGGTTTTTTTCAACACTAGCCTGATCAAAGACCATTCCAATAGACTTGAGATGGAAAATGCCATTCACATTCAGGCAAATAACTTCAGAGATCAAAGCATTGTATTTTCACCACCTCGCCCCCTGCCCTTTTCATGGTTTTTTCCTTTTGTTTTTTCTTTCACAACATGATTGATATAAAAATGTGTTTAAAATGACTGCATGTTTATATCCCAAAGAAATACTAAAGAAGGGAAAGGGACCTGTATGTGCCAAAATGTTTGTGGGAGCCCTTTTTGTAGTGGCTAGAAACTGGAAAATGAACGGATGCCCATTAATTGGAGAATGGTTGGGTAAATTATGGTATATGAATATTATGGAATATTATTGTTCTGTAAGAAATGAACAGCAGGAAGAATACAGAGAGGCTTGGAGAGACTTACATGAACTGATGCTGAGTGAAATGAGCAGAACCAGGAGATCATTATACACTTCAACAAAGAGAAGATCTAATTCAGTTCCAACTGATCAATGATGGACAGAATCAGCTACACCCAGAGAAGGAACACAGGGAAGGAACAGTTTACACTGTTTGCATTTTTGTTTTTCGTCCCAAGTTATCTTTACCTTCTGAATCCAATTCTTCCTGTGCAACAAGAAATTCAGTTCTGCACACATATATTGTATATAGAATATACTATAGCATATTTAACATGTATGGGACTACCTGCCATCTAGGGGAGAGGGTGGAGGGAAGGAGGGAAAATTTGGAACAGAAATGAGTGCAAGGGATAATGTTGTAAAAAATTACCCATGCATATGTACTGTCAAAAAAAAAAGTTATAATTATAAAATTAATTTGAAAAAATAATTACTGCATAAATGTTTTTTTTAATTTAAAATAAAAAAATAATAAAATGACTGCATGCATATATGTCAGATTGCTTCACTTGCTGTCTTAGGGAGAGAAACATTTTTTGAAATTCAAAATTTTACAGTTGGTTTTATGAAAAAAAAACCCAACAAAATAGATAAACCTTTAGAAAATTTGATTAGAAAAAGAAAAGAGGAAAATCAAATTGTTGTCTCAAAAAAGAAAAGGGAGAACTATCCACCAATGAAGCAGAAATTAGAATAATTAGAAGTTACTTTGCCCAACTTTATGCCAATAAATTTGATAACCTAAGTGAAATGAAGGAATACCAACAAAAATATAAATTGCCCAGATTAACAGAGGAGGAAATAAATTGCATAAATAGTCCTATTTCAAAAAAGAAACTCCCTAATAAAAAATCCTCAGGACCAGATGAGTTTATATGTGAATTCTACCAAACATTTAAAGAACAATTAACTCTAATACTATATAAACTATGTTAAAAAATAGGGAATGAAGAACTCCTACCAAATTCCTTTTATGACATGGTACTGATACCTAAATTAGGTAGCAGAAAATAAAAAACTAGGTAGAAAATTTACTAAAACCAGGTAGAATGAAAACTATAAACCAATCTCCCTAATGAATATTGATGCAAAAATCTTAAATGAAATATTAGCAAAGACATTACAGAAAATCATACCCAGGATAATACACCATGACCAACTAGGATTTATACCAGGAATGTAGGACTGGTTCAATACACTTACATTTATAAGAAATCAAGCCATTCTCCAATTGATAAATGGTCAGATGATATGATGGTATATTTAGAGAACTATAGAGAATCAACTAAAAAACTATTAGAAGTAATCCACAACTTTAGCAAAGTTGCAGGATACAAAATAAATCACATAAGTCACCAGCATTCTTATACATCATTAACAACATCCAGCAGTAAGGGATACAAAGAAAAATTCCATTTAAAATAACTGCTGATAGTACAAATTATTTAGGAATCTATCTGCCAAAGGAAAGTCAGGAATTACATGAGCAAAACTACAAAGCACTTCCCACACAAATAAAGTCAAATTTAAGCAATTGGAAAAATATCAAGTGCTCTTGAATAGGCTAAGTGAATATAATAAAGATGACAATACTCCCTAAACTAATTTATTTAGTGCTATACAAATCAAACTCCCAAGAAATAATTTTATTGACCTAGAAAAAAAATAACAAAATTCATCTGGAAGAACAAAAGACCAAGAATTTCAAGGGAATGGGGGAAAAAAAAAAATCAAATGAAGGTAGCCTAGCTGTACCAGATCTAAAACTTAATATAAAGCAGCAGTTATCAAAACCATTTGATAATGGTTAAGAAATAGAGCAGTTGATCAGTGATATAGGTTAGGTTCACAGAATAAACTAGTCAATGACTAATTATAGTAATCTAGTGTTAGACAAACCTAAAGACCCCAACTTTTGGGATAAGAATGCACTACTTGACAAAAACTGCTGGGAAAATTGGAACCTATGGCAGAAAGTAGGCATTGACCCACACCTAACACCATGTACCAAGATAAGGCATAAACAATGAGATTATAAATAAATTAGAAGAATAGAGAATAGTTTACCTCTCAGATCTGTGGAGAAGAAAGAATTAGAGATCATTATTGATCACAAAATAGAGATTTTTGATTATATTAAGTTAAAAAATTTTTGTACAAGCAAAACTAATGCAGACAAGATTAGAAGGAAGGCAATAAACTGGGAAAACATTTTTACATTCAAAGGTTCTGATAAAACAATATTCCATAACATTCATATACCATAATTTACCCAACCATTCTCCAGCTTATGGGCATCCATTCAACTTTCAGTTTCTTGTTGCACAAACATTTTTGCACATGTAGGTCCCCTTCCCTCCTTTAAGATCTCTTTGGGATATAAGCCCAGTAGTAACATTGCTGGAACAAAGGATATGCAGAGTTTGGTAGTTTTTTGAGCATAGTTCCAAATTTCTCTCCAGAATGGATAGATCGATTCACAACTCCACCAACAATGCATCAGTGTCCCAGTTTTCCCACATTCCCTCCAACATTCCTCATTATCCTTTCCTGTCATCCTAGCCAATCCGAGAGGTATGTAGTAGTATCTCAGAGTTGTCTTAATTTGCATTTCTCTGGTCAATAGTGATTTGGAGCACCTTTTTATATGGCTAGAAATAATTTCAATTTCTATGTCTGAGAATTTTCTGTTCATATCCTTTGATCATTTATCAATTGGAGAATGGCTTGATTTCTTATAACTATAAGTCAATAATCTATATATTTAAAGCTATAATAATAATAATAATAAAATTAATTCAAAATCTTATAAAAGTGAACATTAAAATGAGATGATTGAATGATCTTGAGATGATGAGAGCCACCTACACCCAGAGAGGAGTGTGGGAACTGAGTATAGATCATAACATAAACATTCTCATTTTGTTGTTGTCTCTTGCATTTTGTTTTCTTACTCATTTTCTTTCCTTCTTGATTTGATTTTTCTTATACATCAAGATAATTGTATAAATATGTTCACACATATTGGATTTAATATATTTTAACATGTATAATATATACTGAATTGCATGCCACCTAGGGGAGGGGATGGGGGAAAGAAGTAGAAAACTTGGAACACAAAGCTATGCTTGCATGTCAATGTTGAAAAATTATCCGTGCACATATTTTTTAAAATAAAAAAGCTTTAAAAAAAAAAGGGGGGGGGGGAATGTTGAAAAATATTTTTACAAGTAATTGGAAAAAATAAAATATTATTAAAGCAATTTTTAAAAAAAAGAAATAAGACAAATGACTAGTATTAACTACTTCTTAAACCTCGGTCTCCTTCAAAATCTGCACAACAATCATCATGTACCACCTTATCCTATACTAACTGAAACTATGTTTTCTTACACCCCAAATCCTATTTTGATCCCTCATCATGAAGTGATGTCCTGACTAGTCCTGAGTTCAATACTATTGCAGAATACCATAAATAAAATTATTCAAAGTAATATTTTTTTTTTTACTTTTTATTACAGATGTCCAATATTTCAAGTCTATCATGGATTAAGGAGGCTTTTGTAGCCTGAAAACTTGTACACTACTCCTAATGTTATTACTGATGTTTAAATACATCACAAATTCCAAACTAATTTAAAAATAAACTTCTCTAACACAATCATGAAGTGGTTTGTGTGAACTGGGAAGTTCTGTTATTCACTATGCAACTGTTCACTCTAGTTTTCATAGGCCAAACATTTCACTTCCTTACTAAAGAAACAGTCAATAATTAGTTGTTTGTATGAAAGCAAAGACAACTCAAACAATTAGTTTTTAACTCAATTAACATTAAATGCTTCCTATGCAAAAAGCTCTCTATTAAAAGCCAGGCAATATTAAGATGAAAAACAGCGGGCCTTTTTTTCTAGGAGCTTCTAGTCTAAAAGGGGACATATATGTGATTGGTTAAGTTTGTTGTCCTTTGTTTTTGAAAAGGACCAAAAGGACATCGCTATATTAAAACCCAAATGTGGCTGATCAGACCAATACGAGCTCATAATGCTCTGCCATAGGTCAGAAACAAATAGTCTATGTGAACATTTGAGGTAGCTTGTCTAATTTTGCACATTTTGCATTTTCTTTGGGCTAATTCAATTATGCTTTGCTTACAGAGAATAGACCCTTCTCTGATGAGGGCACACCACACTGGGCAATTCTGGCCAGTGTGATAACTGCGCTAGCACCCTGGATACCTTAGAATCAGCTGGAGTCAGGATAAGCAAAAGTCCTTGGTCTTCAGCTGTATAAGTGAAGGGAATGGACGCAAAGGATCTCCGCCACCACTCTTCCTCTCCGCATAGAGACTCTGGTGACTCTGGCTAGCCTTACTCCACCCTCTAGTCCCTTCTACAATTCTCTGTATACATCAATTATAGAGACAGCACAGAATAATGGGAAGGGCCATTTTCCAAGCATATGCTTATAGAGTATTGTCCAATCAGATAATTAGCCTTAAATGTTCTGTTGTCCAACTCAGAGCCCTTTACAGGACAATGTCTCCCATGTCATACAATCAATCAATTCTAAAGTTTTTAAAAGAGACCCTGAGAACATTCTTGTATCACTTTTACTATCTTGTGAGAGCTCATTATGTCCGAGGTTTCCGTAAAATAATCTTTTTGGCAAGTGTACATTTGGCAATCGAACAATATAATATAGCCAGTCAAATGGAGTTATGTTCTCTGTATATATGCACACACAATATGATTCTATAATTTATGTATATTTACATACATGTAAACACTGTGCATATGTATGTTTCCTCATAAAGAACACGTGTATCTATAAGCACCTATGAAATAGATATTAAACTCATCAAGGATGGGGAACCAGTAGCTATGGCAATCAGGAGAAACTCTTTGTAAATGGTTGTGGTTGTGCTGAGCCTTTTAGGAAACTAGGGATTCTCCTCTTAGCTCTCTTACTCCAGCTTTATGAATTCCAGATCATTCTCCTTTCCCCTTAAATGAAACAACATAAAATATCACAGATTCCAATAAAAGCCAGGCAAACTTGTAAGAAATCTGAGAAGGAAGATATCACTTTTATTTGGGGCAGATGGAGGTAAAAAGCATCCAAGTTGAAACTCTAAGTGTGAGATTTCAATAGCAAGAGGAACAAAGAATAATTTATAATGAACATGGAAAAAAATGCTACATATCAAAGTACAGATATGTAAGAAGGAAAGATGAAAGAAGACTAGAGGACAGCTAAATTTCATAGGGAAAATAAATAGAATATATAGAGTACTAAAGAAGATGAATCTTATGTATATTTATTGAAAATCAATAAAGCAAGACCCGGAATACTTTATTACATTACAAGATAATTAATAGATATGATTGTTTAAGCTACTGTCCAAGAGAAGGAAACATTTATTAAACACCTACTATGTACCAGGCATCGTGCTAAAACTTGATTCTTACAATAACCCTTGGAAGTTAAGCACTATCATCTCCATCTTAGTGGTTAAGGAAACTAGAGCAGAGGTCAATAACTTGTTCAGGATCAGATAGATAGTTAAATATCTGAAGCCAGATTTCAACTTGGCCTGGTACTCTATTCACTGTCACCTAATTACTTCCATTATTGTGACCTAAAAAATTTTTGGAAAACTATAAAGTAACTGTTGAGAAGGACCAGATAAATGAAAACACATCAAAACAACTTCTGTCCCATCATTATATTTAATTTTCCGCTTTGTGATACTTTTAGCAAAATTTCCCAGATTTACAATTTTAATTGGGGTTAGACCAAAAGCTTATCTAGTGTTACAATTATAATAGTTTCAATTCTTAAATATCAGGATAGGGGTATTTAAGGTTTATTCAGTTCATGTGAGGAATATATATGAGGTCAATGAAGACTCGGGAGCATGAAAACCAAGTTTTTAAATACTTATTTTTTGTTATTTTCAAAACTATGAATGCCATCTTAATCATTAAATTCAAAGAAAGATGACAAAGTAAAAATCACAGCTATTGACGTAGATTTGTTATTGATTATAATCTTTATTTAACCATGGATTCTTCCAATAATTCTGTGTCTAGTAACAGCAGTTCAAAACCAAATTTTTCATTTTCTTTTCCAATGTGTCCTTTAGGAACATAAATAAAATTTTCAAATACAGATGTATTATTTTAAAAAGTCAGTAGTTACAGACAAAAAGGCAACTAATTATAAGCCAAAAATCTATTCAACCTATTTTATTCAAGTAGAATTTCAAGTAGAAATACCATTTCCTTCCTCAATCAGTTGGTTCCAATTGGGGATAACAACTTATTTCCTAGCCCACTTAATACCGATGGACCTGAGAAGACCCTCTCCTTCAGTACTCAACTGCAAAACTACTGGATGGTTTCTAGACATCACTATATGAAAGATCATAATTCTCTCTACACAAGCGTTCCCTTTCGTTGCTACTTTTCCAAGCTATAAGAGTACACAGATATACTTCAGAAAATGAAGTGTGAAGGAAAGCACTCTAGGAACCACTGCTTAGACATCTTCAAAAATGAATAGGTCAAATGAAGAACTCTGAGACTTATGTGCCACTATAAGCAACATATTACTCATAAGTACATATGAAAAACGGATTTAAGCAGATATTGTCCAGTTTGGCAAATCTCTTCCTACTCCACAAATACCAAGTTTGGTCCAAAGTGAACGATCACCATAAAAATAACATCATTACCCCTCCCGAAAAATCTTAAAAACAAAGCTATCTGCCCTTCAAGGATAGTCAACAGGGAATCAGTATTTGAAGATATTATGCCTACCTTTAGAGAGAGGTAGGAATTAAAAAAACATTATTCATTCAATTAAGACTCGATTCTATCATTCAAGCTCTCACCTTATCAGGATGAGAAAGTTCATTGTAAAGATTCTGGAAAAGTCCATCCTAGCAATTATTAATATAGGTTAGAATAGTTATTATGAAGTAGTTGGAAACTGACACTTATTCTTTGTTTCTATTCCCAAAAGTTCATAATTCAGACCATGGATTCTATGAGATCTTAAAAATACAAGAAAAAAAAATTGACCCTTCTCTTCATTCAGAGCAATGGTCAGAAATTTAAGAGCCCACTTCATCATGGGAACTGCTAGTGTCTAAAGGCTCATTATTCTAACAATATAGGCATAAAGAGATAATATTCTTCAGGAAACTATTCTTTTAAAAAGTTGGATCCCTCAATATCTGCATAATGCTATTATAATCTGCAACTGGTTCAAAGGAGGCTGATCAAAGGCAAACTATGAAAACCAAACCACAATGCATTACAAAAGCTCTCCAACTGTTGAAACTTGAAAGTCAACAGCCTGAACAGAATTAGTAAATATATATCAAATTCAGGAGATTCATACTACTAAAAGTGTTATAATTTCTTAAAAGGCCATAACCAATAACTAAGTTAAATTATATAACCAAAGCACTGATCAATCCTTGTTAATCTGGACACACCTAATTAACCCAGAAAAATTTGGCCCATTGCCCTTATTGCCCTAGATTTGAAATCCTGGAGGCAGACCAAGAGCCCTTCCTTTAAATGGGTCTTGAATTTTGGGGGTAGTTCTAATACCTGAAAGTTGGAAATGAAACATCCTACATCAGATTTGATTTTCTAATTCAACCTGGTTCTGCTGGGTCACATTTGTGCTTAAAAATGTATTCTCCAACATATATTCACAGCCCCCAGAGAGAACTACACTCTACTCTGCTCACCTTTAGGGCTTTTTCTGAGGCCTTCTGGGATGACTAGATCAGACTTTTGAGAAGAACTGAGGAAGACTAGCCATTAGACAAGGCATCTCCCCCACGATCTGAGTGCTTGAAGTGACATCCAGGATCAGGTCGATCCTGTATCCAGGAATCATGACCCTCCCTGAGGCACCAGTCATCATGAGACAGTCAGTGCACTTTGGCACTTCTTGAAACCACTCGACTGCTCCTTCAGCTGAAAGGAAAGAAAACATCAAAACCACAACAAACAAAACAAAGGGGAAAATCAGTGACTCAAACTGAGAAGACAAGAGGTGGGGAGGGGGAGGTGGGAAATAAACCAAAAGAGCCTCCTCTAGATGCAAATGTAGGCTTGCTTTGATGCAATGACCAAAACTGCAACATCCTGCTGAAGCTGCTCAACAAGATATTTCTTACCCCCCCCTCAAAAAAAAAAAAAAAAAGTAGTCTTAAAAAGTAAAACTGCTACTTCAAATCAGAAAAGAATGGAGTGGGAAAAATAGGAAGGAAAATAGCAAAACAAATAAAAAGAACCTAGAAAGCTAAGCCATTGATACAAGTACAGTACTAGAAAAAGATTTATAATGCTAAATGAAAAAAAAAAAAGAAAAAGAAAAAGAAAAAAAAAAACCACCATCAAATCACAATAGCAACTCATAGTAGCATAGTGCTTATCCCAGGTCAAGAGATGTAAGGAAGGCCCAAGGCAGTTAGTGCTACAAAGAATGCTTATGAGAATGTTCTTCCTGTTAGTAGAACACTGATATTCAATCTTAAATTCTCTCATAACATAAAATGCACTAAAATGGATTGTAATTCCAGAATTTTTCAAAGATATGTAAAAATATACATATAATCTTAAGAAAAATTACTACCCAACCACCAAATCTGCATTTTAAAATCAGTTACTAAGACTGTCACATGCCAATTTTTTACACCCTGATAACTAACTCTGATAACTAATTCTTAAAATACTGTATACTAACCAACCTCAGATGAAATAGGACAAGGTCTATATCTTTAAAACTGCACAATCCATTTCCATTGATTTATACTGATATACATATAAAATTCATGTTCTATTATTCTGATATCAATTTTTTAAATTGTGACTAAAAATAATTTAAAACAAGTAATTTAATTTTTTCTATAAAAAGAAAAGCTCCAAGATCAAATACAAAAAAAAAAAAAAAAAAAAAAAAAAAGATTCAGGATTTAATCCAACTGCTTCTTTAAAAAGATCTACTGTGGCCAAAGGTAAATTTTCTATTATTTCAAAAAACTCTCATAGATATAAAATGTTCTAAGGTATTGTTATCAAGATGAAATTAAATCTATTTGGGCTGCAACTTTAGTTAGCCCAGGGTTCCTTATCAGATAGTCTTAAAATAAAAGCAAATAGGAGTCTCTTATATTATCCTAATAATTGCCAAATTATTATTTTCCTTTCTGATTTCTAGAAATTTTTCAATACAATTTACTACATACTTCCCAAGAAGATAACCTAAGATTTCCTATTATGGATTATAAGTCTGAGAAACTGATTCTTTATAAAATAAACACCTTTAAAAAGTCCCTATAAATCAAGTACTCACCACTACCAGTTCATTCATTATAAGTGCATTAAAATGCATTTAAGAAAGTATTACTTTCAAATATCATGTTTAGCCAAGAAGTTGTTGCAAGTGTGGAATTACTATCCAGTAAGGATGTCAGGACATCATCTAGTCTTTTAAGGCAGGAACACCTAAAACCATATAGGACAGATGAGAATTTATCCTATTTTAAAACACTTCCTGAAAGAAAATTCCTCAATCTCACTTGATAATCCATTTTAGGATTTAACAATTTGCAAAGTCATGATAGTTTTCATTTTATCTAAACTAAATTCTTACCAGACTTGGTGAAAAACATTGCTCTTATTATTCAAAGACATTATCTTGGGAAATCAAATGTTCTTATATTTAATATTACTCATTTTCACTTTTTTTGTGTGTGTTGTCTCTGATTTGTAATTATATCGCATATATTGTTTTCAGTCTATGTGAAAGAAACTGTGGATGGAAAATATAGAACATTTCTACATGAAATTTTCCTTACATGTGCAATCTCTCATATTTATTACTTATTGGTTCTGACAAGGTAATAAATGCAAGGTCAAGGTGCTTTTATCTTCTGAAAAAAAACTTAAGATTTTCTTACAAAACCACAGAAATACTTGATTAATTCAATTACTGCAATTCTAATAAGACTAGCCAGTTATTCTATAAATATCATTTTCAAATATTTTAAAAATATATCAATATTCAAAATCTTTTTTCCCAAATGACTCAATAAAAAAATTAAATAATGGAGTGGCATTATGGGAAAATAAAGATATCCTAACAGAGAAACACTTTCCAAATAATTATAAGTTGAGAATTTACCAAGAAATTATAAGGTGTCACACCTAAAAACAAAGAAAAACGTTTTAAAGTCATATATTTCAAAAATAAAAAATTATTTTCACAATATGCTGATAGTCCCCAAAGGGGACAAATACAACCAGAAAGTAAAAGTGGATAGTCTGGGGGCAACTAGGGAGTGCAGTGGATAGAATACCAGCCCTGAAGTCAGGAGGACCTTCTGAACTCAAACACTTAACACTTCCAGACTCTGGCCAAGTCACTTAAGCCCAATTGCCTGGGGGGAGGAGAAAAAAGAAAAAGAAAAAGAAAAAGAAAAAGAAAAAGAAAAAGAAAAAGAAAAAGAAAAAGAAAAAGAAAAAGAAAAAGAAAAAGAAAAAGAAAAAGAAAAAGAAAAAGAAAAAGAAAAAGAAAAAGAAAAAGAAAAAGAAAAAGAAAAAGAAAAAGAAAAAGAAAAAGAAAAAGAAAAAGAAAAAGAAAAAGAAAAAGAAAAAGAAAAAGAAAAAGAAAAAGAAAAAGAAAAAGAAAAAGAAAAAGAAAAAGAAAAAGAAAAAGAAAAAGAAAAAGAAAAAGAAAAAGAAAAAGAAAAAGAAAAAGAAAAAGAAAAAGAAAAAGAAAAAGAAAAAGAAAAAGGAAGGAAGGAAGGAAGGAAGGAAGGAAGGAAGGAAGGAAGGAAGGAAGGAAGGAAGGAAGGAAGGAAGGAAGGAAGAATATATAGGAACAGATTGGAGCTATTTCTCCCAGTTCCTTCTTAAACATTACTAGAAAAGCAGGAAGGGGATGGCAATGAAAATACAGAAAAGCAGACAGATGTAGAGTGAGCCTTGTTTAATATATAGGATAGCCCATTCTAATATTTGTCAGGTAAAATGATTTTTAGGGTACTTCCCATTTACCTGTTTTAAAATAGGCACACACAAATAAAGTGCCTTCAATAATTTTAGTTAAGATTTATGCAAAGATGTTTTATTGCAGATATTACATGATGGAATATGGACACACTCTAGGCCAATTGTGGATTAGTTGTTGGTTACTCAATGAAATAAAAACTATTCTCATAAAGTTAGAAAAAAATAAATTAAGTGTTATGTCTAATTTTGGATTTAAAAAAAAATATGCAGAGTAATACCGATCTATAATCTCATCAATATGGACACTCAAGAGAGTATTTCATGATATATTAAAACAGTTTCCTGGCAATACCTATAACCAGTGTGCCAAATACTGAAGATATAAACAAAGTCCACAACAGACTTTGCCCTAAAAAAGTTCAAATTCCAATGTACAGATAATATGCAAATATCTACATACTAAGTGGCATAATGTATAGTATAGACTCACAGTGATCCTCAAACTTTTTAAATAGGGGGCCAGTTCACTGTCCCTCAGACTGTTGAAGGGCCAGACTATGGTAAAAATAAAAGCTCACACTCTGTCTCCATCCCTCAGCCCATTTGCCATAAAGGGGGGAGGGAGGGTGTGCATAAACATCTTCAGCAGGCTGCATCTGGCCAGCAGGCTGTAGTTTGAGCTTGAAGTCAGGAAAACTCAACTTCCCACAAATCTGGCCTCAGTTTGCCTTATCTTGTAAAGTGGGCTAGGGAAGAAAATGACAAACCCCAAATGGGGTCATGAAGAGTTGTACAGAACTGAAATAAAGTAGATTAGGAGATACAGGAAAGGCCTCTTGCAAACTGAGGCATTTGAAATGAGCCTTGAAGGAAGACAGGGAATTAAAGAGAAGAAAATTCCAGGCAGGGAGAACAGAGTGCAAAGGAAGAGAAATGCAAGATGGAGTATCCAAGGTGGTGAGAACTGCAAAAAAGCCAGTGCAGACTGCTCAAAGTGTATAGGGAAGTGAAGAAGCCACCAAAGGGATTAAGGGGTCAAGAGGGGAAGGGCTTTCTGTGTCAGACAAAGGATTTTACACATGACTGTGGCAGTCACGGGAGTCTTTTGGGGACCTGGGAAGTAACCAGATAGGAGGAAGACCAACAGGAGAGAGCGCGGATGGTGGCTGGCTAAGTGGGAATGAAGTCATGCAGTACAGACATTGTAAGAAGTGGCTCAGAAGTTAATGTTAGGGTATATACCTATGGTCATAAAGTTAGCTAGGGAAGAAATTAGTAACTTCAGAAAATGAGAATGAAAACATCAGTAGCATCAATAGACATCTCATATTTGTAGCTACAGATATCATAGCTACAGATATCATAAAAATGCAGAGTATAATCACAAAATTTTAACAATTCAGTTTTTCTGAATTAAAACAAACATCCCGGGGGCAGCTAGGTGGCACAGTGGATAGAGCACCATCCCTGAATTCAGGAGGACCCAAGAGTTCAAATCTGATCTCAGACACTTAACACTTCCTAGCTGTGTGACCCTGGGCAAGTCACTTAACCCCAGCCTCAAAAAACAAAAACAAAAAACCCCATTAACTTCAAAATGGCATGGGGAAATCAGTCTCAATAATATAAAGTTCTAAAGGATCTTAATCTACATCCTTTCTTTCACTAAAATTCTCAAGAGCAACCAACCTGTCCATAATTATAAGACACCAATTTAAATCAATAAAGACATTTCATACAAAGCTGTATCATAAGTAAACTTCCTCTATATAAATTAAAGCACCAAGCCCTGTGAAAAAGTTAGAAACAGATTTTGATAAAAGAGCTTTGAGGCCAAAAACACTGGCTTGCCTGATGGACCTGCGAATTATTTACTGGGAAAATGAATGAGAACCTGTAGTCTTTACTTAATGCCAACAGCAAGCACAATACAATTTTGGCATCCAAAGAAATCCTAACATTAATGAATATATATAGAATTATGAACATATATCTCTGCATTTCAAAGATAAACCATTATTGCCATCAACAAGATAAGAAAAAACATTTTTAATGTCAATTAACATGCCTACCATAGAATTTTACCACTATGTGCTAATGAAAATAGTCTGAAAGAATTTGTGGTCTGACTACTGAACAATATCATCAACTACACCCTCCCAGATGCATGCTATGGTTGAATATTTTAGCTATAAAGTAGTACTGCCGCAATCAGTTATACAAAAGGACTTGCTATCAGTAGAACAGGTAATGAAAAGTTGTTTGCCAGCAAGGAAGTTTATCAAAATCTTAGCTGACTACCATAATATAATTTGACTGGTGATGTGAGTTTTCCGAGCTATGCTAATATTCCGTGACAGGACTGAAAATACAAATTATAAGTTTTACAAGATTCTGTCTGAAAATGTGCAAAACCTATAGTTACAATGCTAGGAAATTATTCTAACAGATTTTGTATGTCACCAAAAGATCTCAATTATACATAAATTGTTATACTAATGTTTTAGAGAAACATACTCACAACACACCAGCATCAAATGAAAACAAATAAAAAACAGATTAAACAAAACAACCATATACATCCCTAATCTTAATCTGGGATACAAAATAAGCTCTCACTTAGCTATGTCACCTTTGCAACAGTTTGTTCAATGATTTTATCCGTTAATGTCATAACAATGTCATTTTACAAACAAATACAGACCTCATATGGTCCATTATTCAGGTCAAGTATGTTATTTACAAAAACAACAATAAAGAAAGATGTCTTTTTTTTTTTTTTTAATCAGAGGCTTACTGTTTTATAGTGAATAATTTAAAACTAGTTCATTTAGATCTCTTGCATGTTTAGATTGGCAAATAATACTATATTAATACTAAACTTCAATTCAAAGTAAAAGATAAATTATGGAGAATTAACAAGCAGTTATAATTGTCAACTATAATTTTGTTTTCAGGTAATAAGCATTCCTCTCAAATCACACAAATGAACTTTTTAAAGTCTCTCATAAAACAGTTCACTTGCTACAAAGCACACATTTCTCTTTATGATACAAGTTGTCTGCATAAAATCTGCATAAAGAATCAATATTTTTCCTTAATTTCTGAAATAAAGGGATCAATTGGCACTATATAGGGGCAGCTAGTTGATGCAGTAGAGAGAGCACCAGCCCTGAAGTCAAGAGAACTTGAGTTCAAATCCGACCTCAGACATTCAACTCTTCCAAGCTGTGTAACCCTGGGCAAGTCACTTAATCCCAATTGCCTCAGGAAAAAAAAAAAAAAAAAAAAGATAGATAGATAAAATAAAACTTCCTATGAACTTTTATTTTAAGGTCATCCTTCCTCCAGATAGATGCCCTGTCTTAAAGATAAACAAAAGCAGTGCCTCAGATAAATGGAGACTGTCGGTTTAAAGCTTAGGAGTACAAAGTGTGCCTTAGAGGTTAGTGGCCACAACACTAATTTGTCTAGGATCAATCAATTTCGTATTAACTGAGCACAGTTATGAATCCAGCACTCTGCTAGATACTATGAAAAACAAGTCATATTTAACTAAAAACAGTATAGTACAGATTCTAAAGGTATGATGGCTGGAGGAATCTATGGGAAGAAAACTAGCTTTTTTTTTTTTTTTTAAACTTGATTTTCTAACTTAAATTTGAGTTCAGAAGTACCACATTCATATCTCAGTTCTACACACAACAATGAGACTCTGGACAGGTAATGTAACCCTGATGAGGTTTCAGTGTTAAAATTATCTGGATAAGAGGATTTTAAGAATCAAATAAGGTAACATAAATAAAGCATATTTTAAAACTTAAAATGTCATGTAATTATTTCTTTTTGTTATTACTGATCATCTTCAGATGAAACTATCTAAAGATATGTAAAATTTACATAGAAGAGGTGATTACTCCAGGCCTAGGGCATAGAGCATACACAAAAGTTTAAGATAAAAGATTCATATGACATACTTTGGACACAGTAAAGGTACTCTGAAAGCAAATGAGTTGGGAAGGAGGAAGCAATATAGACTATAGTAGAATATGGTAAGATTATGGAAGTCCTTGAAGAAGATGGTTAAATCCAGGCTGCACACAGACAAAGGAGAAATACCCTAAGTTCCTGAACAAAGCACTGGCATATGATTCAGGAGAATGATTCTGAAGTAGGGTGCTGCTTCCTTGGAGACAAAGAGAGAAGCCTGCAATTTATTCACTGAGGAAAGTAGTAGTATCATGAACAGATAGAAAATAATATGAAAAATAAGACAAAAGAAAAATCAATCCAATGTAAGTAATTCAGTAATGAAGTTTCAGTGAAATCTTGTCTTTCCAGAAAACAATCAATGTCACTTGTAATATACATCTCTTTTGATTTTCAAATAGCTTCCTTTTAAAATGTGATCTGAAAAAAACTCCAGTTTTTCCTCTTTCATTACTCATCTAGAAATAATCAAGAAATAAATCATAGTTTCTTAGTGTAATTAACTAAATCACATAAAGTAAAAAAGTTCCAAGGAAACTCTGGTCAACAAAAATGAATAAGCTCTTCCTCTAATCAAAATTCTTCACTCTGAATCTATTGTATCAGTTCCACAGGTTCCATAGTTTGTAACACACACACAACGACCACAATATCAACAGATTTGTAAGATCCAGAGACACTTCCCCAAAATAGAATCTCAATATCAATAAAGGGGAAAAAAACAAAAAACAAAAAACCACACCCAAATATTTCTATCAAAGCATAGCATAACAATAAAAAGCTGGCATGATAACTAGGTAAATCCAAAAAAAAGAAAATACCAATTTTCTAATCTTGAGTTTCCAAAATCCCTCAGTTCAGTGTTAGTAATAATGTATTATTCCTTTATTTTCATTATTAAATTTATGAAACATCATTAAGTCTACCTTAAGTAAAACAAAAATATTAAATTACAGAAAAGGCAAGAATAACTGAAATATGAACTATGAAACAACTTTTCATGTCATGGCATATATCAAACTAAATGTGACCTACCAAGCCCATGTTAGTATTTTAACAATTAGCATCTGTAAAGTTTTAATTTTCACATCTGTCACATATTATACCATGAAAATTATGGCTCCTTCTACTAGGATCCACTATACTTAAATGTCTCAATGTTACAAAATTATCAGTGATCACTTCTTGATTCTTTGGTAAATATCTCCTAATTGAAAGAAAAAAAATCCACATTGCCCTGAGTAACTCAGAAAAGTTCTAATATTTTAATATAGCCACAGAACATCCTTATAGTCAGCATATTAGATATTGCCTGGAAAAAAGGTAATGAAAAGGTAATAGTCAATTAGATCAAGCAACAAAAAACCATTAACAGCCTCTTATAGCCAGATTAACAAAATTAAGAACAAACTGTATTTACATAAAAGAGTTCAGAAACAGCAAGTTTATTCTCCCACACAAGTATAACATGATACACACAGAAATATATAACTTATCATACAATATTAACAAAGGGCACCTTCCCTGCCTTTCTCTCATGGGAATAGCTCTCCAACTTGAAAGTCAACAATTGGGACTCCTCCCCAATATATCCAGGGATATAATAGAAGATATCCTCAGGTTAGTCACAAATAAAAACATTGTACAATATATAAATATATGAACAAAGAGCTAGAGAGGACCAAAAGACAAAACAACTCAAAATAGACAGTGATTTGTCAAATAAAACCTAATCTTATGCCCAAAAGTAATTTTTAATGAAGGGCAAAAAGCACATATACCCATATACATAATACACATATACATCATATATATCTGTGCATATCTACTTACATGCACATGTATAATTATACAGTGAAAGGACTCTCTACTAGAAGTTAAAAGTAGAAAACAAAACATTTTTTTCAATGTGAATTCAACCAAACAAGGTCAAAAAACAAAATCAGGAAAGAACTATTAATTTACTAAAACCAAGGAATAATGTTTAAAGAGTACTCATCACACCAAACCTATCTTCTATTTTCTGGTTATTTCATGCGTCATCAAATTTCCCAAAGTATGACCAATATAGAGAAAAAGAAATAAAACTTAACTCAAAACAACTGGTTACTTATTAACAGATATCAGAAAAGATTAAGTAGAAAGAAGTTTAAAATATATAAGTAAAATATATTATCTATTAATTAAATTGACATAATTAGCTTATGTGAATTCCTGCTTAGGGAGGTGAATAAGCCAAAATTTTAGCTAAGGAGCATTTTTAACCTAATATGCTATAAAGAAAAAAGGACATCTTAATTTTGAATTATGATCTAAACAAAATTTTAACTTTCTTTTAAACAACTATGGTTTCAGGTTCCTGTGCTTACTATAGATTCAGAAGAAAAAATTTTTAGCAAATGTTTCTAATAACTCAATACCATATTTCCATAGGCTATGGTAATTTCATTAGTTGAAAGCATGTGAATATGAAGCTAGACATCTAACATTATTATTATGAATATGAAATTAGACATCTAAGAGTACTGAATATGCTTAAAATACCTGATATCTTTTCTTATTCAAACCCTCAGACAATAAATGATGTGAAGGTTCTCAAGTAAATGCAATTATGTAATTAAAAAGTTTATAGCTTAAAAAAAATTTTTGAGCTAACTTATTTCACAAAAATGTATGCAATTTATTTTTGGAAGTTAAAAGGAAATCCAAGTATAAATATTTTATGCCAAAAAGAGATCCAAAACACTCATCCTACTATTAAACTTCATATAGCCAACTTTCAATTTTCCATGTTAATGGAGATAAGGAGACATGGGGCCACAAACTGTTTATGCTACATTTGGTTTTAGAAACAGGTGTGTGTGTGTGTGTGTGTGTGTGTGTGTGTGTGTGTGTGTGTGTGTGTGTACAATTCACTATAAGATAACCAAGAACTGACTGAATACAAAAATTGTCTTTTTTTTTTTTTTTTTTTTTTTAAAGAACTGCTTCTGTATTATGAATGCCAAAGGAAACAAACCTTACCTCCTCCTGGACTCCACTAGTAGTAGTCAACTTGCTCCCATCAGTAATTGTTATAATTATTGCTGGCTCCAGGAAAAAAGGGTTTCTTCCCTAAGGGAGTAAAAAAAAAAAATTATCCATTATTATGTACAATAAATTTTTAATAAATCAGACTTTAAACTTCTGGCTTAAAATCAAATATTCAAAAATGTTTCCCCTCCCAAATATTATCAATTAATTTTTACTAGGAAGATATATAGGAAGACTAGACAAGACACTATATAGACAAGTCATAAAAGTAATCATTTCCATATTCAAAAATAGGAAAGAGAAAAAAAGAATAATAATAGCTAGCACTTTGCAGTGTTTTTAAGGTTTGCAAAGTGCTTTACAAATATAATATTATTATATTAAAAAAAATAAAAAATATATTTTATTTTATCCCAACCATCCTGGGAAAAAGTGTCAAAGTCTATTTTATGGATGAGGAAACAGACACTAATTAAGCAATTTGCCTAGTTGCCTTTATTTTTTCTTAATATTTTATTTCTCTTATACATGTAAAGAACTTTCAACATTCATTTTCTATGATTTTGAGTCCCAAATTTGTGTTCCCTCCCTTATTTTGTTACCTCTCTCCCTGATAGTTATCATTTTAAACATATTTTCATATTTGTCATGATGTATAAGAAAAGTCATAACAAAAGGAAAAGAAAAAGCAAACAAGCGAGCAAAAAGTGACAATAGTATACTTCAATACATATTCAGTCTCCATATTTCTCTGGATGCTGACAGCATTTTCTATCCCAACTCTTATCTTGTTTCAGTTCTGCTTGCTTCACTTAGCATCAGCAGTTCATGCAAGTTTCTCCAGGCCTCTCTATCATCCTGCTGATCATTTCTTACAAAACAATATTCCATACCATTTATACACCATAATTTATTCAGCCATTCTCCAACTGATGGGCATCCACTCAATTTCCAGTTTTTTGCCACTACAAAAAGGGCTTCCACAAACATTTTTGCACATGTGGGTCCCTTCTTTTTCCCTCTTTTATGTATCATCTCTTTGATAGAAGTCCAGTAGTGTCTCTACTAAAGCCATTAAGTGGCTTTAATTTCTTCAACTGAAAATTTTTTGTTCATTTCCTTTGACCATTTATCAATTGGGGAATGACTTGGATTCTAATAAATGACCCAGTTCTCTGTATTTTAAAAATGAGATTTTTATCAAAAACCATGCATATAAAAATTGTTTTCCAGCTTTCTGCTTCCCTTCTAATCTTGCTGATTCTATTTATTCAATAATACAAGTCACCCTCCCCCCCAAAAAAATTAGTAAATGAACACTAAATATGAAAGAAGGCTTAGATGCACTTCAGTCGCTCATACAAGCCTCTCCCCATTAAGAAAAAAATACACTGTGGATGCTAAAGACCAAAGTAAATGAAGTTTACATATATGGTCAATCACAATTCTTTTGTCAATTTTGTTCACTGTTTTTTATGTCAAAAAACATTATCTAACACACACATTCCCTATTCACATAAATTCAATCCATCCTTGGAGCAAGGTCTATGTTCAGGTTCCTCCCCTTGTACCCTTACTTTAATCGTTATACATTTATAGTAATCAAATCCCTATAACAAGGCTCATTTTGCATGCCTGCTACCACAATTCAAAGTCAAGTCCACTAGGTTTCAGTTTGGGGTCTCATAAATGTGTGGAAGTCTTGAAATTATGTGTTATTAATAAATGTTTGGTTTACTACATAGAATTCCCAATCCTAATTTTGTCCACCTGCATTTTGGATTTCCGTCACAGGCTAATTGCATACTATTTCAAAGTCCAATTCTTTTTGTACAACAAAACAACTGTTTGGACATGTATACATATATTGTATTTAACTTATACTCTAACATATTTAACATGTATTGGTCAACCTGCCATCAGAGGGGAGGGGGGGAAGGAAGGGAAAAATTAGAACAAAAGGTTTGGCAATTGTCAATGTTGTAAAATTACCCATGCATATATCTGGTAAATAAAAACTATTAAAATAAAAAAAATAATTTAAAAAAATAAAAGTTTGGTTTGTATACTTATTTTACATACCCACATAGACAGAATCATATCAAATTTGGGCAGAAAGGGGTCACAAGTGGAAAAAGTTTAAGAAATCTTGCTCCAGATTACTTCAACAGTGTCAACACGTTCCTGAATCCATATGGATACTCAATTCATATTTTCCTATCATTATGTTCTCAAAAATTAGAATTCCTATCTTTCTATAACCAATGTACAAAATAATGAAGCCATAATTCATTTCTTCAACAATTTCCTAATATACTACAGCCTAACTTTAAAGGAAGTGAAAAGAGAGACCTGAATTTGGATTCAGCAAAAAAGACCTAAAGGAGCATAAGCCCTATACTTCAGGTACACTGACTACGGACAATGTTTTTAACCTCCTAGACCTAAAAGACCTCAATTTACTGAAGGGTTGCAGCAAACTGCTTTGGTGTAGGGATTTCTTGGCATACTTATTCCCTGACTTTTTATCCTAATTTAGGTTGGTCATTCTGATTTCTGCTTCTTTGCCTTTGCTCAAGATCCTCTCCCAAGGGGATATTCTCTCCATCCCCCTAAACTGCATGCTATGCTTACAAATTCAGGTCAAATACTATATATTCCATGAAATTTTCACTAAGTACTGTAGCCTTCACCAACAATCTTCTGAAATTCTTCAACATTTAGAGTATGCAATAGAATGCAGATTTTTAATTTTATATCTATCATATTATTCTTTCATGCATTCATTCCATTTGTCTCAAAAGACTCAACCCATAATATATACAAATGTATATTCAAGAATCAGTCAGTTTCTTCTTTACTATAGATATTAGTCAGGAAAAAAAAAAATCACTTCTAAAAGAAATGATTTCTGCTGCCTTTCAAAATGATCAACAAAGTTCAGTATTCACCCAAGTATCTTATATATAATATACCTTAAAACATTGAATTTTCTTTTTTTTTTAAAAATCAACACACATTTATTTTCTCTCACCCCATTGGAGGAAAGAGAAGAAAAAAACAAAACCCATGTAATAAAAATATAGTCAAGTAAATCAAATTCCCATATTAACTGTATCCAAAAATGTCCCAGTTAGCCCAGTATCATTGGCACACTGTATATGTTGAATTTAAATGAATTAAAATAAAGATTAAAAACTGCTTAGGTTATACTGAGAAAGTTGCTATATAAAAGCTGATGTCTTACATTATATAATGAATCTTCAGGGACATATACAAAAAATTCTCCTGGTATTAACTGAACCTTTTCAGATAGCATTCAAAACTGACTACCCCATATAATCTACAATTATGTTATAGGATTCTAGCATATATGCTACTTAATGCATGTCATGTCCGTTCTTAACCCCATCTGTACTTGTTTTTTTTTAATTGCTTACTCCTGGGGTTAATATCAAGTTACCAAGCAAAAAATATTAGGACTACTACATTCATTTAAGAACAAATCTTCTAAGATAATAAAGTAAAAGTGAATGAACATAAGTTTATAACTTATGTATATACATACATATGTATATGTGAGAATATAAAGGAGATGTGTGTATCTTTGTCTCTATATATAGATAAAATCATCACACACCTATTAAATCATTTTTAAGGGCATACTTTAATGCAAGGTAATAAAATAAAGTCTTCATTAGATTCAAATATTTAATGTCTAAAGATATATATAAGGAAAACAGATATAGATCAATACCTTTCCAAAGATATGATTTTGAAAACATCTATTTAACTGAACCTGTTATGAATCCAACTAATAACCTTGACTATAAAATCAGAAACCCATCTTAATAAGAAACCCACCTTCCTCACAAAAATATGACTCTTGTTTCATGAAACCTAAACAAATGACCATGATCCTTCCAGGCAGTACAATGGCAATGGCAAAGTAGAAAGAGCACTTACTAGTAGGGATCAATTACTGACACAAATGCTTAACTAATAGAGTGTAAAAACATCTCTGTATCCTGTTTTCCTTATTTATAAAATGAAAGGGATGATCTTTGTGGATTTTAAGAAACCCTTTGGAGATTTAAATCTATGAAAAAAAAAAATCAATCAGATTAACAAATTCTCTGTAAAATTAATTCACTTTAAAAGAAAAGGTTGACAATTGTTAAAGAGCTTATGCTTACGGGATAATTCAAGAAAATTAGCTTTTCTTGCAATTTCAGAAATCTTAAATTCATGAAATGCTATTCTGACACTTTCCTAAGAAGCAACTATAATTTAGTATCAATACTCTACAAATCAGAACTTCAAATAAGTACGTTCCACAGGATCAGATTTTATGAAAAATGACAACATTCAGAAAGTCTGTAAGCTACAATTTGATAAACCCAATCAATTTTGGAAAACAATGTTGTTAATCTCCAAAATAATAGCCCTCAAAACCTCTCTATTTGAAACTAATAATATTTGTATTTTTAAAATAAGGGCTTTCTAACTTCAGTTCATGTGGAATACTGGCAACAATATTTTCTATGCTAAAACATTGAACAAATTGCAAATATTTAGGACCCAAATGGAATATAAACTCCTAAAGAACAGGGATTATCATTTTGGTTTTGAATTACTTATGTCTAATTAGTACAGTGACTGATACATACCAGGAGATTAATAAATGAATTAATAACAATAAAAGAGAATCTCCAAAAATTTACGCCCTGCTATTAAAGAGTTTGCCAGTAGAGGGACTAAAAGTTAACTCACCTAAATCTTGTTATCATTCAATAGGACAAATTCACACTACAATATTAGAAGAGGATTTCTTGACAAAAAAGAGCAGTCAAAGAAAGTTTTGGCTATTATGTAGTATAAATTACATTAACTTACCATTTTAACTATAGCTAGTCCCATTAGCTTATTTCACATAGCATTCCTTGATATAGATTAGAACTATCATTTCATCATAAAATGTAAAGAAACACATGAAACTCAAGAAAAACATGCAAAAAAAAAAAGGCTCTTCATTCAAAGAGCTGCTAAGGTATTTCTTAAGAATATAAGTGTTATCACACTGTTAAGTAATTAAAACATTTAAATTGTAAATACATGAAAATTTTCACTGCATTCAATTAGTTGACAAATGTTCTTTCTGCTTGTTCACATATACAGAGTGTAATTATGGAATATTGTAAAATTGAATTGTATTCCATTTTAAAAACAGATTTCCTACATAAATGTTTTAAATAGTACAAATAAAATTAAATTCAAAGAGAAATCTCATACCTTAATTGAACCATAAAGTTTTGCTTCCTATGGTACCAAGCCTTTTCAATAACTGCCAAAAGATGACAATTCACTGTTACATTTGATAACATTTTTCTTTTCCAAATTGAGTGTATAGAGTTAATTTGATTTTGAGTTATTCTAATATTTTTTTAAAATGTGGGCCCAGAGGCATAAACGAGAATTCTAACTCCCCTAAAATAAGTAAAAAGTTAATAAATTGAATTCTTGGTGTAAATTAAGTTGTTTCATATTTTAATTACAGTAAATAAATTATATTTTTGGTCATTTGGTTAGTAAGTCTTCTGTATAAAAAAGAAAAATCTCTTCAAATGCCCAACTACCTCCCTTATACCTCCATAAAACTGAGCCCAGAGAACAATCATTTTTTTTTTTTTTTTTTTACAGTAACTTATTAAAGTAAAGCTTTAAATAAGGGCATAATCATGAAAATCCTAACTAGTCCCTTAGCTCCAGGAGGTCTATTTCATATAATCTTTGCCAATGTATATACAGAAGGAAAACGGACAATTAGAATTTATAATGTATAAATAATTTCTGGGGACTAACAGAAATGCCCAAGAGTCCCCACTCCCAGCAGCATGGCTTTAGATTAGATGATTTGCTGAATTTAAAGTACATAGACTTATAAATCCACTTCATATTCAGTAACTGAATCATACAACTGTATGCTCTATTTAAAGGGAAGAACCATCTCTTTTATGTTTTTGGTTCATCAATACATTTGTCTACTAGCTGTTGTTTTAGGTAAAATATGTTTATTATTAGCATTATTAGAAACTTTCTGACCCTACTCTTGCTGTCCATTCAATCAGTCTCCCCTGTACTTTTAGGCCACTTTTTAACTTTATAGCTAGTTGAGATTTTTTTTGCTTGCTAGCAAAAATAAATGTAAAAGTTTTGATATTAAAGTTCTGTTATGATTGCTATCAAAAACATGCTAAAGTTTTCTTTGTTATAAACGAATTTTAGTTTAAATTTATTTTCTTGAGGCTGTTGTCCTATAAAAAAATTGCTGGTTAGATTGCTTATATTTATGGGTTTGCTTGTTTTAAATTGGCATAGTAAAAAACATTCTAATTCTTTTCAGTTAAGACTTTTTTCTTAGCTTATAATAAATTGAATATTATAAATAGGTAGAATTTCTAAATAAAAACTTGAAAAGAATATTAGCATGTATATATATATGTATGTATACATTCATGTTTGTATGTGTGTGTATATACACATACATCTATATATACACACATATATCTATATATACAGTATGTCTATGTATAAAGTACCTATATAAAAATGGTCTTGGAGGTCATCTAATACTATTCCCTAATTTTCATCTGCTTCTGGATTTTGAGCTCTGCCAAATTGTATAAGGAATTAAAACTTCAAGGTTTAGTAATTATATAAGGCATAGAGTTTGGCATAGAGCACTATGCATACTCTTCTTCAATACCCATTTTAGGCCAAGGATAGTGTAAGTAGTCACATTTATTTTGTATTTACATGGTTGATATATTACATTACATTTTGTAATTGCACTATCACCTGGGATTTTGTGTATAATTAATGAAGAATGAAGCCAACTTGAAGATTTCACTCGGGAAGAGCTAGAAACCTGTCTATTCAATTACTTACCCACTTTCTATTACCTTCTCATATTGGGGTTGAGAACATTCTCTCAAATGGATAAATAGCACCTAATCTAGATAGATTTCTCCTAAGTTTGTCTATGTGTAGGTGATCTTTCTTGGATCCAGGGAAGTTAAATTTTGGCTAAAAAAAAGACCCTTCCCCTCCCTCAATCATAGCAGTTATAGAGATCTTCCTTAGAAAATCAAACTTCTTTATTTTACACAAGAGGAAAATGAAACCTAAAGAGGTTGTAACTTGCCCAAAATGACATAAATAATATGTAGCAGTCAGAATCGAGGGACTCTTAAAAATCTCCTTTTAGTCCCTGCTAGATGAGACTAAGCTTCATTAGAGAGGGAATGAACAATTCTGGACCATTAACAGAAGAGCTCAGGTGCTCTATGATAATACCCTTATAGTTGAAAGAAAGCAACATTATGGTATGAAAAAAATATTCAGTAATAGACATTGACTGTGGATCTAGATAAACAATGTCGGACATCCTTTTCTAGTTTGAATTTTTTTCTTATGAGAATAATAATATAACAATATTTGGTGATGTGAATGTCATGGAAAGATTGATTGTATGGCATAGTAGAATAAGAGCCAGAATTAAGTCAGGATCTGGGTTTTTAATCCTTCTCCCTACCACTTAGCACCTTTGTGAAAATAATTAAAAAATAATAATACCATCTAACCTGGCAATTATTAATTAGCCTGGCAACATTTTAAAGGAATTATTTCATATCACAGGTAAAAGTTATCTAGTATTTTATTTTTCCATAATGGAAACTTAACAACCATCACTCATCAGTGGACTTAAGAAATTTGTCCAAGACTCAAAGCATGAAACTCAGGCTTCATCTAATTTAGTTTCTCCATAAGATGAAAGTAGTAGGGAGCATCTCATAAGTTGAGGGTTTTAGAAAGCTGAAAAGGGGTTCTTTTTGGGGACTTAATTTTTCTGATTTGCACCTTTGGCCTAAAGAAGGGATCTAAACAGTCTTAGTAGCTATCTTTCTGTTAGTACCCTTCCTGTGTTTGCTAAGACCAAGCTGTGCAAGAAAAAAAAAGACCACTATATTTTATCACTTTGTATATTGTGGTTCCAGCACTTAAGACAAATCTATATTGAAAACATTCTCTAACAATACCTGAAATTTACCTACTAAAGAAATCAAGATGAAAAAATAAAAATAAAAATAATATAGAAATCTGATCTGACAATTCATGTTTTAAAAAATATAAATTCATTTGGATATGCTAAAAGATGAAGTTGATGACTAAATCTTATGTGGAATAGACACCCCTTGTTGTTGAAAAAAATTCAAAAAATTCAGAGAATTCAGAGAAGTACTTAATCTGGAATTTATGGTCTTGTTTAATAGTTTATTTTTGTATATTTTAGCATAATTTCCTTTATAAAAAGGGTCCATAAGCTTCATCAGATTTCCAAAGGGATCTATTACATGCAGAAAGATTAGAATTCCAGGTTAAAAGTTCCTTTAGTAGGAAAGATCCTCAGAGATAAATCATATAATTTGATCCCTTAATTTTATATTTATAGATGAGGAAACTGAGGCTCTGGGCAGTTAAATCATTTTCCCAAGATCACTTGCAGCATCAGATGTGACATTCAAACAGGAACCTCTAATCCAATACCTCTAATTCATGCTCTTTCTACTATACCATGCTTGTCTGACAACTTTTTAATTTAAAAAAAAATTTGAAAATGCAAACATAATATTTAGCATTCCTTTTAGAAGTACTTCTTAAGCAAGAAAAAATATTTTTAAATGAGCTTCAGCTTAGAAATTCACATTGCATCATCTATCCTACTCCTACTCCCTTGCAAGAGATTAGATATCATTAAATTGCCAAGCATGTTAAATATTAAATATTAAATTACTCAATAAATATTCATTTTTAATTTCAGGAAAAACTAAAGCAATTTCCAAATGCATTTATCGTTCTAAATATTGTCCCATGGAAGTTGCAACATAGAAATCAGAAATTTTTTTCTGATAATCAGAAAAATAAACTACACAGATTCAAACATATTGCAGGTCGATGTCATAGAACATAATTTACAGTGCACAGTATTAAAACTCATAGACATAATCATTGTATATGTATTCATTCTATCTCTCAAGACTAATAATACTCAATTTGTACAGACCGTTTTCCAATACTAAGTTTTAGAGTTTTAGGTTTTTGTTTTTGCTAAAAACTATTTTAAGACCAAAAATAAAATTTTCATAGCATTTCAGTAATATTTTTAAAGGTAGAGAGAGGCAAAAACTAACCTGAAGTGACTTAGTTTCAAATTCTGCCTCTGAAACATACTGGCTTAAGGTGCTCTCTGGCCAAGTCATTATCTCTCACTGCCCCCCACAACTCTAAAGAATAGAGCACAGGGCTTCTAGTTTTAAGTTATTTGTCTGAATAAATCAAGATTTTTAAAATTTTGATTTTTCACTCAAATGAAGACGGTAGAGAAAAATTAAATGTTAATGTTTAGAAATCCAAGTAGTTAGAAGATATTTTAAATTATATATATTTATTACTTCTTTCAAGTTAATATTAAATGAGTAACAACATCCAACTTATATCCCATTAATTTTTTTTAAAATTAGCATTTTAAACAAGAGTGGACTAAGAAGGAAGGTGAGCCAAAACAAAATGTAGGACTAGGAGAAGGGAAAAAGAAAGCGACATATTTAAGATAATGTCCTACCAATGACATTCAAGACTTTGTTTAAATAATGGATCAAATATTTAGCAATCTAAGTATAAGAATTAAAGAATCATTCAAGATTCTGTGAAAAAAAATTAGTAGTAGGAAACTCAATAATTGATAGTGTTAGTATTAATGCATCAAAGGAAAGAAATGGAAATGACTAATAATTTGAAACATCTTAAAATATTCACTGTTAAACTGAATTCTGATAGGTTTGGATAGAATTACCATAGAATGAAGATTGCTAAGATATAGCAGTAAATGGAAAAAGTAACGGAAATCAAACAGGTTTGACAACCAATTTGGAGTCAGACAGATTTGATACTGGAAAAATAATAAATAAAATGTTATTCATGAAGTAATTAATAATCATATAAGCACAAACACATTTTAAAAATATATCAAATGTAAATAAAATAAGTAGATAGACAATCCTAATTGAAAGGAATCCAAATTATGAAAGAATACAAAAGTCACACAAAATAGGCTTAAGAAATCAAAGGTGTGAAAGAGGGGGAAATGAGAAAAAGTATATTCCCATGCAGTGAGCATGAGAAGCTAAACAAGTGTCAGGAGACCAGATTCAATTTCTACAAATCTCAACTCGTGAATTTTTTAAAAAACTGATATATATCTTAACTCTTTACAATGTGGAAGGGCCATGTTGACAGAAAACAAAATACAATTGAACTGCATACACCTTTAAACTCAAATACTAGTATTAAGATGGCAAACACAACTGGCTCAAATGATGCATGAAAAAAAATAAAATATTAAAAGAAACTTCCTTCTAACTGCATTCACTAAAAATCATCAAACTTATATACCAAGATAGCATTATATTTGATAGCAAATCCTATACAATTACTTTTTTTACCGTGTTAAAGAGGATTATATAAAATTCACAGGAGACAGGAGTAGTACTACTACTAGTGAAAACCTAGCTGGCTTTGGGAGTTAGGAGAGACATGGAATTCAATGTTCGCCTGACACTTAATGACAGTGTGAACAAGAGCCAAATCAATAAAACACTTTGATCCTCAATTCTGATTCTATGAAAATGGGAGAATATTTGTACTATCTGCATAAGATTGTTTTGAATATATATATATATATATTTTTACATATTTATATGCATGAATCTAAAGGTTAACACAGAAATCAGTTTTTATTATTGTTGTGAGACAGGTAGATGACAGTAGACAGAAGGCAGGGCCTGGAGTTAGGAAAGCCCCAAGTTCAAATCCAGACTTATGAGCTTGTATGACCTTGTTTGCCTTGGTTTCCTTATCTGTAAAATGAGCCAGACAAGGAAATGACACAACACTTCAGTATTTTTGCTAACAAAAACCCAAAATGGGATCACAGAGTAGAATGCAATTCAAACAACTGAACAACATTACTATGAAGCACAAAAACACAAAGGAAAAAACTAACAGTGGAGTTTCATAGGGAGAAATTCAAAACTGATATAAAATTCATTTTAAAAAATTGATGGTAATGAAATTTCTATTATTTTTAATTTTAGAAGTACTAATATTAGTTTTTTCCCCAACTCATAATACACGTGCATGGAATTTTGCAAATTTTATCAAAATAGGTTGATGGATTATTAACTCAAACTAGGTCATGTTTTGAAAAGCATTCAAATTCAATTAAATACTGAAATCTCCCCAACCCCTACAAAAGCAATAACTTTATCTTTTGAGATGTGCCAAGAACATAAAAGTCAAATTCTTAAAACAATGTAGATAATATTTTTTGGAATAATGAAAATCTAGTTTAACTTCTATAATGCCATGATACTCCCATATAGCAAACACTAGCTTTGCTATAAAATAGTAAAATAATTCCCTCAAAAGTTGCCCTCAAAAATAAAAGTTCTTCCTTCCTATTATACCTTATCTAAGTTCTGAAATACTATTTATATCTATTTATGTGTATATGCACATATATGTATACATACCCACATTTATATATATATATATATATATATGTATATATATATATATATATGTATGTGAAAGGTCCAATGCAACATACATAAAATGGTTCTAAAACTGACAAAGTATTCTGTAGATGGAAAACAACTACTTCAAAATCAAGTTTAGTTAAGAGGCTTTAATCAAGATTTATAAATACACTTCACATGCTTAACATTTTGCAAACTAAACAATCTAAAGAGTACTCTTAAGAAATCAAATTTCAATTACACCTATAAGCTAGTTTAACTATAGGCAGTATCAACTATTTCTAAGGAATCTCCATCATCTAGGAAAAGAGAAAAGTAAACTACAGTTTATTTTTGATTTTAAAAAAAAAAAAAAAAAAAAAAAAAAGAATCTCACAACTAGTTTTCAATCTTAGACATGGTTTGATTCCTAAATTCAAGACTTTCACAAAAAAAAAAAAAAAAAAAAAAAAAAAAAAAAAAAATTTCTTTTCCTCCTCCTCATTGATTAGTCAGGTATTGCTAATAATTCATTAGTTACATGGCTTATCAGTTAGTAGAACAATTTCCAAAATAGTTGTTTCTCACATACACAGACTTCTTTTAATTTCCAAATTTCTTACAAGGAAGATCAGAAAAACTTTTTATATCTCATATGGACTTCCCCAATAATTTAAGGAACCTTTATGTTCATCTTTGAAATAATTTTTTACCTCAAGAAGTCTGGTACAGATCCACTCAACAAAAGCATCTTTTGATAATTTAAAATAATCCATTTAAATAATTTTTAAATTTTTGAAATATATATAAATTTGATACACAGCTAAGGTGGTAAATTTATAATAAAGCAAATACTTCGTTTTACAGAAGCAACAGGAAAAGCAACTACTATATTCTTGCTGCACTAGAGACTTCTTTAATGTACAAAATCATATCTGGAATGTCTTTATATTTGCTATAGGATTAAAAAGATTTTTAAAGCTATATAACTGTAACAACAAATCTTTGACGAACTCAAATTTTTCTAGCAATCAAATTAATTACATCTTGGAACGTAAGGCTTATCAAACTCAAAATGGATCCCAACAATGATGCCTCAAGATGGAAATCTCTTGGAGACTTCACTGGTAACATTTCAGTATTACATGAATTTTAAACTTGCAAAGAAGTTTAGAGTCATACAATTAAACACTCTTGCCTAAATTCTATCTATGATCTGAATACATATAATTAATATGGCAAAAGATCTAGACTCTTCTGAGACTATACAAAAACATCCTAAAGAGGCTAATTTTCACATTTATGCTATCTTCTATAAGTCCTACTACAAATTCAATAATATCCATGAAATCACTTCCAATTTAGCTTTTCAGTGATAAAATCTAGCATACTATGAAGGAAGCTATCTTCTGAGGTCAAAACACAAAAACCATTATGTTCTAATACCATCGTAATCTATAGTTATCATTTCTTAATATAGTAGGGATATGGTTTGGCTTTTTTTTTTTAAATCAAATTAAATAACTCCTTGATTTGTCATTCAAATCCAGTTGTTATATTTAATGTATGACATTGGGAAAGTTAAGCTTGTCAGTTTCAGCTTCAATTGAAATACAGGGATGTTAACTCCCAAACTTTGAAAAAAAAAAATTTATCACATTATGCCTTCAAATGTAAAAGCTCTCTAAAAATATTTAAAATATAACTTGAGCATCTATACAACTTAAAAACCAAAATAGTAATAATCACCTCAACTAGACCATCACTGAAAAAATTTAACCAAAATGGGGGGGGGGGGGGAGATTCTGCTGAATGTTACTTTGTTTTTAAAAAAACTTAATTGCTAGTACTATTACAGTTAAATTACTTATAATTTAATAAATCAGGCCAGATGGTTAATTAAAACAAAAAGATGAGTAGTTCTTTTCCAACGAAAATGTCTTATACTACAATAGAAAGTGATGACAAATGTAATGGTGCCTTTCATTATAATTTACCTAAAATCAACAAGTCTTAAACTAAGAAATTCACTACCTCTGGGCTAATGTCTCTGGTTATAAAAGGCTGAATGATCTCAAATTGTAATTCTCAAATTCTAAGAATTCATAAGAATTCATAAAGAATTATACTGTTTTTCAGTAATATATGAAACTTTTAAATTTTGGTATTATTGCTTCATTATCAATGGGCAATAACAACATTAGATGGCCTGAACATTTGTTTCCTGCCCTCTCTCCCCCAAATCAGGCCAGTATTTCAAAATCAAGGTAATTCAATATCTTGAAAATTTTAAACTATAGAGATCAAAATTACAAGGCACAGTGTACAAAAACTTTGATTAGCTCAAAAAATAAAAATTATACCAAGTGATTTTATCTACTTTTATCACACCTTTTTTCCTCCAAAAAATGTTTCAGAATTTTCCTTTTACTTTCATTCAAATTTAACATTTGACCTTTAAGCTTGAATTTTAAACACTTAAAAGTATCTAATACATGCATAACTTCTCTTCCCTTGGTATTGTTCAGAGTAGGAAATAGTAATGGAGAAGGAAATGGTAAACCATTTCACTATCTTTACAAAGAAAATCCCACAGACAATACTGGCATGCTATGGTCCATACTGTCACCAAGAGTTGGACAGGAACACATGTAAAATGTATGAGACTGCTTGTCATCTAGGGGAGGGAGTAGAGAGGGAGGGAAAATCTGGAAAAATGAATACAAGGGATAATGTTATAAAAAAAATTACTCATACATATATACTGTCAAAAAAATGTATAATTATAAAATTAATTAAAAAAAAAAAGAGTTGGACAGGAATGAACTTCTAAATAAGTCTAGTATCACAGACCCAGTGGCTGTGTTTGTTACAGGTGTACTTCATTTTAAACAATGTGTTGTTAAAAAGTGCTTGAGGGGCCCCTCCTGAAGTAAGAAATCCATTAATAATCTATAAAACAAAGGGGTTTATCTCAACATATGCACCTTAGAAAAGAAAAAAAGATACCATTTCTCTCTCTAAACATTCATACACACACACACACACACACACACACACACACACTCTCTTAATAAACCAAACTTTTTGTTGTTGTTGTGACAAACTTTTTTGGTCATGTTGTTTTGGCTACACTGCACAGAAATTTGGTGAAAATTTGTGCTTTCACACAATTCACATTTCCATTACACAAACCAGAACATGTTCATTGTTTCTCTTTATAAATTTAAACAGAAAATCAGACAACCAGTAAACAAAATCACTTGTAAAAATAACCAATGATTTCTACTTTTGAGTAGCAATGGAACTAAATTTGGTAGCAATAAAGTTTCCACTAGTTCGTGTTCTCTAGAATTGCTCTATGCTTTATCTTAATGACCCAAGTTATGTCAGAAAGGAAAAGGGGGGGAGAGGGGAAGGAGGAAAAGGAGAAAGAAAGAGGAAAGGAGAAAGAGGGTGGGAGAGAGGGAGGGGATTGAAGGAGGGAAAGAGATAGAGGGAAAGGGGGAGAGAGAGGGAGGGGAGAGAGGGAGACAGGAAAGGAAGGTAGGAGTGAAAGAGATTTAAGAATTGGGAAAAATTCCAGCTCAGCTACTTGCCAAAGTATTCTCTCCTCACTTCTGGTTGAGCTTTAATTTCTCTCTATTTTTTATATATATATGTGAGATGAAGGAGTTGGACTAGTCCACCTCTAAATCCAGGACCCTGCCTTACATCTAGCATTTTATACTCTGAAATAAATCCTGATTCTTTCACGGTTCTCATAATAAACGCATGAGGTAAGTAGAGCAGGCAACATCATTTCCATTTTATAGTGGATGAAATTGAGAAACACAAGGGTTAATTAAGTATCTTGGCTAAAGTCACATAAATCATTGAAAGTTGGGACAAAAATACAACCTCCAAAGCCCTTTTATAAAGACAGTGTGTTCTCATTATACTAAACTACTAGTAGCAAGAAAACCCACATTCTAGATCCAAAAAATCACTTCTGGAGAAAATTCATGTGACTATATGAAGGAAGAAAAAGGCTGCAGCATAAATGCAGGGTTTCAGAACTTCAAAAGTGGAAGTTACATTAAAGTTCAATTTCATGTTTAAAGATAAAATTATACATCATATAAATGGATTTTTAAACCAAACAGGAGAATAAAATATTCAATGAAGTAATTCCACCTAAAGATTCTTCTATTTCAGTATTCTAAATTCTATCATTTCAAAAGGAAAAATATTGAAATAAAAACTAAGACTTTTTAGACATTGAATACATCAGGCACATATCCACGTATTTTTTTTCTTTCAAATGACTAACTTAAAAGGAAGAGCCTGAATAATCTAGTTTCACCTAAATTTAAATATCTAACAATTACAAGAAATAGGCAAAATTGTAATCAACTTATATAAAAACAGGTCTATCAAAGCTCATTGATTTTTTTCAATAATCCTGTGATTTCTACAGTGACAACTCCACCAATGATGCTTTTTTAATTTTTATGTGTTTGTGTGTATATATACATGACAGATACAGAGTGGCAGAAAGAATGGGAGAAAGGGAGATAGAGAGATTTAAGAGTTCCTTGGATGGATTATAAGGTTAAAATATTTGCCCACAGTTTGCATTAGGGGTAAAATTTGAATCTGGATCTTCCAAATTTCAAAGCTGACCAGAGTGTCTATCCACTACATTAGCTAATGAATAAAAGACAAGCATTAATACTGTAATAGTTAATTAAGCAGGGAAATTATACTTGCTACACAAACTATTTTTTCTAGTTAAAGGAATGAGAAAAGAAAGCAAATTAGGGTAGAAAGTTTCTGATGAGAATAACTTCAAAATAAAAAATGTCAAGCTAATATAGTTTAGCAACTTTTTTAAATGTTTCACTAACAAATGACACTAGGAAAATTAAGGATTAAAGTTCATTTTAACTTGGACCTTTTAAGTTTTAAACATGTCAGCTTCCCATATTTTAGGGCAGATTCAGATCTTTAATGGGAGTATATAAAGTATATCCTTTGAAAGCATTTTTAAAAAAATATTTTAGTTTAAAATTGATCTCAAAAAGATGGTTTAAGTACATATGCAGTGTCATTACTTTTTTCTTTCTGAGACAAAGTTAAGTGACTTGCCCAAGGTCACACAGCTAGAAGTACTGAGACTGGATTTGAACTCTGATCCTCCGAACTTTAGGGCTGGTGCTCTATTCACTGAACCAACTAGCTGCCCTCATTATACTTTCAATTAAGATGCTGCTATAAGTAACTAACAAAAATGTGGTTATAGCTGTAGTTTCACATTTGGAAAATCTTATCTGAACTGAAAAACATATTCATTTGATTGATGGAGCACTTTTTTTCTTATAAAGTATGTTCAACTGTGGATGGTAGTGGTGCTTAGTACATAATCTGTAGAGGATTGGCCAGAAGTATTTCAGGAATTAATAAGAAATATTCCACGTTTCCTTAAAAGTTTCAATTCCACAATATGTGCCTATAGATTCTGCCAATGATCAACACCACAAAAGATGTTCTACTTTTACAACTAATCAACACTTTCAATAAGGTAAAATGGGTAATGGTGGAAAAAAAGATTTGCAACAGTTATTTGATTCAAATCACAAAAACACAGCATAGTTTTGCTTCAATATATGCAATATGTGCATATATACAAGCACTAGTTGTTATCCGAAGACATTAAGAATTCTGGTATTGTCCCTTACTGCCTAAGGCCACACAGGCAGCTTATTTTGTAAAATAAGCTTGAAAAAAGATGATCCCAAAGATCTTCTAGCTCAAAATCCTATTAATTTATATAACCAGTTTTGGAGAAAAGTAAAAATGTTTCATAGTAGATTTCATCTACCATCTTAAGAACTCTGTTTACTTATATTTTCCCATATTTTAGCTAGTTAAGACTAGTTACACACCTGCTGCCTAGCTTTAGGTTTGCTAGAGCTCCAGAAATCTTAATTTCTCCATAGCTGACAGTGGTCCCTCAGAATTTTCATGGGCCTACTTGACTTGAGGCATACCAAAGGTACCCAGCCAAAAAAGGAAACTAGAAACTTATTCTAGCCTAGAAATTAAATTTACCCGAGGAAAATCTTTTGAGGAGGCAACTTATTTACTTCATTATTTTCTAAAATTGACAATTACGGAAGTTTTCATTTAAAAAGCTTTTTTTTCCAGCTACTTGAATGTCCAGTATAAAAGCCTTTATATAAACTACTTGAATCTACTCAAAACTCTAGAATCCATTTCAACAGGGAGACAAGATACTCTCCATAAATCACATGCCTTAATCAGTTTTATCTTTTGAGTTCAACATTTAATGGCTCTCTAAACTTAAGGTTGGCTTCTGAAAATTGAACATATTGTCCATAATTTGGCCAATACTTAAAAGCTTCCCACACCTGTTAAGACCTACTAAAGCTTATGATAGAGTGGCAAAGCCATCAAGAGGCTAAGCTAACTATCACATCAAGAGAAAGTTATCTTGAATATGTAAGACACTAGTACTCTTGAATTCATGCTTATTCTTCAAAATAGGACTAAAACTGTAAAACTCAACTACATAAATGACTTATATTCCTACAAAATTCAGACATGATAAAATTCACTTCACCTCAAGCTATCCTAGCTATATCAAATACAGAAATACCATCATACTCCAAAAACTTTTATCAAGTTTGAGTTTAAATGCTAATGCTTTCCATAGTCTATCTGGAAATAGCAAGATAGAAATTAGTCTATTTCTTATATCTAAGAAATTAAATATTCAAATAGGTTATTCACTTGAAATGTGATGAATAAGGGATCTGATAGTTTTTCAAAAGCCAACAACTTCAAACATGTAATAGGGTGATATATTCAACTAAATGAATTTTGAGTCCTTGCTCTGTTATGTTATATATTACCATATTAATAGGGCACAAAAAAATTCATTGTCCTCTCATAGCATCAATCAATGCCAAACTTAAAAATTTCTTAGCCAAAAAAAGAGTTAACTGGGGTAGGGAGCAGAGACTAGTGTAAAACAGATATTTATAAAAAGAGAGGACAACTCCAATGCATCTAAAGAGAGGATTCTGAAAAGGCATATTATGTTGAAGGTTATGTTCTCAAATTTCATTTTGAGATTGCTCTTTTCAATTAGCACAGCAGCCTTATGAAAAATGCCTATTACTTTTCCCTATCAGGTTACCAAAAAATATACTGAAATTCAGCTATGTTCCTCCTATAAGTAGAGTTTGTAAACAAAGTGGGAGAGAACAGTCCTAACTAGTCATAGTTCATGGAAGCACAGGAGGGCAAGGGCAGATGTTAACTATAATAGATCCCTGTAGGAGGAGTGGCATGCACTTCCAGGTAACAAGTGAACCTCTTGGGTCTTTGGCATATATTTTATTTCTCAGGCCAGCAGTCTCATGGAATGTTTTAACAGAGCAACTTGATTACTCCATCGAACCATCGCTGATTAGAGAATGGTGTTGCCAGGCTCCAAAAGAGGTCTTGTCTGATCCTCAAATTGATGAGCAGCAGCTGTAATACAGGGACTTAGGGGTTAAGGGTTCTTCATAACTTTCAGAGAAACCCAAAGGGGTGAATTAAAAAAAAAAAAAAATAGAAGCAGCAGCTCAGAGCAAAAGCCTTTGTCCTCTGGACCTAACATTAAAATCAGTGGAAGCCAATTCTGGATCCTTCAAGTTTAGAAATCCTAATGTAGTCAAGAAATTGTTTGAAATGTCTGCACTTAGATGAGAGTGTACTTTTCTTACCCTTCAGACAAGTAACATACAGAGAATGGATAAGCACTGGTGTAGGAGAGGTCAATTTCCCTATTTTTTTTTTTTTATTTTTATTGACTAACAATGTAGAAAGCTCCTAAGCACCTAATAATGCCTGTGGCTCAAAGTCAGTCCAACAGTTGCACACATGATCACAGTGGAGCACTACAGTAAAGCAGAGGACATTAGGATTTTTTTCCTTCTCTTAATCACAAATGAATTTTGGTATTCTTAAACTATATCAGGGTAGGAAAATGTCAGCTTATTATATAAAGAGGTGAAGTTCAGAAAACAAATGCTTTTTCAATAACAACATGAGGGGACAAAACTATTCTTAGGATGCCTCTAACATGTGCATGTTTCCCCCGCCAAGTTAAATCTGTTTTGAAAGTAGGCACATTTTTAAATTTTATATTATGAAAAGTTTTTTACTGGAACTGTTTGTCCAGAAATTAGGAAAATGAACTAGTTTCCCCACTTTAGTATTGAACCTACCTGCCCATAGTTGTCTATGCCAGTTACTAATCTATTTAAATTTAATAAATCAAAAGCTGTCCTTAGGGATTGGCCAAGAGTCGTAAGTCCTTCAGCTTGAAGGTTTTTCAGTTCATTCATAAACGTGGCGTGGTTTTCTTTCCATCCAGCCTGAAAAGAAAAATGCAAAAGTGTTTATTTCCCAACTATTAAAGGCAGGCAGGTCCACGCGGGCGGCTGCGCTGCACACCGCGCTTCCGGGCAGAGCACCCGGCACGGCGCTGGGGACAAGCCGGCAGAACCCCCCCAGGTCCGCAGGCCTCTAAGGGATGCTTCGTGGGGCTGTGGCTGGAGACGGCAGCAAAGCCCAAATCCCCTCCGGAAAGGCCTGACCAAGCCCCCGGGGCATTCATTTAGGGGCGCAGCGGCTCCTATATCAGAAAGCCCAAGGCGCTCACTCGGTCTCTCCCCTTAAACTTCCGCAGAAAGAGCGGACCCCGCGCTCCTCTCCCGGGCCCCGCAGCGGCCCGACGAGGATCCGAGCGGACACGCAGGTTCCTAGGAGCAGCTCGAGACCCCATTTCCCTTTAATGCAAAACTTGAGCTCGAGTTGCTGCTGCTGCCGCCGCCGCTGTCACTTCTCTAACTTGAATAAATATCCCCCACAGTGCCTTGCTGCCGCTGCTGCTCACACCACACTGGGGGAAATGTCGGCCATGTTGCTAGCAGTGCCGCCGCCGCCGCCGCGGGCAGCCCGATCCGGGCGCCGTGCAGAAGGCCGCGGTCGCGGCCGCTCCTCGTCTCTCGGCCCCAGAAGTATCGAGGGCAGGGGGGGGCGGGGGCGGGGGCCGAGAGACGGCAAGAAAAAACGACGGGGAAAAGGGCCCGAAGCCACGGCGGATGGGGGAGGGGAGCATAATGAAGGGTGAATGGGGAGGGGGGAGGGGGAGCAGGGAGAGAGGAAGGAATAAGGAAGGGAAAGCAAGGAAGGGAAGGCAACGCAAGGCTCGGGCGGAGAGCGGAGGAGAGAGGGAAGGAGGGAGGGCGGGAGCTCTTACCTTGATAGCATAGGGAGGCTCTTCGAAAGTGACCAGCATATACCTGTCTCCTCGGCTGGCTGGATCCCGGGCACGGAGCTGCGAGGAAGGGGGGGGAAGAGGGAGAGAACAGGGCGGGCAGAGGAAAGCACATAGCCTGGGTTACAAGGCATCATCGCGGGCAAACCGAGCACCCCCGTTCCCCACCGTTCCCCACCGTACAGCACACACGCAGGGTCCACCCAGTCCTCCCCCCCCCCGCCTCCCATCTGCACCCGGAGCCCCCCGCCCGACCCCAGATCCCCAGCGCCCGCCCGCTCGCCCGCGGGGGTGGCGGAAGGGGGGTCCCCACGCCTGGCTGTTCCCGCAGCCGGGTCTCCCCCACACCCTCGCTACCCCCCCACCCTTTCCTCGTCCGCTCCCCGAGTCCGCCCCGGCCGTGTTTGCCACCGGGCTCGGTCAGTCGGTACCTTCATGAAGGTCTCTACCGCGCCTTTGGCCGTGTCCAGGTAGGTGGTGCCCAGATGGCTGCGCTGGTTCATAGAGGCGGACGTGTCTATCAGGAACAGTAAGATGGGCATAGTGCTGGCCAGGGACACCGGGGCCCGAGGTGGTGGAGGAAGAGGAGATGGTGGTGGTGGAGCTGGTGGAGGTGGAGGCGGCGGTAGCGGCGGCCGCTGCTACGTGGGGCGGGGGAGCGCGGCCCCCGGGAGGAAAACACGGTCGGGGTCTCTCCTCCGGCTGAGGGGAGTTTCTCCCCTTGATAGTTAAGAGGAAACTCCCCTCGCCCCTGGCTGCCCCACAGGACCCCCACCTCCTCCTCCTGCCTGCCTGCCCGCTGGGCCGGGCGCCCGGCCGTCTGTCTGTCCGCCTGCCTGCCTGTCCGTCCGTCCGTCCACCCGCCTCGGGGTCCCGTCCCCGCTCCCGGCCCCTGTGTGTGTCCCAGCGGGAGACGGGCCTGGCTCCCCACCCCACCCCCGGCGCTGGGAGTGGGGACTCGGGAGCTGGCGAAGAGGGGGTTGGGCTGAGGGGGGGAAATTGGCCCTGGGGCTGTTGGGAGAAGTTTCAGGGACTCCCCCCGCTCCCCGGCGGTGTCACCACTTTCTCGGCCCCTCTCGCTACTGAAGCGCTTTTCTCTCTCACACTCCGGTTTTAACTCGGGCAGGGGCTGCTCGGGCTCCGCCCCCCTGACACGTCCCCGTGCCATGTGACAGGCCGCCCCGCTCTCCTATAGGCTATAGAGTGTTCCCTCATTAGAATATTCAAACAGCGGAGGGGCGGGGGAAGTGGGACGGTCTGCTCGGGGGACAGTTATTGAGCACGCGCGGAGGCCAGGCGCCCGGGTGCGCGCGAGAGCTAGCGAGAGAGCAAGCGGGCTGGTGGGCAGGCGCGGAGGCGGGCTTCGGGCAGGCTCCGGGAAGGGGCGGGGAGGGGCAGCCGGGTGGGGGAGGGGCGGCGCGCTGGGGCTGGCCGGGCCTTTGAGCCTGCGCGGCGGGGCCAGACGGCCTCTCTCCTTGGCTGGTGGAGGTGATGGGGGTCGGGAGAAAATGGAGGTTGGGCTGAACCTCCCTCACCCCCTCCCCCTTCTCTGAGGTGACTGAGAGCAGCCCGGGGCCTGGGAGGCGAGTGACTGGGGGGAGGGGGGAAGGGTGTGTGTGAAGCCGAGCGGGCAGGCACTTAGGGAAGGGGGGCAGGGCCGCCGCGGCGGCCGCTGTCGCGGGAGGAGTCAGGCTCCCCAGGGCCGGGCCCCAGCCGCTGGCGGATCCCGGGCCTGGGGGAGGGGATCTTAGGGCTTGTTTGTGACTAGCTTTAAGTCTCCGCCCCGAGCCCTGCTCTTTCTCTTCAGGCACCCCGTGCCCGTCGAGGGTACTAGACACCCGGATGGAGCCGGAGCTCCCGTGAGGCGTCGGGGAGGTCGCCCGGCGTGGTGGGGCCTGGCCCCATCGGGAAGGCTCTCGGAGTTTGATTCCCGTAGACTCTCACCCTATTGTGTGTGGTAAACATCCCTGTGGGGATCGGTGCCAAGGCCTGGCCTCGCCAACCCTGGGCCTCCTTCCCCAGAGGGAAGCGGATAGGTGAGGGCCGCACGTAATGGCCGAGCTGCATTTCAGAGCGACCTGCACCAGTGCGTTGCCTTGTTTATCTGTTGGCCGGCGTTGGGCCCATACCTTGCTGAGAATGCTTTACGGACAAACTTGCCCCAGATACTGTGAGGAACCCAGCCGAAGGTGCCCCGTTTCTCGTCCCCACATAGTAACGGCTGCCCTAAAAGTCTCCAGAGATATTTTCCTCGGTTCATAGAAAAACCCTTAATCAAAGTCCCTTATAAGGAAATCTACCCTTGCATTTAGTGACTGTTGACATTTTTAAAACTTGAAGGGGGGAATTTTGTATATACAAGTCAAAATTCTTGCTATTGAGAAACGAAGTAGAGTTTTCCAGCAATATCACTAGAGGTGGATTAAAATTTCAAAATAATCTTTGGGGCATCTCTTTTTATATTTAAATAGAAGCTTGACTAAAACTTTTTTTTTTAACCTAAGATTTGCCCTCAACTATTTTGTTCCTCTAACATGAAGCTCCTTAACCAATTGTGGAGCACCTACATATGTATTTTGCCATTCTGAATGAGAACTGTACAAAAATGAAATACTTTCCCTCATGGACCTTAGACTCTAATAGGGAAGATGAAACTACAAATAACTAATACAAATGAATGTGACTATTAGCAGAAAGGAGAGGTTGAGTCTAGACCATTTCTCAAAAGGGATATATCAGGGAAAGTTTCATGGCAGAGGAGGCTCCTGACTTGAGGCCTGAAAAATTTCAGGATAGACCTAAGAGATAGAATTAGTCTCAGAAGTGAGCTAGGATGTGAGCAAAAGCCCAGTTAGGAAAGTATTGAATGACATTAGGAAATGGCAAGAAATTCAATTTTATTAGAATAAAAGCTCATTTATATAGTTTGAGATTAACAACACTTTTTCTTCATAACCCAGTGCAGAATATAGGCAATATGGAGAGCATTCTGAGAAATGGCTAAAAAATTGTATGTAGATAATAAGGGCTTTTTCATTGTGAATTTGCATTATAATATACTATGAGCTTAGAATCCAGAATCCAAATTCTAGAGTTTGGAATCATAGAAGCCATATGTCAATGTTTCCCCATCCTCAAAAGAAGCCTGTCCCTTCTCCCTTAAAACCGTCAATGTTAAGAACTACAGAATAAGAGATGCAAAAAAAATGTCAGCACATTGGTAAAAGAGGTCAGAGTGAACAAGATGAGAACTGCTTCAAAAAACATATAGCATAAAGAGGGACCCAGGCAAAGATTTTCAGTGCTCTATCCCATTTCAGTCACTTTTCTTCCTCTTGTTTATTCAGTGTTCCAAGCCTATCTGACCCATCCTTTATCCCATTCTTAATCCCAGTCTTGTGTCAATGAACCCTTGCTGGTAATACCTTAAAGGGAGCAGTGGGGAAGAAGGGGGGTGGGAATGGAGAGTAGATTGTGAGAAGAGGACATTTTGAAAAATTCCAGTGGTATAAGATTGTAATAGTGAAATAAGAGTGGGATTGATATTTTGAGATACATTCTCCTTTCCAGTCACAGTGACTATGGTTTTAGAGAAAAGCTAAGTGGTAGAATCTTCAGAGCCCTAAAACTGATGAGGGCTTATGGATCATATCAATGGCTAGTACATCTCTAAAAATTGATCCTTGATTTAAATGGTATTATCAATTAGGAAAATAGCTAGTTATGACCTGATGAATTAGACTTATCTGCAAAGCCAACAAGAACCATTATAAATTACCTTAAGGTTTAAGTAATGAATTGAGATAAACATATATAAGAGCTTCATTCATAGCTTTTGGACTTGACATAAGAATCAAAGAACCTCAAAATTGAAAGAGACCCTGGTCATTTAATTCAAATCATATCTGATTAAGAAACCCTATCAAATTTTCAACCAGTCTTCTAGCTTTTGCTGTGAGAACTCACTACTACCTCCCGAGATAATCTGTTCTACTTTCAGATAATTCTAATTGCTAGGAAATTTTTAAATGGACCCAAAATCTTGTTTTATAAAATTCTCATTGGGCCTGATTCATCCCTCTGAGACAAAGAATTAGTCTAATCCTTTTTAATTAAAAAAAAAAAAAAAAATTCTGACCTTAACAAAATCATTTCCATACACAGCAGAACACAAAAAAAGGGGGATTTATATGAAACCATGAATCTTCTTGCTTTGTGTGTGTGTGATAAACTTTAAATTTTCAAAATTCCCCTTATCTGTGCTCTTCAACTTTTTCTTTACATTTAAAAAGTTAAAAAAGCCTTCTGGGTAGCATCACTATTGCTAAGCCTCTATCCCCATAAACTTCCCACCACTACCACACATTAGCCAGTAAAAGAGGAAAGGAAGTATCCTGTAACCAATGGAGTCAAGCAAACAAATCTATGCAATGCCATTTTTTTTAAAGTTTATACTCAAGTCCATCACCATACTTCTTCACAGTGTTCTGGAGATAGTTCTTAAAGAAGTCTTTCAAAGTTTTATACCTTGGTAGTGTTTCTGTCCTTGTTTAAATTGTTCTCCTGGCTCTCCTCACTTCACTCTGCACTTTGGAATTCATTGAAATTATGCCTTGTGTCATTTCTTACAAAATAATAGTCCATTAAATTCATATGCCACAATTTGTTCAGCCATTCTCCAACTGAATAAAAGGAAATATAAGGCAGAGGTGTCAAATTTGTGACCTATGGACTACAAATGGCTACTAAACTCCCTAGCCATCTGAACCAGATTAAAATGTAATTGGGAAATATTGAACAAAATAAATATGTAATACAACATAATGTGGAGGGTTTTTTTAAGTTAGTGGCTTAGCAGGGGCATCTATTTTAGTTTTACGCTGTATCCCTTTTGGTCCCATCATGAATCAGGAGTCTCTTGCTTTTGACCATTTTTTCCCCCAGTATTAACCTCGATCCTGTACCTTGTTTCTCTGTTAAGTTTAATTATTTCTGGAAAAATCAAGCTTTTCAAGTATGCAATCTTTTCTCAGAGGTTCAACTGATGCCCACTGCCCTCACCTCATTACTATTCTTATTTCCAATTTCCATTCCTTCCTCCTTGCTATACTAATGTGGTCCTTTTACCTTCCTTTCCCATTTTCCCCTTTTAGAACCCTTATAATAGAATCAATTCACTGCCAGGATGAGTTTTTGTCTTTTAACTCTTAATATTCTTTGATGTGTTTTAAAGGGGCATTTATTTCCATTCCAGCTGTCAGAATGTTAACACTGTCATTTAGATCCAATTGCTTAATTAAATATACTTTCTGGACTTTGGACTTAAGCTTGTTATCTCAACATTCTACTTGAAACTGGACTTTTTCATCAGAAATGCTTAAAAAGGCCTCTCCCATTTATTTAAATTGCTCTGGATTATATTTACAAAGTAAATTCTGGGTTTAAACCTATCTCTTGCATTTTTGAAATGCCAGATTCCAAGCTTTCTCATTTTATGGTAGAAGCTGCTTGTATTCTGTGTGATCCGGCTGTGATTCCTTGATAGTTCTTTCTGGATGCCTGTGATATTTTTCCTCAGATTTTTTTTCCTCCAGTAATCTGAAATCACATCATCATACACATGTGCAATGTAACATAGCACCACAAGACTTGCCTTCAGAGAACTACCCCACCTGCAATAAATAGAAGTGTTGCAAATAAATTAAAACAAACAAGTAGCTTGAGCTTGAAACCGCTGAAGTAGACCTCTAAGACTCCAGGATCATATTTAACAGAGGCTAGAAGAGGTATCTCTTCCATCTTTGCTTTTATAGATAAGGGAACAGGCCTAGAAAGATGAAATGCTCAAGGTCAACCATGTGGTAAGAAAAGATAAAAGTTTGAACTCGGGTCCTCTGACTCCAAGTTATTATCCTTTTCATTGTTCTATTTCTAGCTTGAAAATTTTATGATTCCAAAATGAGCTTCATGTTCCAAACTGACAGAGAATTCCTTTTGTTGTAAACATGGCTCCTACCCTTCTAATGGGTATTTGGAAGGGTATGCCCTTCCAATGTAGATTTTGTGGATCACTTATAATGGTTTATATTTACATAACACCCTATAATTTTAAGAGAGCCTTCCTCCCAATTGAGGGAGACTCAGAAAAGCAAACTGACTTTCCCATAGTCAGGCTAATGACAGAATCAGAATTCGAATCCAGGTCTTTTGATTGCCAAGTACAATGATTTTTCATTACACTAGTTTGTCTTTTATGATAGAGGTAGTTTGAGAAGGAACCAAAAAAGACAAATGAACTGAGGAACATATTTCAATATTTATAGATCAATATTAAATATTGAAATCATTAGTGTAGTTATTCTTATCAGTACAGATTACCATTCATCTTCTCCATTTCCATTGGATGATTATTGCCCCCATATTCTTAAATCCTCCAAGATCATCTGTGTCTTCTTAATAATTATTAGGTGGTGCATCTGAAAAAGTGCAGGGCCTGGAGTCACAGGACCCAAATTCAAATGTGTACTTAAACACAAACTTTGTGACCCTGGGCAAATCAAATCCATGCTGTCTGCCTGTTTCCTCATGTGTAAAAGGAAATGGCCTCTCTGCCAACAAAACCCTCTATGGGGACATGAAGGTCAGGCGCAACAATATGTTGTGACTATAATGCAACGCTCAAGCTGTTATCCCTATCCTTTTACAACCGGAACAGTTAGGGCTTGCTGGGCTTAAGTCCCTTCTGTAAAATGGGGATAAGAGCACCTACTTCTCAGAGTGCTTGTGGAGATGAAATGACACTTGTAAATAAGTTCATACATTACCTGACAGAGTTGGAAATGCAAATACTATTTTCCCACCAGACATGCCCCTGATGTCTTTTTTATCATTCCTTGTAAGCAAGTCACTGGGAGACAAAAGTTGTCTCCTACAACTTAAAAGACTTGGTACTTTAACGGTAGTGTTACTATAAACTGACCACCTGGGCAGGAGTAGTTAGCTCACAGAATTGTGGCGGGAGACTTCATTTTGGACTTTATGTGAGCTGAACCTGGTATCCATGCCCTTCTCCTGGTATACATGACTCAAGACCCTTACCCTTGCAGAAGTGATCTGTTCAAGTTCTGGGGAAATGTCAAAGGGCCACAATTCTGAGATTCTGGGGAGAGCAAAACTGCTGCTGTCTCTTCTGCTAAGGGTCTGCAGAGGTGTGACGGTAAAGGTTTAATAACCAGTTAGAATGGGTGTGAGAGGGGGTGCAGAGGAAAGAGAGGGAAATGGACCCATGACTCACTTTTTAACTGGCATAAATAACATTTTCTACATCATATAAGTCTAGACAAATTATTCAATTCCTGATTTGTAGCATTTGCTAAGTTCTGAGGTGTAAATGCTCACACTGAAAATTTAGCAATCAGTTCTCACAAGCTGGTATGAGATGACTCCAGCTTGTTACTATGTGCCCTGTATCCTGGCTAATTATTCCCATATCTGCCCACTCAGAACTCTGTATCCAGCAGTGGGCACTAAGCACTCCTCCTTATAGTTAGGACTCCCCTACTACTTTGACAGATCTCCCCTCTTTCCTACAGCTTTGGTCCAATTGGTGGGGGTGGGTGGGTGTAGGACAGAAGGCTTGAGGGTGTGAAATACTGATGTCTGGCAGTTGCCCCTAGGTATTCCAGTGTCATTCCTGCTTTACAGCATTTTCTCTTGAATAATGAACTTTTTTTCATCGTGTAAAAGAAATTAGGCTATAAAAATGTTTTTGTGCTTTTTTGGGGGAGATTTAAGTTGCTTCATCTATATAATCCACTGAAAATGTACTAAATGCAAGGATACCCATGTCAAAAATCTTGCAGCTGAATGAGAGGAAGTAACTCTTCTACAGGAATCATAGATCCCGAGAGCTTGTGGAGAAAATGGAGACAAAAGATAAAACAAAGGCCAGGTTACCCTGACTGCCTTTTTCTTTTTTCTTTTTTTTTTTTTTAAGGAGATTCAGGACATATAACTTGTGTATGTTCATTTCACCCTTTCAGCAAACAGAGATGGAAGGATGAATCCTCATTTGTTTTTCTTACTGCTAATCTTTTAAATCAGTTTCTGGAACTTTCTCATAATGTCATTATTTCTGCTTAGGATAAGTAGAAACAGACAAGATATAAAACACATTATGAGACTTAAATTTACTCAAACTTTTAACTCATTTTGAGATCTTTGCAACAGTTAAATGTTTTTACCTTGTGTTATTCAAAAGAGAAGTCATTGTCATAAAATTTAGAGCTGGAAGAAACTTATAATACCGATAGCTAGCATTTATATAGTACCTACAAAATTCCAGGCTCTAAGAACAAATATTCTCACTTGAGCCTTAAAATAACCTTAGGAGATGATGCTATTATAATCCCCATTTTACAGATAGGGCAACTGAGGCAGGCAATGGTTCAGTGACTTATAATAAAATACTAAATGTCTAAAGTTTCATTTGAATTCAGGTTTCCTGATTCCAGGCCTGGAGCCCTATCCCCTGGCCACCTAGCTATATTTTATAAATGAAACTAAAGTCTACAGTGATTAGGTAACTTGCCTTAGAATCCAGCTTTGAACCCGTGCCTTCTGATGCCAGAACCAATGTTCTTTCCATTTCACTGTGCTGCCTTTGTTATTTCTGAATGTCCTTTAGATGGGTCTCAAGTAAGATTTTACAACTGCATTTTTAATGTTTACCACTAACAAGTGTTACTAGAATTTTAAGGAATTTTAAAATTATGTATTCTTAGCATTTGCCCTTTTTCAAATTCATGGAGATTTTAAGAGCCTAGGACTTTTCCATAAAACAAAGTAGAAATTTTGAGATACACCACCAAAAATGAAAATACTCAGACTGTAACAGAAAAGTAGCTACTGAGCTACTTTTTTTTTTTTTTGTTCTAAGAGGCAAGAATATCATTTATATAGTGCTTGAAAATTTCAAAAACACTTTACAGATATTTCAAATGTATTCATTTCACAAATCCCTTGTGGGGGGGAGGGGTGGATGAGTGGGTACTGGCATGGATTTGACTACATATAAAGGACATTCAAAGAAGATGCTAGAATTAATGGGAATTCCTATTTTACAGATGAGGAAACTCAAATTGAGAGGTCAAATGATTTTCCTAGGGTCACACCACTTGTAAGACTAGGTCTAAACTCAAATCTTCCTGACTCTAGGTCCCCTGAAACCACACTATGATTTTTGCAGACCAGAAGTAATTCAACATGGAGAGTCTCTGATCAAGAGCAGAGATGGTGAGATAAAAATCTTATTTCTGTAGAAAGATGAGGATACTAATATACTGCTGGTCTAACATTCTGAAATGAAATGTGCAATTATGCTCATTAAAAAGTGACTGAAAAATGTCCTCACTTTTTGAATCACTAATCTGCTAAGCACAAGATGATTATATAAAGATAGATAAAAAAATCATAACAGTTTTTATGGTAACTGGGCTGGAAATCACATAGATGTCTATCGGAGAAAGGATCAAATTATGGCAAATAAGTTGAGCATAATATTGCTGTTCCAAAAGAAAACTGAAAAGCATGGAAAGGTATATGAAGTGATGTAGAGTTGAGTATTGCCAGGAAAATTATGTATACTACAACAATGTAAGCAGAAAAGCAGCAACAAAAATTGATTACAATATTATAATGACCATTATATACAAAGCGTTATCTTCTAAGAAAAGGTGGAAAAACTCACATCCTTCTTTGCAGAAGCAAGAGACCATAGATATGTAACATTGCATATACTAGTAGATATATTGGTTAGTATTGCTGACTTTCATTTTCCCCTACCTTTTTATGTTTTTAAAATATGTAAAATATGATTCATTGGGAAAGAAGGGGGGGGGAAATATATTCAGAAATTAAGGTAATAGAAAAGATATCAATTAAAACTAAAATGTTTAAAAAGAAATTTTAAAAAATCCAGAGTATCTAAGACCATCAAATCCTATTCACCTCGGAATCAGGCGCTTGCAGTGAAAAATGAAAGACATCTTTCCTATGTTTTGTTTTTTTTTTTCTTTTTGGTCTATGATCCTTTGGGAATAAAAGTCTTCTACCCTTATTGCCCTCTTCATGACAATGAGAGATTGTGAGTATATTACTTCCTTTCACACACAAAGTGCTCAGAGGTAGATGGGAGGAGGGCTACTACATTGTTGGAATAAATGAAGAAATAAAAAAGCTCAAGTGGTGGATATGTATATGTACTGTGCTAGACTATGGGATAAATGAATTCATTCTCTCAAGGTGTTTACGCTACAATGGGGGCTAGGACATAGTACATATAAGGAGTGTTGATCAGGGAAAGGGATTTAGCTCTGCATAGAAGTAGAGTCTTAAGGTAGTCAATTGTCTTGCCCGTTCTCATACTAATGGTAATATTTTATTTAATTATTATTTTAGACCAGATAGACCAAAATTAGAACAAAATGTGGCTGTATGGTAGTTACCTATCTCCATAGAAACTTTAGTATAGTTCATTTTCACTTTATTTTTTGTACAATGACCTCACAGAATTAATATAATGTGCAAATAGGCTTCAGAATCTCTTAAAGGCATTGAAAAGTGACCTGTAAAAGTAAAATCCAATTTAGGGGGCTCTGGATTAAGAATAGATGGTAAATATCTTAATACTTTCAGCAGTATTTCATTATTTCCCTAATGAATGGCTGATCAAGGCTGTTTTGGTATTACAACAATATAGACCTGGCAAAGGAGGTGTGGGCCTTTGTACACTGTATCCATTACTGACCTGTAGGGTTATTGTAGACATCTAAGAAAGGGCCACCCTGTGCATGAACCAAGGAAGTAATTTACCAATCTTAAATTGATAGTTCAGGTAGAGCATCATCCGGTATGCAATTCAGATAAGTGTTCCCTCTTAATTGAACTCCCTTGCTGGATCATGTAATAAAGTGACACGTGTTTCTGTAGATTTGATGAAAATATGTTGGTTATATTTGTATTTTTCTGAAATTTCAGAAGCTAAAGTACTAAGATTTCAAGGAAAGAAACCTAAGGAAAAAAAAACACAAAAATCTGAGCCATAAAAAGAAAAGGATCTGATTGTGTTAATCATGGATCTTTAAAAAAAAATTTCCCCCCCTAAGGCAAATGGGGTTAAGTGACTTGCCCAGAGTCACATAGCTAGGAAGCATTAAGTGTCTGAGGTCATATTTGAACTCAGTCCTCCTGACTTCAAGGCTGGTGCTCTATATACTGAATCATCTAATTTCTCCCAAAACAATCTGGTTTTAAAAGAAAAATATCTAATTACATTATAGAATCCACCTAACATATCCACAGGAAGATGTGGACACCAAAAATGTGCTTATCAGTGTCATGGAGAATGATGCACAGAAAATTTACTGATCAATTTAGATTTCAAAAATGCATTAACAAGACAACAGAATCAAGGATTGTTAATTGAGCATAAAAAGAGAAGAGTGACACAATTCTAAAGAAGCATCAGAAGGATTAAAACTCAGAATGACCCAAAGCTATGATAAATGTTAAGTATGTCAAACAGCTTTCTTAGCTACCCCAAGAGCTAGAAGATTAAAACAAGTTAAGACCATCACTTGGATAGATGGGACAATGATAATGGAAAGAACTACTCATATCTATTTAACTCTTATTTTACTTATATATTTATGGTTTAACAAATTGCGGTACATGGATATAATGGTATATTATTTCATTGTAAGGAATAATATGACATATTCAGAAAAATTTAGTAAGATTTGTGAGTTCATTCAGAGTACAATGAACATAACCAAGAAAACAAATTACGCAATAATGACAATAATGTAAAGGAAATCAAGAATGATTTGTACATTTTCAGATATGACCAAAATGTTGAATTATTTTCCCTGACTGTGTTTGTCAGGAATGTGGTTAGAAAGTAGTATTAGAGATAAAAAGGGAAAATGTGTCAAAATATTTTTAAAATACAGAAAAAACAAGGACTAGAGAGTATCATCAAAGATAAAACAGTTTTGATTATATAAATTTTTAAAAGTTTTGTACAAGCAAATTTAATATAATTAAAATTAGAAAGGAAATAGTTAATTGGAGAAAATGTTTGTAGCAATTTATTTAATGAAGGTCTTATTTTTAAATATATATGAAGAGCCATTTCCCAGTAGCTAAATGGTCGAAGAATATAAACATAACTCTCAAAGGAAGAAATCCAAGCTTTATATCCCTAGTGATTAGAAAAAAAATGCTAAACATTAATTGTAATTAGGGAAATTAAAATTAAATCAATTAGGTTCCATTTTACATCCATCAGATTAGCAAAAATTACTCCAAAAGAGAAAATGACAGTTTTTGGAAATGATAATTCTAGAAAAATAAGCACATGAATGCATTGTTGATGGTGCTATGAATTGGAGCAACTAATCTAAGAAGCAAAATGGAGAGCTGTGAGCTAGTTGATGACACAGTTAACTGAATTTAGTATTGGTTTATTGACTAGATTTAAATACTAGTGAGCTGATAATGATTTGAAAAAAAAAAAAATTTACTACTGAAGTGACCCAGAAACCTATTTTTGACTTTGTGCTGTTCAACACTTTTGTCAGTGATTTAGAGGAAGACATTGGTGACCCACTTATCAGATTGGCAGACTGAATGAAAGTTGAAAGGATAACTAATCCAAATTGCACAGATGGAATCTAAGGGGGTTTCAGTAGGCTGAAATGACAGGCCAAGTCTAATAAAATGAAATTTAATGAGGGTAAGTATAATGTTTTATAATTTGTGAAGTGCATTTTATATATATTATCTCACTTGAGCCTCACAACATTCTATATTTTATATATATATGATGAATATTTTATTCCATTTCATAGATGAGGAAACAGGCCAAAAAAAGGTTACTACTACTTGCCCATAGTCTTATAATTAGTAAAGATCAGAATATTCTCTATCTGCTGTGCCAAATATTATTAGACCATATAGTTCATATGAAAAAGATTTTAAGTTTTGGGTGGCTATAAACTCAATATAAGTCAACAGTGTCACATGACATTCATAAAAATTGGTAGTCATATTAGTTGAATGAATTAAGCTAAGAAAGTAAAGCCTAAACAAAAGATTTAAGAGCTGAATTATTTTTGTGCATAGGTAAATTATTTTCATTTGAACATTAGGGGATGAAAGGTGGAAGGGAGAGAAATCAGACATTTGCTCTTTTAAATTGGCCTTGATGCTGGAATAAGACTGCTGCTGGGATAGGCTGTCACATGGGAGAGGAGAAAGTTCACCTCTGCCCACCATCTGTTAGTTTCCAATTTCAATTAATTTCCTTCCTAAATAGGTACAAGTGAGAGAAAAGGTGTACTAGATAAAGGGCTGGACAGGTAGGTGGTAGGTGGCCAGGAAGACTTGGGTTCTGGCTCTGACATCTTTTTGCTATGTAACAATATGTTAGTTATAACTCAATGCTTCAGGCAAGGCTACAAGTGTAAAAGAAAACATTCTGATAAACATTAGCAAAGATTTCCATATTAAGAATTTCCCCACACTGATGAAAGCACAGGTTTAAATACTGAAGAAAAAATTACATATTGAGTTCTGTTGTTTTTATTGCTGACTAATTTTGTGTTGTCAGTACTCTAAATTTTTTTTTTTAATTTTTTTTATTATATATATATATATATTTTATAATATTATCCCTTGTATTCATTTTTCCAAATTACCCCCCCTCCCTTATTCCCTCCCCCCGACGACAGGCAATACCATACATTTTACATGTGTTACAATATAGTCTAAGTACAATACATGTGTGTGAATATCATTTTCTTGTTGCACAATAAACATTAGAATCCGAAGGTACATGCAACCTGGGCAGACAGATATTAGTGCTAACAATTTACATTCCCCTCCCAGTGTTTCTTCTCTGGGTGTATCTACCTCTGTCCATCATTGATCAACTGGAAGTGAGTTGGATCTTCTTTATGTTGAAGATTTCCACTTCCATCAGAATACATCCTCATACAGTATCGTTGTTGAAGTATACAGTGATCTTCTGGTTCTGCTCATTTCACTCAGCATCAGTTGATTTAAGTCTCTCCAACCCTCTCTGTATTCCTCCTGCTGGTCATTTCTTACAGAGCAATAATATTCCATAACCTTCATATACCATAATTTACCCAACCATTCTCCAACTGATGGACATCCATTCATCTTCCAGTTTCTAGCTACAACAAAAAGAGCTGCCACAAACATTTTGGCACATATATGTCTCTTTCCGCTCTTTAGTATTTCTTTGGGATATAATCCCAGTAGTAGCGCTGCTGGGTCAAAGGGTATGCACAGTTTGATAACTTTTTGGGCATAATTCCAGATTGCTCTCCAGAATGGCTGGATTCTTTCACAACTCCACCAGCAATGTATTAGTGTCCCAATTTCCCCACATCCCCTCCAACATTTGTCATTATTTGTTCCTGTCATCTTAGCCAATCTGACAGGTGTGTAGTGGTATCTCAGAGTGGTCTTAATTTGCATTTCTCTGATCAGTAGTGATTTGGAACACTCTTTCATGTGAGTGGATATAGTTTCAATTTCTTCCTCTGAGAATTGTCTGTTCATATCCTTTGACCATTTATCAATTGGAGAATGGTTTGGTTTCTTATAAATTATGGTCAGTTCTCTATATATTTTGGAAATGAGACCTTTGTCAGAACCTTTGTTTTTAAAAATATTTTCCCAATTTGTTACTTCCCTTCTAATCTTGTTTGCATTAGTATTATTTATACAGAAACTTTTTAGTTTGATGTAATCAAAATCTTCTATTTTGTGATCAATAATGATCTCTAGTTCTCCTCTGGTCATAAATTCCTTCCTCCTCCACAAGTCTGAGAGGTAGATTATCCTCTGTTCCTCTAATCTATTTATTATCTCCCTCTTTATGCCTAAATCATGGACCCATTTTGATCTTATCTTGGTATATGGTGTTAAGTGTGGATCCATATCTAATTTCTGCCATACTAATTTCCAGTTTTCCCAACAGTTTTTTCCGAATAATGAATTTTTATCCCTAATGTTGGAATCTTTGGGTTTGTCAAAGATTAGATTGCTATAGATGTACCCTTTTTTGTCCTTTGTATCTAATCTGTTCCACTGATCTACCGGTCTATTTCTTAGCCAATACCAAATGGTTTTGGTGACTGCTGCTATATAATATAGCTTTAGATCAGGTACACTTAGACCACCTTCCTCTGAGTTTTTTTTCATTAGTTCCCTTGCAATTCTTGACCTTTTATTCTTCCATATGAATTTTGTTGTTATTTTTTCTAGGTCATTAAAATAGTTTCTTGGGAGTCTGATTGGTATAGCACTAAATAAATAGATTAGTTTGGGGAGTATTGTCATCTTTATTATATTCGCTCGGCCTATCCAAGAGCACTGAATGTCTTTCCAATTATTTAAATCTGATTTTATTTTTGTGGCAAGTGTTTTGTAATTTTTCTCATATAATTCCTGACTTTTCTTTGGTAGATGGATTCCCAAATATTTTATACTATCAACATTTGTTTGGAATGGAATTTCTCTTTGTATCTCTTGCTGTTGCATTTTGTTAGTGATATATAAAAATGCCGAGGATTTATGTGGATTTATTTTGTATCCTGCCACTTTGCTGAAATTTTGAATTATTTCTAGTAGCTTTTTAGCAGAGTCTTTGGGGTTCTCTAAGTATACCATCATATCATCTGCAAAAAGTGATAGTTTAATTTCCTCATTTCCTACTCTAATTCCTTGAATCTCTTTCTCGGCTCTTATTGCCGAGGCTAGCGTTTCTAGTACTATATTGAATAGTAATGGTGATAGTGGGCAACCTTGTTTCACTCCTGATCTTACTGGGAAAGGTTGCAGTTTATTTCTATTGCATATTATGCTTACTGACGGTCTTAAATATATACTCCTGATTATTCTAAGGAATAATCCATTTATTCCTATACTCTCAAGAGTTTTTAGTAGGAATGGATGTTGGATTTTGTCAAATGCTTTTTCTGCATCTATTGAGATGATCATATGGTTCTTATTAATTTGATTATTAATATGGTCAATTATATTAATAGTTTTCCTAATATTAAAACCAGCCCTGCATTCCTGGAATAAATCTTACTTGATCATAGTGTATTATCTTGGAGATGATTTTCTGAAGTCTTTTTGCTAATATCTTATTTAAGATTTTAGCATCAATATTCATTAAGGAGATTGGTCTATAATTTTCTTTCTCAGTTTTCGATCTACCAGGTTTAGGTATCAGTACCATGTCTGTGTCATAAAAGGAATTTGGTAGGACTCCTTCATCCCCTATTTTTTCAAATAATTTATATAACATTGGGGCTAATTGTTCTTTAAATGTTTGGTAGAATTCACATGTGAATCCATCTGGCCCTGGGGATTTTTTCCTGGGGAGTTGATTAATAGCTTGTTCTATTTCTTTTTCTGAAATGGGACTATTTAAGCAATTTATCTCCTCCTCTGTTAATCTAGGGAGTCTATATTTTTGGAGGAAGTCATCCATTTCACTTAAGTTATCAAATTTATTGGCATAAAGTTGGGCAAAGTAACTCCTTATTATTTCTCTAATTTCCTCTTCATTGGTGGAAAGATCCCCCTTTTCATTTGTAAGACTATCAATTTGATTTTCCTCTTTCTTTTTTTTGATCAAATTTACCAAAGGTTTATCTATTTTATTGGCTTTTTCATAAAACCAACTCTTGGTTTTATTTATTAATTCAATAGTTTTTTTACTTTCAATTTTATTGATTTCTCCTTTTAATTTTTGTATTTCGAGTTTAATTTTTGGTTGGGGGTTTATAATTTGGTCTTTTTCTAGCCTTTTAAGTTGTAAGCCCAATTCGTTAATCTTCTCTTTCTCAATTTTCTTCAAATAAACCTCTAAAGATATAAAATTTCCCCTTATTACCGCTTTAGCTGCATCCCAAAGATTTTGATATGATGTCTCATCATTATCATTATCTTGGGTGAAATTGTTAATTGTTTCTATAATTTGCTCTTTCACCCAGTCATTCTTTAAGATGAGATTATTCAGTTTCCAATTACTTTTTGGTCTATTTACCCCTAACTTTTTACTGAATGTAGCTTTTATTGCATTGTGATCTGAGAAGAAGGCATTTATTATTTCTGCCTTCCTACATTTAATTTTGAGATCTTTATGTCCTAGTATATGGTCAATTTTTGTATAGGATCCATGAACTGCTGAGAAGAAAGTATATTCCTTCCTATTGCCATTCAGTTTTCTCCAAAGGTCTATCATACCTAGTTTTTCTAATGTTCTATTTACTTTTTTAATTTCTTTCTTGTTTGTTTTGTGGTTTAATTTGTCTAATTCTGAGAGTGCAAGGTTGAGATCTCCCACTATTATAGTTTTACTGTCTATTTCTTCTTGCAGTTCTCTTAACTTTTCCTTTAGAAAGTTAGATGCTATACCACTTGGTGCATATATGTTTAGTATTGATATGGCTTCATTATTTATGCTACCTTTCAGCAGGATATAGTTTCCTTCCTTATCTTTTTTAACGAGATCTACTTCTGCTTTTGCTTGATCTGAGATAAGGATAGCTACCCCTGCTTTTTTGGCTTTACCTGAAGCATAATAGGCTCTGTTCCAACCTTTTACCTTTACTCTGTATGTATCTCCCTGCTTTAAGTGTGTTTCCTGTAGGCAACATATTGTAGGGTTCTGCTTTTTGATCCAATCTACTATCCGTCTCCGTTTGATGGGATCGTTCATCCCATTTACATTTACAGTTAAAATTACTAATTCTGTATTTCCTGCCATCGTATTATCCCCAGATTATGCTTTTTTCCCTTGACCCCCCTGATCCCCCTCCCCGATATTTAATTTACAGACCCCCCTTGTGACGCGCAACCCTCCCTCTTTTTTTTTTTTTTTTTTTTTTTTTTTTAGGATCCCTCCCCCCTCCCTCCAAGTCCCTTCACTTATTCCCCTTTTCCTTTTCCCTTTTCCTCTCCCCCCTTTTAATGAGGTGAGAGAAAATTCTCTGAAAAACAAATATGTTAATTATTTACTCTTTGAGCCTCTTCTGATGAGAGTAAGATTCACACAATGATTCTCCCCCTCACTAAGTTCCCTCAGATATGGTGTATTTTCTATGTCTCTTCCTGGGATGTAGTTTCCCTCTTTTTATCACTCCTTCCCCTTTTTCTGAACCGACCTCCTTCCCTTTACTACACCCCCCTTTTTTTCTTTTATATCAGTAAAATCAAGTTATCCTTGAGTATTTTTTATATACCCACAACAGAGTTACAGTTCTCAAGGGTTCTGTGTACCTTTTTCTGTTTCTCTTCAGTCTTGTGGATGTAGATCAAATTTTTTGTTTAAGTCTGGTTTTTTTCTTAGAAACATAGTACTCTAAATTTAATGGAAAAGTAGAAAAGTTCTAATCACCCCACCCTAGAGGGGACCTTTCTTCTTAGGAAGAACATGGAAATGGTCTTAAAGTAGTGGAATGGATGTTGAAGAGAGATTGAGTTCTTTTGACAAGTTGGACAAGTTGGAGAAGCAGATTTTGGCTCACTATAAAGAAGAATTTCCTATAAAATTAGAACTGTTCAAAAACAAAGACTACTTTGGGAAAGAGCAGATTTATCTTTACTGGAAATCTGCAAGTAGATACTGGATGATCACTTGTCAGAGATGTTTTAAAGGGGATTCTTGTTTAGGTATGATGGAGACATACATCTAAAGGTCTTTTTACCACTCTGGCCTGCCATAATTCTGTGATTCTAAATTCAAATAGCAGAAGGATTGTGATGACGGAAATTCTACTGATGCTACTCTGGCAGATTACCCTTTACTGAGTGAAGAAGTAGTATAGGACTGAATTCCAGGGTACAATATGTCTGTCTCAATGGTGGTATAGTGGATAGAGCATTAGGCCTGGAATTCCAAAGACCTCGAGTCTGCAAGAGCTGAATTCAGATCCAGTCTCAGGTACTTAATAGCTGTGTGATCCTGGGCAAGTCACTTAACCTGTGTTCCTCAATTTCCTCATTTATAAAATGATAATATATTATCCACCTGCCAGGGTTGTTGTGAGGATCAAATGAGATAACAATTATAAAACATCTGACATGCAGTAAGCATTGGATAAACATTTGACAGGTAAATAGATATATACTATAGATTTCTGTGGTTTTTCAAGAGAGATAAACCTAAGCATCCATACAAAAAGACCCAGAAAATGAAATGCAATTACATCTTGTGGCTCAGAATGGTGAGTGGTCACCTCTGAAGGTCCGGATTTGTAAAGATCCGGTCATCTCTTAAGTTATCCTTCCAGGCCGCCGTCTCAACTCAATCCCAGACTAGACTCTTCTTCCTCCAGAGTGCCGTCCCAACTCTGTCCCAGAGTAGACTACTCTCCAGACCCAATGCTACCATCTTTTATCCTCTCAGGGATTGTAGTGAGAACTCAACGGTGCTTGTGAGAAACACTTCAACCAATGGACTTGCTTTCTCAGAATTCCAAAGGTATAAACTCCCTTTAAAGGCCCGAACCAAAGGTGTGAATTCTGAGCCAGAGAACTGTCCAGACAACCTGAGTTCTCACCTTGTAATCCTAACAGTCACCATTTAATAAAAAGCTGGAGAGATCTCTAGGAGCAAAACAAAAGTTTATTGTACATTCTCAGGAGAAGCAGGTGTCCCTTCTGTCCAACAAGCAATCGAAAGGAGGAGGCACCTTTTGGGACAGGTTTTACACTTTAAATAGTCCCTAAAGCAAATACCCCTCTCACCACTGACCATCAATTCCTCATTGACTGAAGTCTTACATTCTAAACTCGGGAACTACCCAAGAAATTGAACTTGGCCAATACGTACATAGTTGCCCATATTTGATAGAAGTAGGGAGAAAATGATGTCATAGGAGGATAGCTGGAAGGGAATTTAGGTATGTATGACCTTGAGTCAATCAATGCTCAAGGACCTTCAGGCCTACTCCAACTCTAGGGAGTTGGAGTAAGGTTTTGCCTAACTAGATTTTCACAACTGATTTAAGAGATCTCACCTTATCCTCTTTCACATAGGCAATTCACTGGGTTTATTACATCAATACTATTCCATTTAGTTCAAGCTACAGATAGCCCTCACTGTACCCAGAAAATAAAAACAGATTAAGGCAGGTCACATTTTAGAAAATTTCAAAAAAAATTTTTTTCTGAAGCTGTTAAGTTTTCCCAGTCTCTTGGAGATGTCCCTAGAACCCTGAGGGGGAGATATAGCTGGCCATGGACTGGAAGACAGAATCCAAATTTTGCTATAAGCACCTCTCCATATAATTTGTAGCATGTTACTAAGAAGTATCAGACATTATCTCTGTAATTGGTATATATGATTGTTTTTCTTTTTCACAAGGGAGAATTCAAACCTGAAAAAGGTTGAGAAATAATAGTGTAAAGGGGGGAAAAAGACATTTAAAAAACATTAATTTTAAATGTGAGAGATGTGGATGAGGATGTACATTTCTATATTTTTGTTAAACATTTTTTAACAGTTACAAAAAAATGCACACCTACCATTCAAGCAAATAAACCAAGAAAGTACTTAAAAAGTTGAAATTGAGGATGAAGAATATTATATCATTAATTCTAGTAAATAATTTAAGTTGAAACCAGTTATCTGCTTATTCTGTTTCCAGAAGACTTAAGAATTTTTGTGATTCTTCCAAATTCTTAAATTTAGGATGAATTTGATGAAGAAATTAAAGGTATACATAGTTTTATGAAAAAATTCTTTGTCATTATTGACTGGGGACATCCAATTAAAACAACTCTGAGATAACACCTCACTTCTATCAATTTGGCTAAGACTGGGGTGGAGAACCTTTTTTTTTTCTCCAAAGGCCATTTGGTTATTTTATCATTCATGGGCCTTGCAAAATTATCAACTTCCGAGAAGTGGGAGGTTGTAGCTAGCTTTCAGTTCATCATCACCTTTAGTTGTCTTAGTAAATAATTTCATGCCTGCAGGCCAGACGTTCCCCACCCTGAGCTAAGATGACAGGAAAAGACTGGAAAACTTTGGAGGGGTTGTGGGAAAACTGGAACATAAATACACTGTTGGTGGATTTGTGAACCATTCTAAGAGAGCAATTTGGAACTATGCCAAAAGGGCTATAAACCTGTGTATACTCTTTGATCCAGCAGTACCACTCCTGGGTCTGTATACCAAAGAGATCATAAAAAGAGGGAAAGGAGCCACATGTACAAAAATGTTGGTAGCAACTCTTTTGGTGGTGTCAAGGAATTGGAAATTGAGGGGACGCCCATCAATTGGGGAAGGGAATAAGTTGTGGCATATGAACATAATGGAATACTATTATTCTATAAGAAATGATGAGCAGATGGATGACTCTGAGTGATCAGAACCAGCACATAGTAACACACAATACAGTAATAGCAACATTGTCTGATGACCAACTATGACAGACCTAGCACTTCTCAGCAATACATGACAATCCATGACAATTGCAAAAAATGTGTAATAGAAAATGCCATCCATGTCCAGAGAAAGAACTATGGAGACTGAATGCAGATAGCATACTACATTCATTTTTTTTTGTTTTTACTTTCTTGTGGTTTTTCCCTTTTGTTCTGATTTTTTTTTCACAACATGGCTAATATGGAAATATGTTTAACATGATTGTACATGTCTAACCTGTATGAGATTGTTTGCTGTCTGGGGAAGGGGGGAGGTAAAGGAAAGGAGGGAGAAAAACTTAGAACTCAAAAGCTTACAAAAATGAATGTTGAAAATTATCTTTAGATGTAATTGGGAAAAAATAATATTAAGTAGGAAAAACATTTAGAATGACTTACATATTTTAACTTTGAATCATGCATATGTGAGTTCACCTACTATAAATAAGCTTATGAGGTACACTACTGTTTTTAAGGCTCATTTTTATTACTCTAGACTGATGGTATAATGAGGATTCTTAAAATTATTGAACTGGAAAGGACCTTAAACATCTTTTAATTTGACGGTTCTTAACCAGGAATTCATGAATCCACAGATTTAAGGAGATCTGTTACCTTGTTTAGGAAAAATTACATCTTTATTTTTATTAACCTCTTAAATGAAATTTACTATTTCTTTCAGTTATTTATGTAACAAATTATTATTGTGAGAAGGGTCCACATCTCCCCTTTCCTGAAAAAATCCTAACAAGATACTTTCATTCTCTGCTAACTATTGTCCGAGATCTCTTCTGCCCTTTGAGGCTTAATTCCTTGAAAAGGTTGTCTTTACTAGGAACTCCCACTTTCTTTCCTCTCACCCTTTTTTTTAAAAAACCCTTTATGATCTGGCTTCCAACCTAATTTTTCTAACTAAAATGCTCTCTCCAAAGTTACTAATGATCTCTTAGTTGCCAAGTTCAATAGTCTTTTCTCTGTCTTCATTCTCCTTGACTTCTCCACAGCCTTTGGCTCTACTAATCACTGTCTCCAGCTTAATACTGGATTCTCTCCGGGTTTTCTGGACACCATTCTCTCCTGGTTCTACTCTGATTCTCTCCTGTTTCTTTTCTGTTTCCTTTGCTGATCCTCTTTCAGTTCACATCCACTAACTATAGAAGTCCTTCAAGATCCTGTTCCAGGTGCCCTTCTCTTCTCCCTCTATATTACTGCATTTGGTGAAATCATCAGTTCCCATGGATTTAATTACTATCTCTAAGTTATGATTCTCAAAATTACCTTTCCTGTCCCAACCTCTCTGCTGATCTCCAATTTTACATCTTTAACTGCCTTTTAGACATCTCAAATTGGATGTTCAGCAGACATCTTAAACTTCATATGACCAAAACAAAACTCATTATTTTCCCCCCTCTCTTCCCATTCCTGTTAATGTAGTGGATAACATCATCCTCCCAAATTCTTTAGACTCAAAACCTAAGGGTCATCTTTGGCTCCTCACTATCTCTCCCCTACCACCATTCAATCTTGTAACAAAGCCTGATGATTTAACCTTTGTAGCATCTCTTAAATATACCATCTTCTCTCCTCTAGTGCCAGCCCTCATCACTTCATGTCTGGATTATTGCAATAGTAAGTCTGCCTACTTCAAGTCTTCCCCTGCTCACTAAAATTGTAAGTTATTTTCATTGACAGAGGAAGTTTCCTTACCAGTCACTTCCTATACTAAAGAAATATTGAGGTGGGGTGCCCTTAAAAAAAATAATATCAGAATAATCACTCAGAGTACCAGCACAGTAACTTCTTCATGACATATACTAAATATATATTGTTGATTGATTAATATTATGCCAATAAATGAAGAATCTCAAAACATTTTAATGTCAATACTAATTAGTTAATATTTGAGAGAGCTATATGAAAAATACAGTAGTTGATATATACTATTTCAAATTTTGAAAAGTGAAAATTAAATGTACAGTGAATTACAATAAAATAGTGGAATACAATAGCATATTAAAATGTGATTTTAAATTATGTTAAAATTATGTACATCATCTTTCAGACACACCCTTCCCCAAAATACTCCCTTATTCTGAATTTTTCTATTTATGTAGAGAACACTAGGTATTCAAAACCTAGATATTTTCTTCAATTCATCATATTCTCTTATTTCCCAGAACCAATCTGTTGCCAAAACCTGTTGATTAAATTTTGCAACATTTCTTTTTTTTTTTTTGGTGAAGCTGGGGTTAAGTGACTTGCCCAGGGTCACACAGCTAGGAAGTGTTAAGTGTCTGAGACCAGATTTGAACTCGGGTCCTCCTGAATTCAAGGCTGGTGCTCTATCCACTGCGCCACCTAGCTGCCCCCCTGCAACATTTCTTATATTGATCCCTTTCTTTCCTCTGACACTGTTACCACTGATGCAGACCTTTATCACCTCAGATCTGGACTATTATAATAGCATGCAGGGGGCCCATGGGTCTCAAATCTCTCCCCATTTCTAATAGCTAATGAAGTGATTTTCCTAAAGTCCATGCATGTCACCCTCCCCTACTCAACAAACTCCAGTGGCTTCCTGTGGCCTCCAGGATCTAATACATAATATGCTTGGCATTTAAATCCCTTCAGTATCTCAAATCCCATCAATATGTCCTCTGACCTTTTCATTTTTTTACACCTAATACTACCCCACTCCCTATCAAGTACTCTGATCCAGTGATCTTGTTATTCCTCAAACAAACCTCTCCATCTCTTGACCTCTGACGTTTTCATTGGGTATCCCCTATGCCTGTAATGCTCTCCTTCCTTGTCTCTGCCTCCTGCCTCCTTCAAGCCTCAGCTAAAATATTAACTTCTACAGGAAGCCTTTCCCAATCTCTTTTCATTCTGCTACCTTCACTCTATTGATTATTTCCCATTTTGTTTGTACAAAATTTTTTGTCTCTATTAAATTGTTAACTCCCAAAAAGCAGGGACCGTCTATTTGCCTTTCTTTATGTCCCTGGTGCTTTGCACAATGTCTGGCACATGGTAAGTGGTTAACAAATGCTTATTGACTTACTAGCTTTTACTGATTCACTGATAAACCTAAGTGAATTTTTCACTTAAATTTATATAAATAATAGAATAATTATAATATTTAAGGTTATATTTTCTACTTAGACATTTAGCATTTAAAAAGTGGTATGACTACTTCAAAAATAACTTAGGTTTATCAAGTTATATTTTTTCGACAATAGCTTATCAAAGCATACCATATTGTCACAAATTCTTAAGTGAAGGTAACATTTAGATGTGATTATTTTTAAAAGGACAATTTAAAAAATTATAACTCATGTCTTTATAGAAGATATCTCTGACCCTCCCCTCAAAAAAACCCTCCTTTACAACCATCTTTCTTTCCTACAGAGAGATCATAATCTTCTGTTTATAATTCCTAGTTGCCATTAGAAATTATCTTGTCACAACTAAAGCATGTTCAAGTTGGAGTAGTGCTGAGAAAGTTACATTTTATGTGATAGATTATTGAAAAGGGGCATTATTCAAAAAGGGCAAAAACTTCTGTATTATCCATATCTAACCCTAAAAAGTTATGCTGTCAGAAAACTTTGCATTCCTAGTCATAATCTCAAGGATTTTTCATATTAGCACTCATTTCTGGGGCTCATTTTCCAAATCTGTACTAAGTCAAGCATAGGGAATTCCCAGAGCTTGGCTATTTCTCCCCTCAGGATCCTAGGGGTTAGGGTTGGAGGATATTTTTAGTACCATTAAGTCCCTATCTGCTGCATCTCTTCCAATATCAATCAGCCATTTATAATCTTAATATCATCTAACCCAAATATAAATTTACCCATTGATCTCAATATCAGTTAACCAATTAACACCAATTAGATTTTATAAAGGGATATTTACTAGGAAGATATGTAGCAGGACCCAAAGTACAAAACTTCAAAACTTGAAGTTTTTTACCACCTACAAGCCCCTAGACTCAAACTTAAAATGGTTGCTACAAACATTGCTCCTATCAAGTTCATTAGATATGGACCAGTCTCTCCTTTGCTTGCAGGACCTGGCATCTTGGTGATCAGGGCACTTTACTGCTGGGTTGGTCCAAACAGGTCACTCCTTAAGAATAGCTGTCCTCCTTGGGCTAACTAGATTATAGGGACTTTAATTGCTAGGGGCTCTTCTGACGTTTGTTGACAATCACAAATGTTGGAGGGGATGTGGGAAAACTGGGACACTGATACATTGTTGGTAGAACTGTGATGGCATTCAGCCATTCTGGAGAATGATTTGAAACTATGCTCAAAAAGTTATCAAACTTCATAGGCATTGATCCAGCAGGGTTTCTATTGGGCCTGTATCCTTTTTTTTTTTTTTTTTTTTTTTTTTTTTTTTTTAATTTTATAATTATAACATTTTTTGACAATACATATGCATAGGTAATTTTTTACAACATTATCCCTTGTACTCCCTTCTGTTCCGAATTTTTCCCCTCCTTCCCTCCACCCCTTCCCCTAGATGGCAGGCATTCCCATACATATTAAATATGTTATAGTATATCCTAGGTACAATATATATGTGCAGAACCGAATTTTGTTGTTGTTATCGCAAAGGAAGAATTGGATTCGGAAGGTAAAAATAATCTAGGGAGAAAAACAAAAAATGCTCACAGTTTACACTCATTTCACAGTGTTCCTTTTCTGGGTGTAGCTGATTCTGTCCATCATTGATCAATTGTAATTGATTAGCTCTTCTCTATGTTGAAGATATCCACTTCCATCAGAATACATCCTCATACAGTATCATTATTGAAGTGTATAATGATCTAGTTCTGCTCATTTCACTCAGCATCAGTTGATGTAAGTCTCTCCAAGCCTTTCTGTATTTCTCCTGTTGGTCATTTCTTACAGAACAATAATATTCTATAACCTTCATATACCATAATTTATCCAACCATTCTCCAATTGATGGGCATCCGTTCATTTTCCAGTTTCTAGCCACTACAAAAAGGGCTGCCACAAACATTTTGGGCCTGTATCCTAAAGAGATCTTAAAGGAAGGAAAAGGACCTGTATGTGCAAGAATGTTTGTGGCAGCCCTTTTTGTAGTGGCTAGAAACTGGAAGTTGAGTGGATGCCCATCAATTGGAGAAGGGCTGAATAAATTGTGGTATATGAATGTTATGGAATATTATCGTTCCGTAAGAAACTACCAACAGGAAGCTGAATCTTTTTGATTCAGGCCTGGCACTATGCCCTGTGCCACTTAGCCTTTGACACATAAGAAGTGCCTAATAAATACTTGCTTTCTTGACCTTAATATAAAGCTCCATTTATTCAAATAAGAGTCAGTTCTAAAATTCTCTTTTCCTGTGTATAAAGCCTTATATTTTAAATTTTTTCATCTGTCATAGTTCCACAAGACTTTTTATTTGAGCCTTTTTTTCCTGTATACATGCTCTGTCCTTCATTTTATTTGTTATCACTATTTATAGTGAGATATAATTTTGATTTACCCCATTTTCTCCCTTCCTTGAAATATTTTGAATTAGTCCACCTATTTGAATTTTCCCTACTCCACTCCTCTCCACACTCTCTGCACAGGCCTCATTTGGCCTATCTCCTGCTCCAACCAGTTGTAATTGTGTCAACATTATCATTTCAATAGCAACATACTGTGGACCCATAAACAGAGGATTACAATTTCACTGCAGGAAGGCAGACTCAGTTGTGAAAGCAAATTTATTCAGGCATAAATATCTTCAACAATCATTGTGAAATAAGATATATGTTAAAAAAAAAAAAGATACATATGTTTATATGTTTAATTCTTTTAACTATTTATTTTAAGTCACTCTTCTAATAGTCATGACTTTTCTGATTGATCTCTGAATTTCCATATTTTAGGTTAGATTCTTCTTTTTTTTACTTCTTATACATTTCTTTGTCAGCATGTATTTTGCAAATACTTAGGAAACTGCATCATCTTGTTTACCTTCTGCTTCTTTCATTTAATAGGAATTGTATTAAGTTTTTAAGATGCTTTCCCCCATATTACTAAATACACCTCTCTTTTCAATACACTTAAATGCGTGTTCCCTTTGCAGTGCTATTCTCCACTGAGGTATCTCTTTTAATGGTTGATTTAAATAACCTGTAACAAACACCCAATTCAATTCAGACACACTCATGTAAATGCAGTTTTTATCTTCCAGTAAAATAATATATTTATCTTGTTTCATTTCCATTTTACTTCTATCACTGAGTAACTTAATGTTTCATTTTATTCCTATTCATCTTCAGCAGATTTCCCTTTTACCTCCTAGATTATGCCAGTTATTTTTGCTTAAGCAAAAGCTTTTCCTTTAATTTCCCCAAGTAAAAATACTTGAAAATTTCATGCATGGTGAACTTGAAGGAATATTATTTCTGCCTTCATGAAAACTGCTGAAATCAAATCTTTACCTTGTTGATCCTAACATCTTAAGCAGCTATTTGACATCAGGCCTTTCCAACAGTTCTTAAAGTCTTTTTTGTATATGTCAGAGACCCTTTTTGGTAATCTGGTGAAACTTCTAGACCTTTTCTGAGAATAATCCTTTCAATGAATAAAATAAAATATATTGATTAAAAAGATTCCAATTATATCAAAATACAGTCATCAAAGTATTTTTTGAAAACAAATTTGCAGACCCAGGAGTTAGAGTTCTTTTATAGTCCTCCAAGACTTCATTACTCCTGCTTTACAGTTTTAGAAAAATGCAAGAAATGCAAGTTATCTCACAAGTCCCCAGAGAGAGTTCCGATTGTCCTCTAAGGTGGGCCAGCTTTGACTCTAAGAAACCAAATAGTCATTATGTGACTGTGTTTCTTTCTGAAAAATGAAAAATTTTTAAATAGTCATTATGGCTACATTTCTTTCTGAAATAGGAAGTACTCCCAAGTTTTCTCCAATATAAAAATAATTTTTTAAAGACCCATTTTCAAAAATCAGATGCCAGCAGACAAATATATATATATATATATATATATATATATATTTTTTTTTTTTTTTTTGTGGGCTGCTTTCATTACGTCTGTATTATATGATGTGCTTGCCAACATCCCACCATGCTACCTAGTGTGGAGGTTGGTTTCTCAGATTGCAGTTATCAAAGAGAAATTCTTATTTTAAAGCTTGACATCATTAAATTGCTCTAAGAATAAAAGGCCTAATTTTTATGTTCCCCAAGGGACCCCAAAGTATCTCATCTACTCTGTTGTTCAAGCTCAGCTTCTTGTAAAACAGCTATCTATGTAGGTGGGTGGCACAAGAGAAGAACAAAGACCAAATATTGCTACACTCTGGTTGAAGATATATAAGAAGTAGCACAAAATTACAAAATATTTTTTCCTGGGACTCAAATACTGCTATTTTATTTAGTTTTTCATTTAATTAAATGAAAACTATCTCAAATCAAAGGCAATTTCAATTATATCCAAACCAAGGATTCTTAACCCTAGACCCCTTTGGTAATCTAATGAAGCTTATAAACCCCTTTTAACCCCCTTTAACATCAATAGTCAGAATTTAATATGGAACTTTGCAAATATTAATGAATTTCATTCTCACAACAATCCTGTGAAATTATTCTCAGAATAACGCTTTTAAATGCATGAAATAAAATACATACAATTACAAAGGAAACCAATATAGTAAAATGCAGCTGTCAAAATATTTTTCTAAAAAAACTTAGAGGCAGCTAGATGGTGCAATGGAGATATTTAAGACTTATGAGTTGTGTGGCCCTGGGCAAGTCACTTAATCCTAATAGCCTCACATATATACACACACAAAACCAAATAAATAGAATTATAATTCTAACTTGTGATTCTAAATCCAAAACTTTAAAAAAAATTAATGAACTCCATCTTAAGAATCCATAATAAATCATTTTATGATAAACCTGAGAATCAATACATTTTCCTGTTTTATGTTGCTCTCAACATATAGCCCTAACACAAAGGGTGATGAAGCCCTGAACAACTATTGAGTGTAATAGTTCTGTGAATTACGGTTCAGATGATCCAGGAAAGAATGACCAGCCATCACTCCTTGCAAATATATCCAGGCTTTGACCCAAGCCTGACATATTTTGAGTGCTGCTCTGGTCATGGAAGAGATGACTTCAGATTGGCAGAGAGAATACTGATGCTATGTTGCAGACCTGGGTGAAGGATGGAGTTAATGCCGGAACTGGGGAAAGAGACATGCATGGTTTAAGTCACTTTTTCAGAGAGGAACTTGTGCACACTTTTCAGGAGAGTCACTCATCCAAAGCCTATGGAATTTGTAGATATATAGGGAAAGATGGCTCCTTAACACCCTGGGATCACCAGTTTGTTCTAAAGTTGAGAGACTTTCCCCCTCTCTAAATCTGGGGCTTCTTTCTTAGTTTGAGCTGAACTCTCATCTCACTTCCAATAAAAAGCTCATTCCGTTTTGTGATTTTTGATGTATTTTAATATGTAGAAGTTCTCTAATTTCTGCTTGCTAGTTTACTTTGGTAAATAGACTTACTCATTTGTTAATCATGACGATCTTCTGGTTTCAGTTGCTTTTGGGTGGGAAGTAGGTAAGTCGGTGGATGTAAACTTGGGGCTATCCATCTCTTCCCTTAAAAGGGACTATAGAAATATATCTATTTATATATCTTTTGCTTAAACTCATAAGAATAATTATATCCCAAAGCTAGAAATATTTAGGTTGGACAGATAAACATAATTCTAGTCTTTTACTCCTCTGCAAGCCTGGAGAAAATAATATCCAACCTCAAGGTAGTCTTGGGCCCTGCCAGCCTTCTCTCTCTCCCTTCCTTTACCCCTAGGTCTCCTCTCTCTTTTATGGGTAGTTCAGACCTGAGATCTATTCATGGATTCTCTCATATGGGCACACACATCTTTTATAAGTTTGTTTAATTGAAGTTTAGAGGCATTTATAGACAGCTCAGAGGACCCTAACACAACTAGGCCTTTAATTTTCTCTGTAACAGAATCTAACTCTGCTACATCATTAAGTTGTCTTAAAATTCACTGGTCCTACTAAATGGTCCTAACATTGAGGATATTCAAAATCAAAACAGACATCCCAAAGTTGTGAATTCTTTAGCATCCTTCTAATCCAAGTTCACATTTTCTGTGACACACCACGTTAAACTTTTGGGTTACTCTTTGTGTGTCATCACTCCATCTGCTTCTGTTAGCAGTTATAACACCCTTACTCTGTTATTTGGTATAGGTCAAAGTGAATTTTTTCTCTACAAATGTGCATCACTATAGGAAAAATCCAGATGGAACAGAAATGGAACAAAAGTTACCTTCCCTTTCTAAAGCCCCATTTACTTAATTATTACATAATAGAGTCATAAGAGGGAAATCAATCAGAATTTCAAGTTTGCTAACCCCCCCCAAAAAAAAACCAGATCTCATTCAGTTATGATTAGTTGAAGATTTAAGAATAATTAGACAAAAGTTTGCTTATGAACTATTAGATTGGGTTTGCTACCCAAATTACTGCTATAAATATTGGAGAGAATTTAATTTATTTAAATTCAAATGTCAAACTTTTAGGCACATTGAATAGCAGTTTGGTCAGGAGAGATGGTACAACCTTGTAGTCTCTGTGGTGGCTGCTGTTTTTGGTTGTTCTTCATTTTCTAAGAGGACCATGACATGCAAGTGAATTGGATTGAAGTGAGGAGGGCTGAAGATGGTAGATCACTTGAGCTCTGGAGTTCAGGACTCCCAGCAGGGAGCCTGCACTAAGTCCCTCACCAGCAAGGTAAGCTCCTGGAAGCAGAGAAGCACCAGGCTGCACAAGGAAGGGTAAAGTGGCTTAGGTCAGAAAGCAGAGTCATAAGATATGAATGGCTACTGCACTTCTGGCCTGGGCAAAATTGGATAGAAGGGAGGAGGAGAAAGAAAGAAAGAAAGAAAGAAAGAAAGAAAGAAAGAAAGAAAGAAAGAAAGAAAGAAAGAAAGAAAGAAAGAAAGAAAGAAAGAAAGAAAGAAAGAAAGAAAGAAAGAAAGAAAGAAAGAAAGAAAGAAAGAAAGAAAGAAAGAAAGAAAGAAAGAAAGAAAGAAAGAAAGAAAGAAAGAAAGAAAGAAAGAAAGAAAGAAAGAAAGAAAGAAAGAAAGAGAGAGAGAGAAAAAAAAGAAAGAAAGAAAGAGAGAGAAAGAAAGAAAAAAAGAAAGAGAGAGAAAGAAAGAAAAAAAGAAAGAAAGAAAGGAAGAAAGAAAGAAAGAGGGAGGGAAAAGAAAAGAGGACAGGAAAGAAGGAAGGAGGGAAGGAAAGGAAAGGTGGAAGGGAAAGAGGGAAAGGAAAAAAGGACAGAAAAGAGGGAGGCAGAGAGGGAAAAGGAGAAAAGAAAGAAAGAAGAGAGGGTGAGAAAAGGAGAGGAAAGAAAAGGAAGGAAAGGGAGGGAAGAAGGGAAAGGAGGGATAGAAGAAGGGGAAAAGGGAAATAAGGAGATATAGGAGAAGGGAAGGAAGAAAAGAAAGAAAACGACTTATTAACAGCATTTTTGTTTATTCATGATTTAAACAAAAACAAAAACAAACAAACAAAAAAAGCTAATTTTTTTTTAGTATATAGGGAGCTCCTGAGAAGGAAACTCCTTCTCTCAATGATATTTTAAATGTATCCATGATCTAACCCTCATATATGATTCCTCAGTTGCATTCCCCTCTGGCTACTCTTCTCTCCTCTTCTTCTTCCTCCATTTTTTCTCCTCCTTTCCTTCCTCCCTCTACTCCCCAGTCTCTCTCTTGCTGTCTCTGTCACTCCCCCCAACCTTCTTGACCCTTCTACAGCATTTGACACTACTGACCAATCTTTCCTTCTATAAATATTTTTTCTTCTATGTGTTTTTATTCTGTTGTTCTGCAATTACTGCCTTAGATTATTGCAGGGGAGGTATTGAGAAGTTAAGTGACTTGCCCAAGATCCCACAGCCTGTATGTGTCAGATGTGAGAGTTGATTATAGGTTTACCTGATTCTTAGTCAAATAAATGTCTATCCACTATTCCATCTTGTCTACACATTATTTTTACTTTCATTTTTATTTTTTAAAGATTCTGTAATTTAGGGTTTTTTGTCAGACTGACTTTTAAAAATTAAGATAAATTAGTGAGTTTTCAATGAATACAAATGCACAATTAATCACAATAGTTATAATGACAATTTTTTCATATTTACTTTATGTATCCATGATCTCACCAGATGTGATTCCTCTAGTGATATCAGTTGCATTCCCTCCATATCTTCTTGTCTTTTGCCATTCTCGTTTGTGTTTTCCAATAATTCTTCTACCCATATTTTACCTAATAGGCACAGGTGCTTAATTTAATTCTTTTGACTATTTTTGTGAACACTAAAGTAGAATTTAGGTTATTGCTCTGTTACTCTTCACTTTTTCTCCAAGATAAACCCACAATCCTTTCCAGTCATAAATATCCTTGATGATGCCTTTTATATAGTTTTTCATTTCCTGCCAAGTCATGAAATATGGTAATATTTGATAACATCCTGAAGTCTATACTCCTTTATTTGTAATTTTCGGAGGTAGGTGATGTGATGGATGGAGTGCTGAGCCTCTCATCATGAGCATCTCCGTTCAAATGCAGCCTCAGATACTTACTAGCTGTGTGACTTTGGGCTGGCCATTTAATCTGTCTGCCACAGTTTCCTCAATAGTAACGTGGGGGTAATAATAGCTCCTAGGGATCAGTGAGATAATATATGAAAAGTGCCTGACACTTACTAGGAGCTATATAAATGTTCCATTGTCTTTTGAATCATGTAAAGTTGTAACTTTTCTGAGATCATATGTTCCATAACACACATATACCAGCTTTATTGGTATTAGTAAAAGAGAGCTTCTGCTTGTGCTCCAAAGTTCATCAATGCACTAATTAATGTGCCAGTCACAGCCCTTCTATTCCTTATTGTCCTATATGATCCTCATCCCTATTGTCCCATCGATCATTCAGAGGGTCGTCTATAAGACTTCACCAATCTGTGTTTATAAGCCAGGGCACTAAGGCAGCACACAAGTAATCTGTGGGTTATCCCTTGCTCTCACCAAAGGGCAACCCATTTTCTTTTATACCTATATATTTCCTTCATGATATTCCTTTCACAACTTAATGAGTATCCATCTGACCTTAAGACTGAAATAAAATTATTCTCTTCAAAGTGGCCAAATCTGATGGTCTTTTCTCAGTCCTAATCTTGACCCATCTGCTGCATTTGATACTATTGATTACTCTTTCCTCCTATATACTTTTTCTTCTCTGGATTTTCATGGCACCCACCACTCTTTCCAACTTCACTTCCTACATTTCTAATTACCTCTCAGTCACCTTTGCTGGTTTTATCAACCACTTCATGCCCCCAACTGTAGATATTCCCCAAGACTCTTCCCTAGGTCCTCCTACTTTCTCCCTCTATTCCAGGGAATCTAATAAGGTTACCAAGAGATAGAGTATATAGCAGGAGAAGAGAAGGGGCCATAGAGAGCATCCATAGTTAGTTTCCTGTGTTTAACTATCATCTCTACGTAGATGACTGACAGATTTATATATTTAATCCCATTTTCCCCTTAATTTTTCTTTCTTCTTCTTCTTCTTCTTCTTCTTCTTCTTCTTCTTCTTCTTCTTCTTCTTCTTCTTCTTCTTCTTCTTCTTCTTCTTCTTCTTCTTCTTCTTCTTCTTCTTCTTCTTCTTCTTCTTCTTCTTCTTCTTCTTCTTCTTCTTCTTCTTCTTCTTCTTCTTCTTCTTCTTCTTCTTCTTCTTCTTCTTCTTCTTCTTCTTCTTCTTCTTCTTCTTCTTCTTCTTCTTCTTCTTCTTCTTCTTCTTCTTTTTTTTTGAGGCTGGGGTTAAGTGACTTGCCCAGGACCAGGGTCACACAGCTAGGAAGTGTTAAGTGTCTGAGGTCAGATTTGAATTCAGGTCCTCCTGACTTTAGACCAGTGCTCTACTTTGCTCTTTTTAGCACTTTGCTCCACATGAAGCTTTTCCAATGTCCCCTCCAATATTAATGCCTCCCTCCAAAGCTACCTTTGAATATATTTATATATTATACATCAGTTTGTATATATATTTGTATTTATTGACATTATTTATGTTACATGTATGTAATATCTATTTGTTGTTTCCTCTATTAGATTATAAACTCATTAAGTATAGGAATTCTTTCATTCTTTGTATCTCTAGTACCTAGTACAGTGCCTTGTACATAGTAGGTATTTAATAAATGCCAATAGACTGATTGATTGAAAATAAATACTAATTGACTGATTGATTGGCCCACTGTCTTGGGCCCATTATGTATGTCTCTGTTCATTTTAGGTCACCTGCATCTTTGAGTTTTTAGAGATTTTTGTCTTACAAGGATCACAACCATGTGTCATTGCTGGGAAAATATGGGTATTATTGCATACACCAGCATACACCAGCAAACTTTATTAATGGATTAGTTAGTTTTACCAAACTGCTTTATTTTTCTCTATCTTCATTTTATTGTTTGTTATAAGGGATTGGGCTCATCATACAAGGGAGGGAGAAGAGATATATTCGGAAATAAAGGTAATGAATAAACAATAAGAATCATAGAAACATATTTATTTGGTATTTTAAAGTTGGAAAATAAGTGATTCTTTCAGATTAGTGTTAGCTCTAACTTATAGATCACAGTGTTTAACTGCATGAGAATAGGCCTGAGTATTTATCATTTAAAACTCTGAAGGGTCTGGTGAAGACAATGGCATGAAATGGAGCTGCAGAGCTCTCCTACAAATCCTCAAGGTACCAGATCAGAAAGAAAAGCTCAAAATTGGGATGTGCAAGAAAAGTCCATAAATAGAGATAAAGATGGGGGGGGGGGACATTGCAAGAATCTAATTCTTATTTGAATAGAACAAAGAGCGTTTAACACATACACATAGAGTTTATATATTAAACTTGATAGATTGATATTCAACAGATAAACTGGAGGGATATAGAAAAGAAAAAGGGACTTAAGAGAGGATATAGAGTGGGGGAGAGGATAGTTTTAAACACAAACATCACCTTTAGAGAATAGAGAGTAATAGTAAAAGAGGATTTAAAAGGTAAGAACATCTAAGAATAGCAAAAGATTTTTAAGATTATAAAACATTTTTTCTCAACAGCATTTTATTTTTCCAAATATATGTAAAGATAGTTTTCAGCATTCATTTTGGTAAAACTTAGAGTTCTGAATTTTTCCCCTCCCTTTCTTACCTCATTCCTTCCCGAAACAGCAAGCAATCTGATATAAATTAAACATGTGGAGTCCTTTTAAACATATTTTCACATTTGTCGTTGTTGTGCAAGAAAAATTAGACCAAAAGAGAAAAAACTTCTAGAAAGAAAAAGTAAATAAATAAAAAAATGAAAACACTATGCTTAGATTCATATCAATTTTCATAGTTCTCTCTCTGGATGCAGATGGCATTTTCCATCCCAAGTCTATTAAAAATAATTTTAATAAAATAATTCTAATTATAAACATATATGCATATGGAATTAGATTTCAAAAACAGAATTTTGTTCTTTTTACCATTTCTTACTAATTTTGTTTTTTTCCCCTTTCCTGTTAACATTTTCAAAGGAAAAACAGCAATTCTTTTTACTCCATTGTTTTACATGTTTAACTCAATCTTAAAACCCTGAGGTTTATAGGTAGTTCAGCTCTGATTTTGTATCATAGTTTATGGCTATGACCCAAATTTCTTTAAAAACGTTTTGAAACTTTTTTTTTGTCTTTTTTAAAATTAGAAGGGAAATAGGTAATTGGCCTTAACTACTCTCCCCTCATATTCCCCAACTGAGCAAAAATATAAAATCCTCAGTAGTCTGGCAAAAGAGATTCCCACACGGGACACGTATGAAAATATGTCTCTTCTGCATAAGTTTATAAATTCTCTAGCAGGATGTGCATGGCATGTTTGCTTCATTCTTTTGGGTTCCTTTTTTGTTCTTTCAAATTTGTAAGCTCTATAATACTATCATTCCATAAATTGTTCTTCTAGCTTTGTTCATTTTCCTATGCATCAGTTCATTAAGATCTTTCCAGTTTCTTTTGAACTTATCCATTCATCATTTCTTCTGGCACCATAATATTCCATTATAATCATATATTTTTTGGTTTTCATTTACATTTTATTTAATTAATGGAAACCAGCTTTTCTCTCATATACCAAAATTTGTTTAACTATCCTTTTAGTTTCCATTTGGGGGCTACCATGAAAAGAGTTGCTAAGAATATCTTTCTACATGGATTAAACAATTGTCTTTAGGGTAAGCTTAATAGTGTTATAACTTAGTCAAAGGCATGCACAGTTTAGTAAATTTCTGGGCAAAGTTCCAGATTGCTTTCTAGAATTGCTAAAATTCAAGCTCCATCCAATAGTGCATTAATGTACCCGGTTTTCTCACAGTTCCTCCAACATTTGCCATTTTCATCTGGTGAGTATAACATACAACTGCAAAGTCACTTTAATTTGAATTTCTCTAATTATTCATAATTTGAAGAACTTTTTCAAATGTATGCTGATAGTCTAGATTTCTTCCTTTGAAAACTAGCTCTTTGTATCCTTTTAATCATATATCTATTGGGAAATTGCTTTTAGTCTTATAAATTTAATCAGTTCCTTGTATGTCATAGTAATGGGACCTTTATTAGAAAAACTTATTACAAAGATTTTTTTTCCTCAGTTACCTGTTTCTCTTCTAATTTTAAATTGTATTAGATTTGTTTGTACAATAATTTTTAAATTTGCATGATCAAAATTGTCTTATTCTCCTCATCATTTGTATAAAAATTATTTAAAAAAATAAAACACAGGAAGTATTATGATCAATCCAGACCTAGTCTCCAAATTCAATAATGGAAACTATTCTTTGCTAGTCTCCTTTTTACCTTCCCAGCTACCATATCTCCTCTAAGTGTTTACTGTAAAAAAAGAGAGAGAGAGAGAGAGAAGAGAGAAAAAAACTAATGAAATAGCTAACATATTGGATTACAGAGTGAAGATTTTGAAAAAAAAAATAGAATGGGCCCAATCTAACAATATCAGATTTAGTAGGAATAAATGAAAATTTTACACTCAGGTTCAAAAAATCAACCTCAAAAGATGAGGAAGACATAGCTTCCTTGAAGGGAGTAATGGAGAGAACATGGCCTTCAATATTCGAATCTTTAGGAAGTTGTCATGACAACAGGAAAGACAGGTCTCCTGCAGAGCTCCAGAGAGCTTAGTGCTGTATTGCCATGAGCAGGAGGTACAAATAGGCAGCTTTTGACTAGAAAGGGAACACTTGCTAACAATGGTTACTGTAGGAGCAGCTGAGGAGAAGGGGAGAGGGGGAAGGGTCTGGAATCAGAGGACCTGAGTTCAAATTTGACCTCAGATACTTTTGCTGTGTGACCCTGGATAAGTCACTTAATCCTGATTGCCTCCTCCTCCCACCCCCCCAAAATAATAATAATGGTTACTGTCTAAAAGTGGAAGGGTCCACCTCTGAAAGCGATTGTTTCCCAGTCACTGGAGGATTTCAAAAATGGCTGGAAAGTTAGCAGAAGCACTTTCAGTTTGCATGTGGGTTAGGCTAGGGAAGCTCTTCTAAATCTAGAATTCTGGGTAGCAGATGAGCCAGGAGCAGGAGACCTGCCCCAGTAATAAATTTAGTGTCAGCCCCAGCATGTGGGGGAGGTTTTTAGCTTAGTTCGGGTGGAGGAAGCAGGAGAGAAAAGCCCTTGCTACCTTCCTTCCCATGGCCCTGAAAGGCAGTGATCTAGCTAGTCAGTTACAGCCAAGGCCAGATTTCTGACATTGTGACTATTCTGCAATTGCCCAATCGTCCCTGGGAGCCCATGGAGAGCCCGGATGTAACAATATAATCTCAAAAGTATCTCCAGAAGAATAACCAAAACAAAACAATGAAACTGAATGTTGCTGGCCCCTGAACAGTGCTCTGAGAATGTACCTTCCTCCCTTCTCTGCAGAGGTGGGAGGCTACAGACTGGGATCCCTGCATATGACTGAGTTCTTGTGTTGGTTAGTTTTGCTGCATTCCCAGCCCCCAAACTCCAATCCCCTTTTATCTTCTTTGTTTTATAAAGGATGGTTCTCAGAGAGGGGAAGGAGAAAAAAAAATTGGAAATATAGGTGATGACAATTGTCAGTGTTGTAAAATTACCCACGCATATATCTGGTAAATAAAAGATATTATTAAAAAAAAAAAAAGAAAAGAAAAGAAATATAGGTGACATAAAAATAAAACATTACAAAATTTAAAAATTATCCTTAAAACACAATTATCTTCCAGATTTAAAATTCAGTGACCCAAGACAGAATTGTAGAAAGCACTTATGTACTATCCCATCCTTAGGCAAGACTAGTTTTAGTTAGGCCCTATGGGAGACGCCTATAATTTTCTGGGGGTGGGAAAAATGTTTAGAAAGGAAAATATTTTGTAGGACCTCAAAATGCATGAGCCCCATGAATAAGTTTAGAATAGCATAATGCTGTAGGGCATGTCACTTAACCACAGTGTGATTATTTTGAATTTTGAGACAGTTTTTGACCTCTGTTTTCCTTTATATGGCTACTCCCAGACTTCATAGGGCCCTCATGCCCATAGTCCCTGCTGCCAGAGAGACTAATGTGTCCAAGCTAAGTATCCCACCAATATAGTGAGCCCCTAGTAGAGATCTATGGAGGAGTGAACTAGTCCAGGTGGGGAAAATGGAGAAGGCTAGAACTTCTTTGCCAATAAAATACTTAACAAATGCTTTGTTGACTGACTAACAAGCATTATAATCCAGCTCCTAGGAAAGAAATTCCAAAAGTCAGTGAATTCACTTCCCTAGGGAATAGAAGTATCATATCTAGAGGTCCTGGTTAGAAGATTAAAATTAAATTTTGTTAAATGTAGAAGCTTCTTGATTAAAAGGACTGTTTGGAGGTTTTTATTTGTTTTTGTTTTTTTGCTTTTGGTATCTGTAATGCCAGTTCTAACCACCGATTTGAAGAAAGTTAAATTCTGTGTATTTCTTTGATCTGTCAATATAATATATCTGTCACAAAAAAAAAGGAAAATTAAGCTAATTTTTATACCTGTAGATTCTCTATTAAACCTATATTGGCTACTAGTAACCAATTCTTTCCTTTCTAAGTGTTCACAACCTTATTTATTTAATAATTCATTCTTTTAAAAATGTTTTAAAGTTTATTTTAAACAAGTGCAAAATAAGAAACAGAAGAAACACATTGTCATGTACACAATAGAACATAAGAGATGATTCAACATAAAGCAATAAATTTCTATTTCAAGAAAATCTACATAATAAATACTATTCATTATTTTCAAAACTGCCCAGCTTTTCTTTGCATCCTTGTAGGTTTTCTTTTGCTCTCTGCTGTGCACTTCATTTTATTCCCCCCCTTCCCTACTCCATAAAGAAGGCTATAATTAAGCATGAATATAAATAGATAGATAGATAAATATATATATATATAAATACATACATATATACAAATATACACTCTGCATATATGTAAGACTACATTATGCTTATTTCCACTTGTTACTTGTTTTTCTGAAAGTGAATAGCATCTATTTTTGTGTTTTTTTCTAAATCAACTACCTGATCATTTTCTATACTACAGCAATATTCTAACCCAATCACATTCTATCTAAGAGATTGGCTATAAAAATTTTTTTTCCAAATTTTCTGAATTCCCTTTATACTTGCTGCACAGGTTTTACTTATACAAGAAAATATTAATTTAAAATAATCAAAATTATCCATTTTACACTTCAACAACTCTCACCTTAAAATATGGTTTAACGTCTGATACTACTGAACTAGCTTCCTTTACATCTTTTTTCCTCCTGGTTTCCTTGAAATTCTTGAACTTCTAACTTTCTAAATAAACTCTGTTATTATTTTTCTAATGTAGTAAGATGATTTTTTTTTAGCAATTCAATTGAAATGGCATTACATAAATAGATTTCTTAGATAAATTTGTCTTTTTTAAAAAATTATATTGGTTTTATGTACCCACGAACAATAAAGTATTATTTCAATTATTTAGATCTAATTTTATTTGTATAAAAAGTATTTTATGTTTATATTCATATAGTTTCTGTGTCTGTTTTGGCAGATATACTCTCAAGTATTTTATACTGTATGGTTATTTTAAGTGGTCTAAAACAATACTGAATAATATGGCTCACATATAGTAAATCTATTTTAGCTTTAACTTTGTCTGAAATTTTTTAATATAATAAATTCTACTCCTTACCTTTATTTTATATTTGTATGTATTTCTCATTTTATAGCATTTCCTGAGAACAATCTGATATCAGTTTTCATTTTATGAAGAAATTCCTTCTATTCATATTCTAAGCTATTGCATATTTTCTTCCTTTCTATTTTTCTTCCTTATCTTTCTCATCCAATTCCTATTCCTCCTCACTCTACTTCTACCCACTACCTTGCCCTCCTATTTCTTTACCTACTCAGCTCTCCAAGAATCTTTCCCTTATCCTCTCCCCTCACCCTTTCTGGCCCTCTTATTTCTTTCCTGAATTTAGAAGACTTTTATACCCTTCTAGATATATCTGTTGTTCCTTCTTTAACTCATTCCCAATGACAGTGAATTTTCAACATTATTAACCTTCCCTTTTACAAACTTCTATATCATTTTTTTCTTTTTTGTCTCATCTGTATGAGATAGTTTCTAATTTTTAATCTCTCCTAATTTTTAGGGGATTAATTTAATCCCCTCTAATTTTAATCTCCCTTAATCACAGCCCAAGCCTTACTTTCAAACTACCCAAATAAAAATGACACCCTTTTTCAATAGTCAATGACTACAGTAAGTAAGCAAGTGTTTCATAAACCCAAAGACTCCAGCTTCTGGGAAAAGAATTCAGCATTGGACAATAATTAAATTGGAAAATATTATGGCAGGAATTAGGCATTAACTAACATCTAACATATAATAAAATAATTTTGAAATGGGTTCATAATTTAGACATAAAGGGTGATACTATAGGCAAATTAGGAGGGCAAGGGAGAGTCTACCTGTCAGATCTGTGGAGAAGGGAGGAATTTATGGTCAAAGAAGAACAAGAGAAAATTGTGAAATGCAAAATGGATAATTTTGATTACATTATATTAGCAGGGTTTTGCACAAACAAAATCAATGCAGCCAAGATTAGAAGGGAAGCAGAAAGCTCTGGGAAACATTTTTTATAGCCAATGTTTCTGATATATAAAACATAGAGGAAACGGAGTCAAATTGATAAGAATACAAGTCATTCCTCAATTAATAAATGATGAAAGGATTTGAACAGATCATTTTCAGATGAAGAAATTAAAGCAATTTATACTCAGAAGAAAAATATTCTGAATCACTATTGATTAGAGAAATGCAAATTAAGACAGTTCTGAGGTACCATTACACACCTCTTGGATTAGCTAAAATGACAGAAAAAGATAATGATAAATGTTGGAGGGGATGTGGGAAAACTGGGACACTGATGCATTGTTGGTGGAGTTGTGAACTGATAGAGCCATTCTGGAGAATGGTGGAACTATGCCCAATGGGCGATTGAACTGTGCATATCAAACTGTGATCCAGCACTGTCTGTACTGGGCCTGTATCCCAAAGAGATCTTAAAAGAGGGAAAAGGACTCATATGTGCAAAAATGTTTGTGGAAACTCTTGTAGTGGCCAGAAACTGGAAACTACGCGGATACCCATCAATTGGAGAATGGCTGAATAAGTTATGGTATATGAATGTTATAGAATATTATTGTTCTGTAAGAAATGAGCAGCAGGATGATTTCAGAAAGGCCTGGAGAGACTTACAGGAACTGATGCTCAGTGAAATGAGCAGAACCAGGAGATCATTATACTGGGCAATAGCAAAACTATACAATGATCAATTCTGATGGACATGGCTCTTTCCAACAATGAGACCAGTTCCAATGGTATTGTGACGGAGAGAGCTATCTACATCCAGAGAAAGGCCTATAGGGCCTGAGTTTGGATCATAATATAGTATTTTCACATTTTTTTTTGTTGTTATTTGCTTGCATTTTGTTTTCTTTCTCATTTTTTCATTATGAGCTGATTTTTCTTGTACAGCAAGATAATTGTGAAAATACATTTAGAAGAATTGCATATGTTTAACATATATTGGATTACTTACTATTTAAGGGAGGGGGGTAGGGAAAGCAAGGGAGAAAAATTTGGAACACAAGGTTTTGCAAGTGTAAATGTTGAAAATTATCTTTGCATGTATTTTGAAAAAAGAAACTTTTTTTTTTTAAAGAAATAAAGAAAGAAACATTTTAAAAATTATCCATACCCTTTGATCCAGCAGACTTACTACTGGGGCTATATCCCAATGAGATCATAAAAGAGAAGAAAGAACCCATATGTGCAAAAATGTTTGTAGCAGCTTTTTATAGTGGTAAGAAACTGGAAAGTGAGTGAATGTCCATTTATTTAGTTGAGGAATGGCTGGATAAGTTGATACATGAATGTAATAGAATATTATTATTATTCTATAAGAAATAATGAGCAGCCTGATTTTAGAAAAAAACCTGGAAAGACTTACTTAAACTGATCCTGAGTGAAGTGAGCAGAACCAGGAGAGCATTGTACATGGTAACATTATTTGTTGGTCATCTCACCTCAGTAATACAGTGAACCAAGATAATTCCAATAGACTTGGGATGGAAAATGCTATCCCATATCCAGAGAGAACTATAGGAACTGAAACAGTATTTTCACCTTTTTTGTTTGCTTGTTTTTTTTTCTATTGATCTGATTTTTCTTGTACAATATGACAAATATGGAAATATTTTAATAGGATTTTAATATTTATTTATATTTATTTAATTTTAATTGACATTTATTAATTTATTTTTATATTTATTTATATGTATTTAATAGGATTTAATAGATTAAATCTTATCTTTAATAGGATAAAGCATTTAACCTACATCAGGCATCAATTGAGGCAAAGAATGTTCTGTTTTACCTAGTTAAAAACAACAACAACAAAAATCCCAATAAATAAATCTTGGAGGGGAAGCCGCTCAGGGTTTCTGGTTAAAGCAGAATTGACCTCTATTTACATTCATCCTGAGTCTATCAGGACCCCAAAAATGACCCAATATAGGGCTTGGCCTGGGACGTGTGGGTGAAAGTTTCTAGGACTTGGGGCAGCCTCCCTACCCCAGCCGCTCCCGGGGCAGTTTGTTTGTTAATTCTAGAGCTGATCTGCAGGTGTTTGCACTTCCCTCAGGCTCCTGGAAGCCCAGAGTTTTCTGGGAGAACAATTGCTCTACCCCGACTTTGTGTATTTCTGTTGTTCTTCATTCCCTCCGAAGCAAAACTGAAAGTTTTCTGACCTAATCTGCCCTCTTCCCAATAAATAATTCATTCATATCTTCGAGGGTAGGAGCAAATGGCCTGAAGACCAGCAGACAGTAGAAGGAGCCACGTACCACAGGAGGAGTATCCACCAGCAGAGAGCTTCCATCTGCGTGGCCAGGAAACAATAACTGCGGCAGCTCATATTTTCAATTCATATTTTCAATTCTTTCAGAGCAGCAAATGTCCTCTGGCAATTTCATCATGCAGCCCTCTGCTGGTCACTTAATTTCCCTTCTCCATTGCATTTTCCCTGGTATTCATGCCCCTTCATTCATGGTCTCTGGTCACTGATATTCCTTTCCTCAGACATGTTTCTTGCATGTCTTCCATGAAACTTCCCTCATCCTATGTGTTCTTTGTTTATGTGTCCAGCTCCCCCCCCCCATTAGTGTATGATACCTGTGGAAATATATACCCATATGTATAAGAGAAACTCCTGTCACCTGTAATATTCAGGTAAAGATATCGCCCCCCATAAGAGATAATATGTCCTCAGTTAGGCTTCTATTAGCTATGTTAAGGATGTTAGAGTAGAATCTAGGAAGAGGAAGGGAAGGAAGAAGAAGGGGAGGAGGAAGGAGAGAAAAAGTAAGGGGAGGAGGAGAAGGAAGAGGGGGAAAAGAAGGAGGAAGGGGAGAAAAAGGAAGAGGAGGAAGAGTAAGACAAAGGGGAGGAGGAGAAGAAAAAGAGGGAGGAAGAGGAAAAGGGGAAGGAAGAAGAGAAAGAAGAAGAAGGGGAGGAAGAAAAGAAGGAGGAGGAGGAAGAGGAAGAGGGGAAGGGAGAGGAGAAGAGGAAAGAAGAAGAGAAGGAGGAGGAAGAGAAGAATTTTTATATAACACTTACTATGTTCCACGCACTCTGTTAAGTATTTACAAATATTATCTCATTGATCCTCACAATAACCCTGGAAGCTATTATTATCCCCATTTTATAACTGAGGAAATTGAGACAAACAGTGGGCAATATGTCCACACCCTTGCCCACTTCACAAGTATGTGAAGCCAAATGTAAACTCGGGTCTTCCGACTCTAGGTCCATCGCTCTAACTATCATACTACCCTTTCCAGGTGCCCTTCACTATCACCTCTAGTCCCTTGTTGCCTTATCCTATTGCTGATCTTTCCCTATTAAGACCCACTTTTGGATTACTCCCACCCCTACTGCTTTTGCTTTTCATGAGCTAGGAGAATCCTAAAACTATACTGACTACAAATTATTATTACGTATTCTCAACTGAGACTTTATTGTAGCAAAGCAATCCTTTTATACCTCCCTAACGAATTCCTTATCCCACTTATCACAACAATTTTTCCAAACTTTTTTTATTCCTCCAAGAACCTCCCATAGCTCTTTCCCACCACTGTCTCAGCTGAGAATCTTACCTCCTATTTTATTTTTAAAATTGAGGCTATTTGTCAAGCGCTCTGAATTCTTCCTTTCTCATCTCACTCCGTTCAAATGACTCCCTAATATCTCCTTCTCTTCTGCCCCATATTAAGAGGTGAGCCTTCTCTTTGCAGAAGCAAATTTCTCTACATGCACAAATGATTCATTTCCATCCCAACTTCTCCATCAGATTGCTCCCTCTGTCATGCTTCCTCTCCTTGGCTGTTTCCCTGATGTCTCCTTATCCAGCCAGCCTTAACATTCATAGACTCCCTTGGATCTGGCTTCTTTTCCCCTCTGCACCCTGGTACAGATGCTCATCATCTCATACTGGGACAGTTGCAGTAGCCTGCCTGCTGATTGGGTTCCTTGCCTAGAGTCTTTTCCATTCCAGTCCATCCTTCACTCTGCTGTCAGTGAGCTTCCAAAAGTGACCATGTCACTCCCCAGTTCAATAAACAATAAATAATAAACAAATATATAAAATCCTATAGCTGTCCTTTGTAGACTTTCATAATCCAGGGACAATGATATCTTTGCTATTACTTGAAAGAGATACTATATTTTTCTACTCTAGACATTTTTAGTGGCTGTTCCCCATCTTCCTCCTTATCTCTACTTCTTTGGCTTCCTTCATGTCTTAGCTACAATTTGATCTGCAAGAAGACTTCCTTAATGCTATTGACTTCCCTCTAAGAGTATCTTCAATTTTTCCTAATATATCTTGTTTACAAATAGTTTTTTTTCATGTTGTGTCCCCCCCATATGTGAGCTCCTTGAAGGAAAGGACTATTTTCATCTTTTGTGGTATATCCAGCACTTAGCACAGTGCCTGACATTTAGAAGGTCTTTAATAAATGCTTTATGCATTTTTTTAATGCAATACACTCTATCACTACTAATTCTTCTCAAATTCAATTCAAGAAGAAATAAAGTCCAGGGACAAAAGGAGCTAAACATACACTGAGGAAAATCATCAGAAATAATAAAAATTGGGAGGGGGCTTTAGCCCCCAATTCAACTTTCACTTGAAGGATAAAAGTGGGATTTTTTTCTCCCTTTAAGGAAAGAGTTTGTCAATCTCACCCTCAAACTTTACATTCAAAAGACATGTATACAAATCAAAGTAACATAAACTAGAGTTTAATTGAAGATTTAAGTAACCAAAGAAAGAGATATTCCTAAACATTTAAAAGGATAGAATTCCAATCTCAGGCTGTTGTGATATCTCAGCAAGGTCCCTCTTTTTTTTTTTTCTTTCCCTATCATTCATCTTTCTCCCATTTTCAGAGGGAAAGAATGAAAATAACATAGTCAGATGGACAGCAAGGAACAGGCAGCGGTCTATTTACATAGAGTAAGAAATCAGTAAGGGACAGGAAGAGCAAAATAGACTTATGATTATCCCTGGACACTTCATCCCAACAGACCTATTGCTAGCTTCCATTGGTATTCAACAGTCCTTGACTTGTATTTGATCCCTCCTTGTAGTACCAGATTATGGTAAAGATTCTCAAGGGAAGATGGAAAATGCCAATCACAGGCCAAGAGAGACCTAAGGAAACTGAATGAACATCAAAGCATAGTATTTTCATTTTCATTTTTTGCTTTTTGCTTTTTGTTTTTCTTTCTCATGGTCTGATTTTTCTTGCACAACATGACCAATATAGAAAAATGTTCAAAAGGATTGCATATGTATGTCTTGGGGTGAGGTGGTAAGAGGAAGCGAAAAAATTTAGAACACAAAGTTACAAAAATAAAAGTTGAAAACTATCTTTACATGTATTTGGAAAAATAAAATACTGTTGGGGGAAAAAAAGATTCCCAAGGGCACTTTCCCAAATCAGGTTGCTATAATTGCTACTTCCCTTGGAGAAAATGGAAATCACATACAACTTGTCTATGCTAGATTCTTTTCAGTCTCCTTTTTGGAGGCTCCATTTCTCTGTGGAAGTTTGTTATTCTCCTAAATGAAGTAGAACTAGATCACCTTGAGACAAGGATACCTATGTTTTCTTGTCCTTTTAGAGTCCTTCATTTTGGTTTACCTGTTCCTAATGGATAGTTACAGTCTGTATCTCAATATAAAGAATATGCTATTTTTATATCTATGATATTTAATTTGTTTGATTAAATATCAACCAGACCCCTAACATACTTGATACATTATAAATACTCTATAAATTCTTTTTGGTGATAGGTTGCTTTAAACTTGAGATACCATAGAGGGAGAAGGGAGAAATACTACTACAGAGGTATTATCTACATTTCAAATGTGAAAAAAAAAAAACCAAAAACTAAAGTTCAGAATGCATCTACATCTCGAAGGCCAAATACTTATGTAGAGTGCCAGAGCCAGGAATCAAATTTGTGTCTTTTTATTCCAAATTCAGTATTCTTTCAAAATGCCATGTGATTTTTCTGCAGAATCTATTTTGTGTGTGGTTAAGTGCCCCAGTTTCCATCTTTTATAATCTTCTTTTAAAAGTTCATTAGAGAACTCCCTATGAAGCCATATTGGGATCTTTAAATGCTTATTGCTTAATATACTCAATAGGATCAAGGGGATCACTCGTGACTAGCATCAGAATTTTGAATCTCATACCTATATTTCTTCCTGTCAAACCATCTTTCCTTTTAGAGCTTCAGACCAAAGGATCATTCATACCTACCTTTTCTCTGAACTTTTTAAAATTTGTCTTTTCAAAAAGTTTAGAGGGAGAGGAAATGCCCAGAAGAAAGCATAGTGAACAAAAAAGCTCTTCAAGCTGTCCCTCAAAATAACCATAGAAATGCTAAAAGGAAATATGATTTAGGGAAATTTTCAAAGGAAAATGAAAATTCATAGAAAGAATTTCAATAATGAACAAATTAAAGATGAATCTAATTAATAAAACAAAATTAAAAAAATATTATGGAGCAAGAGAACTAAGTTTAAAAAGCTCCAGGAAAAAAAAAAAAACACTACATAATGAAACTATTAGAAAGGGGATAGGAAACATCGTAAGAAATCTCAAGAGATGTTCCAACGTATAACAGATCTACTCAAAGAATTAATGGAAGAATTAAAATTAGAAAAAAATAATGAGAATAATTAAAAGAGGAAGTGAACACAGATAAGAAATCCTTGGGGGAATTAAAAGAACTCAGTGCAGCTTTAAAAAAGTCTTGTATGAAGATAATGGCAAATTTCAACAAAATTAAAGATAATGAATAAAGATTTAAAAATATCAATGGATACAACCAAAAGCAATAGTAATACAGTGAAAAACAAATTAGTAGATGATGCAGTTGAAGTATATACAAGTTCAGAAAGTAACTCATCTAGAAAGAGATTTGGAAACAATACAGATGAAAGCATTGAATTTGGAGAACAGATAAAGGAAAGGAATCTTCAGTTACTTGTGTTCTTCAAAATATTGAAAAGAATAATCTTTAAATTTTTTTTTATTACTGAAATCTTTTTGTGTATATGTCACACATCACTATGGTCTCTCCTTCCCAGAACCACCCTTTGTTACATAAAATAAAAAAAAAGGGGGGTTGGGGGAATAGTTCAGCAAAACTAGCAAACATATCAACTGAGTCTGAATACATACAATGTTCCATACCTATAGTCTCCCTTCACCTTTTTAAAGAAGCAAAGGAAAATAACCTTGAAGAAAAGAATGTCCTAATCACATTTTAGTAAATTGTTTTTTTTTTTTAATTTCCTAGAATTCCAAGTCTAGAGGTCATAAAAATCAATACACCTCTTTTAAAAAGGGAAACTAAAAACTCAATTTACTAAGGCCTTATCACCATCAAACTTCATAATTACAATAACCTCAGCATCCCCTCTCCCCCCCAAAAAAAAATCCTTAAAGGCAAGAGAAAAAAAAGTATCAATAGACATAGGTTAGAATCTTATCAGATTTTTAATCTGAAATTCAAATATGACAAAGTTTTAAAACCTAGGCTACACTTCCATAACTAGTCTCCCATAGTTCCGAGAGGCAGAGGGTAGATATATAAAAAGCGAAGTGATTTTGGAGAAAAGTGGAGAAAAGCCTCCACTTCACAAACAGGCTTGATACCTGGGTGGATCCCCACCTGGATGGATAAAGGATTGATGGATTTGGAATCCAAAGACCATCTTTGTGGTTTAGGACTTTGTCAAGTTTTATCTCAACCAGATGGTGAAGCCAGCAGCAGCAGTTAGACAAAAATAAGCAGCTAGTCAGTAGCAGCAGCAGTTAGTCAACAGCAGCAGCTAGTCAGCAGTAGCAGTTAGTAGCAGCAGCTAGTCAGTAAGAGTAGCTAGTCAGGGGCAATAGCAGCTTCAGCAGCAGCAGTTTCACCAGCAGCAGCTAGTCAGTATCAGCAGCTAGGCCACAGCAGCAGCTAGTCAGTAGCAAGCACCTAGTTAGTAGCAGCAGCAGCTTCAGCAGCAGCAACTAGTCAGTAGCAAGCAGCTAGTCAGTAGCAGCAGCTAGTCCACAGCAGCAGCTAGTCAGTAGCAAGCAGCTAGTCAGCAGCAGCAGCTTCAGCAGCAGCAATTAGTAGCAGCAGCAGCAATTTCAGCAGCAACAGCTAGTCAGCAACAAGCAGCAGCAGTTTCAGCAGCAATAATTTCAGCAGCAGGATAGTAGCTCTCTGTCTCCTGCTCTGGCCTTTTGTTTTCCAGGCATGGGGGTAGGCTGTTTGTGAGGCTGGAAGGGTAGCAATGATGCCTGGTGTCTTCTTCATCTCCTGGCTCAATTCCTTGCTTTCTCTTTCCTCCTCTTTCTTCCATTTCCTTTCTGCCTTGCCTGGGAAAGGAGAAAGGGTCATAAGGAAATTTTTTTGGCTCAGGTAGACAGTGGTCTGCAGGCTCAGGCTTTCCTTCTCTCTTGAGATCAGCCTGGACCATGGGCCCTCCATAAGAGAGGGAGCAGGCTGCCAATGGAGTGTGTGTGGGGGGTTTGCAGGCATGGCGAACTGAAATCTGATCTGAGGACCCTCTAGCATTTCCTATGATCCCATAACAAATGATAATCATGCCTGGGGCAATGGGGGCAGGTTGAGGAGAGGGAATTTGGGGACCAGAGAAAAACACAATCAATTTTAAAAAGTTATCTTTTGTTATTTTTTAAAAATAAAAATGTAAAGGGAGGAAAGAGGCTTTGTAATAAAACTAGAGAGGAATTCCTGAATGTTACATAAAAATATTTTTTAAACTGCTCGCTAGTTTTTATCTTAATGTAAGAGGTTTTTTTTATAGGGTTATTTTTTTAAAAAATCACAGATTACATTGACCAAGTCATTGATAGGTGCTTATATAGTGGGATGTGGGGGGGAAAAAAGCCAATCTTTTTTTTTTTTTTTTTTTTTTTAAATACATAAAGAATTAGATAAAAAAGAAAAGGTCAGACCAAAGGCTGAACAAGGGGAAAAGTGGTGGTGATACTAAGGCACTTATATTTTACAAAGAGAGTAAAGGTTGAATTTTAAGTAATTTACAAATTTAACATCAAAATATATGTACCAATACTTCTGAAATGACAAAAATTATATCTTTCCCTCAGAGTTCTCAAAAGTGTCAGATTAATTGTCCACTATTTCAAAGTCCGATTCTTTTTATACAGCAAAATAACTGTTTGGACATGTATCCATATATTGTATTTAACATATTCTTTAACATATTTAACATGTATTGGTCAATCTGCCATCTGGAGAAAGGGGTGGGAGGGAAGGAGGAGAAAAGTTGGAACAAAAGGTTTTGCAATTGTCAATGCTGAAAAATTACCCATGCATATATCTGGTAAATAAAAAAACTATAATAAAAAAAGAAAAAAAAGTGTCAGGTTAAGTCTTTCTTTACTTCCACCAGCTCAGACATCCATTCTAAAGTGTTCTTCTCACTTTTAACTGCCAATGAGTAATGCTCTAGATCCATTTAACCAATTAATATCCATTATCTTTTATAAAGGGACATTTACTTTGCCAAAACAAAAGTACAAAGGTACAGATATTTTCCCCCAGTGCCTTGGAATATATTATTCCCTATACTACATCAATCTTTGGGGAAATTGGGCTTAGATTTAACACAATTTCTACATAGCAGTCATACCATCAAGTTCATATCTGAATTCAGCATAGCTACTGAAGGTCCATATCTCAGTTACACTGCTGGGTCCCAAAGGTCATTGCTCCAGGACCAAAGTGCTAGACTACCTCCTCATAAATCCTGGTATGGACTCTATTCTTGGACTTCTTAGTGGCTAATTCTCTTCACTTTTAAAGTTTATAAAGTCAAATCCCTATCCCTTAAACAAGAGAGAATAAGCACAAATAGTCAAAAAACAGAGGCTCATATTCATAGGCCTCTGATGTAAATTCACCTCAGACTGGGGCAGGCCCATGGGTCCTCCCTTTATAACATCATTTTTCATTAAAATGCAGCTAGTCAGGGGAAAAAAAAAACTGATGGAGAACCAGGTTCTGGATGACTTTGGAAGTACACCAATCCAATTCTGTGGCCATATGATTAATGGACTTCAAGCAGGTACATGCTCCATGTGGAGCTTGCATCAGTAGAGAACAGCAATGACTGGGCTCATTGGCTATTCCCTGGTTACATATACCTCCCTCCCTTTCTTCTTTCCTTTCCTTTCTTCCTTTCTTGTCTTGTATTTCTTTCTATCCTCCTTTCTTTCTTCCCTTTCTTCCTTTCCTCTCTTCTATCTATTTATTTTTCTTTATTTCTTCCTTCCTCCCTTCCTTTATGTATAGTTCTGTCAAGATAATCAATCAGTCTTGATGCTTTTAAAATATGTCAGGAAAAATAGAGAGAATTAACTCAGATTTATAAGGATTCAAGCCATTCTCCAACTGAAATATGGTCAAAGCATATGAACAAACAATTTTCAGATGAAGAAATTGAAGGTATTTCTAGTCATATGAAAAGGTGCTCCAAATCACTATTGATCAGAGAATTGCAAATTAAGACAACTCTGATATACCACTACACACCTGTCAGATTGGCTAAGATGACAGAAAAAGATAATGATGAATGTTGGAGGGGATGTGGGAAAACTGAGACACTGATGCATTGTTGGTAGGGTTGTGAAGGGATTCAACCATTCTTGAGAGCAATTTGGAATATGCTCAAAAAGTTATCAAACTGTGCATACCCTTTGACCCAGCAGTGTTTCAACTGGGCTTATATCTCAAAGAGATCTTAAAGGGGGAAAGGGACCTGTATGTGCAAAAATATTTGTGGCAAGAAACTGGAAATTGAATGGATGCCCATCAGTTAGAGAATGACTGAATAAATTGTGGTATATGAATATTATGGAATATTATTGTTCTGTAAGAAATGATCAGCAGATTGATTTTAGAGAGGTCTGGAGAGACTGACATGAACTGATGCTGAGTGAAATGAGTAGAACCCAGAGATCATTATACATGGTAGCAAGACTATACAAGGATCAATTCTGTCAGATGTGGCTCTCTTCAACAGTGAGGTGATCCAAGCCAGTTCCACTTGTTCAGTGATGAAGAAAGCCATCTTCACCCAGAGAGATGCTGTGGGAACTGAATATGGACCACAACATAGCATTTTCACTCTTTCTATTGTTGTTTTCTTGCATTTTGTTTTCTTTCTCAGGTTTTTTTTTTCTTTCTAGATTTGATTTTTCTTGTGCAGCAAGATAACTGTATAAATGTGTATACATATATTGTATTTAACATATACTTTAACATATTTAACATGTATTGAACTACCTGCAATCTGGGGGAGGGAGGGAGGGGAAGGGAGGGGAAAATTTGGAACAGAAAGTTTTGCAAGGGTCAATGTTGAAAAATTACCTATGCATATATTTTATAAATAAAAAACTATAAATTTTTTAAAAGTCAAAAAATATTGTCCACAGACAACATCATGCTCTCACATTTTATTGAATTAAAACATTCACATTTAAAATTAAATTTTTTTCTGTTTTCTTACAGTTTTGTTTTGATTTTTTAAATCCCTTTAGTTATAATTAATGTTTTGCCTTTGTAATTAGTTTTATTTCCACTACATTCCACAGGCTCTGATTTCTTCCCCCACATCCTGTTTGCCAGCCTAGTCCCAATTCCTTGAATTTATTTAAATTGTTAATTTATCTTTTAAAAAAATTATTCATTGAATTCTCCCCTTCTTTTACCCTTCTTTCCCCCACTGTTAAGGAAATGTTTCACAATCTTCTTCCCTGACCTCCAGTCTTTTAAGGAGGTTTCTCTTGCTGTATTCTTTTCCAAAAAAGCTTCCTTTTTCTTTTCCTCATTTTTTCTCTTCTTTTCCAGACTAATTTAAATTTTATTTTTTTAATTCATTGGGTATTCTCTTCATTATTCCTTCTTCATTTTCTCTGTGTTCCTCATGAGGGTAAAGCTTCTGAAATACTAGGTTTGACCTTCTTTTATCCAATTTTTATTTTATAGCCATTATGGCTATTTTTTTTTCCCTACTGTTGTGTCTCATCTCAACAAATGTAAATTCATGAAGGAAATAGTGTTGGATGGAAACAATATAATGTAGACAGTATAATTATTTGTCCCAGATCCTGAGATAAAAATCTACCATTAACCCTTATCCTGATGAGAGAATGAGGGTATATTATTTTGTTTCTGGTTCTAAGTCCTCCCTTGCCACTCCATTTGCATTAGTTGTCTTTGCATACTTATACATCTCTTTTCCTCAGCAGGCATGCATTTCGTAGGTAAAACCTTTCTAAGAGAAGGGAGGGTGTGCTACAATCAAATTTCCATCCCCAAGATAAATCCTCTCCCTAAATTTTTAAACTCCCCTTAGAATACTTCTTAGCGGTGTCCATTCTTTCTATAGTCCAGTCACCATTTCTTTTGTCTGATTTTATCTGATTTGTCCACATCTTCCCTTTCTTGTAGAGGGATATGTAAAGATAAGAATATCATCATTCCATTATTCAAAGTTCAATGTTCATCATTACCCATAAGATCCAACATAAATCCTTTCTTGTGGCTTTTAAAACTTTTCCTAACTTGAACCTTTCCAAAATTTCTAATTTTAGAGATTATTCTTCTTCATACACTCCACAGTCTTGCCATTTCTCACACCTGACCTCCATTTCTCACCTGTGTACCCCCTTTCCTGGAATGAATTCCCTCCTTGCCTTTGCCTCTTAAAATCCCTGTTTGTTTGTTTTTTTCAAGGTTCAGCTCAGGCTCTACCTTCTCCAAGAAACTTTTCCTCTTCTCTCCTCAGTCTACCCTGGCCTGTGATCCCTCCCTGGGGAGTGAATGACAAAGTTGCTAGTTGTTACTTTTCCCCCTGAAGCCTCCATGACATCATCCTGCACCTGGTATGAGTCTAACTCGTGAAATAGATTATTGATTTCATTTCCTTCTCTCCAGTTACATCTTGCAGATGCAGAACAATCCTGTACTATCTGAGAAAATTATCTTGACTCCTACAAGCAGTAGGCTGGGACCCCAGAGGGCAACAGCTATTTCTGTTCTAGCAGTAACGCTGAGGGCATGGAACTCAGAAACCACCACAGGTGTGCTTTACCCACTTATTATCAGCTTATAACAAATAGCTGGACAGACTGAGCTTTAACTACTCTCAGAAGCAAGTATTTTACAAAGACCTAGTAAAAATAGTTCAGGTAAATATCCCCCAATTGTGCCCCAATGCTCTCAAAGGGAACACTCCCTTCCAAAAGTAGGTACAGAATACAGAGGAAAGTGGGTCCAAGTTCAGCAAAAATATGGCTAATTTGTAGTTCCTGGATGTTCCTTTTGTGAGGAGCTCAATTAAGTCTCCATGGCCTTCTGCTGGCACCTTGGAGATTCCTGACATTGTCTCTTCCCAAAATATCTTGGTCTTTGGTTCCTAGATACTACCACCAACCACTGGGGATATTAAGATACCGAGGAGCCCATCAAAGCTGCTTCTTGCCATTCTCTAGTCAGTGGTGTGGGGATGTGGGTGCTAAGAGACAGGTTGCACTCCTCCCCCCAAGTGATTTCCTCATAAGAGTTCCCCCTTCTAGGCAAGCCTGCAACTCAAAGGCTTCCTATTTTACACCAGCCTTATAGGAGATGAGCTTTTCCTTATCAATCAATCCCAATTTCCAATGATGTTATTTCATCCTGTCCAATGGTTTTCACTTCTCCAAAACTGATTTAAGACTTTTTTATACCTCATTGAATGCCTTTAATTGATTGATTCAATAGAAGGGTTCTCCCTAATAAAGTTATAAAAAATTCTTTTAGTTACTTTTAGTAGAGTGTGATGGTTGGTGTATTGATTCAGTTATTATACTATTATATTATTATATAATATAATTATATTTATTATTATATTATTTATTATATTATTATACTATTTATTATATTATTATACTATTATATATACAGTTATTATATTATTATACTATTATACTATATTAGTCTAATTGTCATTCTTTCATATTTTAAATTCTTTCTTCTGTCTTGATATAAAATGTGTTATTGAAACATTGAAATGGAATAACTACATACCTTAAAATTTGAAGAATTCTCCCTACATACTTCAGAAGCAATCTGTGAGCTGTTTTAATGCATGCATTTGTTTCTTATATTTAAAAGTTCTGTGCAGTTTTTTTAATTTCTTATCACAGAGCATTTTTTTTTTTTGCCGTATTCCTCTGGGAGATGTATGACCATCAGTCCTATAATCTTAAATTATTTCTGTAATCCTGTCTTTATCTTTTAGAGTAATCTAGACTAATCACCTTGGTTTCAGTTGAATTAAAGTGTTCTTTTAACATTATTGTATTCTACTTTTCTTCTGCTTTGATATTTTTGTCTTTCATATCTATTATTCTCTTTTTTGAAGCTTCAAAAAAGAGAATAACAGATATGAAAGACAAAAATTTGGAGACATGTACCATAATATATTAAAATTTTCCTGCTCCTTTTTATTATAAATGCTGAAATTCTGTGCAACCATTGAGTTCTTAAGAAATAAGGTCAGAATATATAATACATGAGAAAGAACAATAATGAGAAAAATATGTGCCATGTGATTAAAAAGATTTAGCTCTGAATTATTTAAACAAGCTATAGAAATCAAATAATGGAAAATAGATAAGAGAAATGACATTAGTACTGACTATCCACAAATTAAATCATTATAAATTAGTTACTACAAAAAGATACCCAAAAAGCCCAGAAAGTACCTTACTCAGAAAACATTAGACTGACTGACTTGCCAGACAAAGATGTCTGCAAGAACCATGATCAGATTAGAATATAAATTCATCTACAAAATTTTGAAAAAAGATGATGGACAGTTATGAGTGGTATCGTCTCATAAAGCAGAGAGCTGTAATGAATGCCAAGCTCAGTCTAAAGAAAGTTTGGCAAGCTATACACCTAAGCAAAATCATTCCAAGGATATTCAAGGATGATGATAACTCACATTTATACCGTGCCTAGTATGTGCCAGGCAATGTGCTAAGTGCTTTACAATTTTTATTTTATTTGATCCTCACAACAACCCTAGGAGTCTATGCTATTATTATCCCCATTTTACAGATGAGGAAACTGAGGCAAACAAAGTTTTTTTTTTTTAATGTCTTGTCCATATATAAGTATGACTACAAACATAGAAAAATTGAAGATATTTGCAGAAATTGCCACAAACTGTTTTCTCCATTTGGGATGGTACATTTGAACCCTAGCATCATAATCCCTAAAGTACTTCTAGAGAAGGTAACAATGGTACTAATAACAAAAATGGAGAAAAGTAGCTGAATTGGATCTATACTAAAGAACATAATAATTATGAAGGTACTAGGAGATGAATCTGCAAAATAGCTAGAAAAGGGGAAGATGTCAAGGACATGAAAAGAAATCTCAGACCTCATCAAAAAAAAAAAAAAAGGACCACAAAAAAACCCTGCCAAGCTATATTCCTCCTCTCCCATGTATATGAAGTATTTATGAAAGTCATTAAGACAGAAACTGAAGGCATAGCAAGAGTAGTAAAGTAGTAAAGGAGCAGGAACAAACCAGCTTTTCAAATTTTATTCAACAATGGGCCTCATTTTTATGTCACATGATTAAAGATAGTAAAGATGTTGAGAGTATATTATGCTTATTGTTATTGATTATGAAAAAGGATTTGACTTAGTAGAATAAAATGCTTCCTTGTAGACTATTACAACAAGGTCTCCCATTCATATATATCAAGATTTTTTTGGAAAATATAACCATGAAAATAATCTTGTTCAATGACCCTCTGATAATAAACATTGGTCTAGGCATAAAACTGAAGGATCCATGTTCACAAAAAGCTTTAGCCATCATGATGGAGAAAGTCCAGAGCCAAGTCCAAGTTAAAGAGGTGGTTCTTTGGGATGATAAAGTCCTCCAGAATCTTGTTTGCTGATGACATTATTTTGATTTCATAGTCCCAAGAAATTGCAAAGTTCTTTAGAGGAGACTTGTGATTTCTCAGAGAAGTTTGGTTTTTCCATCTATATGGAAAAACCAAGTGGATGAGGAATGTTTCTTTCCCAGATCTCAATAATCATCTGGATGTACACATTGGAGTTTGTACAGTAATGTGTGAATGAGTGTATCTGAGACAAAATAGAGAGAGAAAATGAGCTGGGTCCAGAGTTGAAAAACAGGAGAAAAGTAATCTGTATTGCTTTCAGAAAATTTTAGAGCACTTTCAGTGACCTCAAGCTTCTTTTTTAATGACATGAAAGTATGGAAGTAGGAGAAACTATTCTGGAGAAAAACAAAAGGCAATATTGTTAAAAAGAACATTTTAATTCTATAAAGGACAAAGCAACTGGGTTTTTTTTTTGTTTTTTTGTTTTTTTTTTAAAGGGAAATATGCAGAAATAACTTAAGATCCTTGGATTAAGGATCACAGGTCTTCCAAAAGAATCCAGCAAATAAAATTTCTTTTCAATCCAGAAATTTTACCAGTGATACTGTTTTGTACTTATTCCTAAAATATCAATGCATTCAAAGAACTAAAGATGAGTATCATACAGATGACCATGGAAAGAACATTTTGTGGTATAAAAGTTTGCAGAATACAATTATCCCACCAGTTAAGCGACAGTTTGTTCCCACAGGAAGGGCTGGAGCTGTTGTCATCATAAATAGTGCTTTTTTCATCTTTACTTTTCTTCTAATGTGATACTTACATTGGCCTTTGCTATGGAGGATGTGTCTTACACACGTAGGTAATATGTGGGACTGCTCTTTTTCATATCACATTACTCACATCTCTTCCCCCATTCTCTCCTCCTTCACCCCTGTCTCACATGAGGTGACTTTATGCACATTTAGAGATTTCAAAATGGATATCCAGAAGACATCTTAAACTCAATATGTCCAAAACCAAATTTATTATCTTTCCTCCTAAATAAATCCCCCTCCACTCCTTCTTTCTCTAGAAAGGTGTAGAAGGTGATACTAGTCTCCTAGTCTCTCAGGCTTATAATGTAGATATCATTCTCAACTCCTCAGAATTTCTAATTTGCTAAGGCCTGGTGATTTCACCTTGTAACATCTCTCTAAATAACCCTGCTCTTCTCTGACACTGTCATCCTTTTGGTACAGGCCCTTATCATCTCATACCTGGCTTATTGCAATAGTCTGCTGGTGGATCTGCTTGCTTCAAGCAATTATAAATAACTTTGATTTCTTTGTCTGAAAACTACCTGTTCATATCCTTTGATCATTTTTTAATTGGGAGATAACTTGCATCCTTACAAATTTGACTCAGTTCTAATTAAAATTGAGAAATGTGGTCTTTATCAGAGATACTTGCTGAAAATTTTTTTCCAGTTTTTTGTTTTCCTTCTAATTTTAATTGCATTAGTTTTGTCTGTGCAAAGATTTCTTAAGTTTATATAATCAAAATTGTGTTTTATATTTTATAATGCTCTATCTTATTTGGTCCTAACTTCTCTTGCCTTTCCTAGTGCCCTTCCCTCATACCTTTCTAGTCTTCTTACACCTTACTCCCCATCAGGTACTCTGTGATTCAATGACACTGCCTCATTGTTTTACAAAAAAAAAGACTATCTCTCTGTACTGGGCTTTTTCTTTGTCTTCTAGGCCTGGAATACTCTTCCTCCTCACTGCCTACTGGCCTGACTTTATTTAAGTGCAGTGAAAATTCCATTTTCTACAAGAATCTCTTCCCAACTCTTTTTTAATTCTAGTACCTTTCATCACTTAATTATTTCCTCTTTATCCTCTACCTTGTCTTTACATGTTTTTTATTGTCTCACCTATTAGATTATGGGCTCCTTGGGGGCAGGTATTGCCTTTTTGCCTCTTTTGTATCCTGGGCACTTTGTACTGTACCCGCCATGTAGCAGGCCCTGAATATATGTTTATGGACTAGCATTCACATATGGCTCCTAGGAATAATTTGATCTTCCTGTCCTTCTGCAAGGGAGATCTTCACTCCTGCCTGGAGAAGAACAGGAGAAGGATGAGTCTGGCTGTTCTTCAGAGACTCTGCACTAGACTGGAAGGGGAAAGGAGGAGGGGAAAACTTGCAAATACATAGTGAGGTGATAACAGATGGACTTTGGGGAATCCAGTCCTTTCTGGTTAGAATATAATTGTATAAAACTAGTTATGCAAACACAATGTAATAGTAGCTACACATCATTTCAAAAGAAGAATAGAATAAAATAACTTGGCTAAAGAAACCATATAAAAAGCAGTGCAAATTACACAAGGCAGTGTGGGGTAATAAATAGTTTGGGAGCCAGTAAAACTTGGGTTTTAAGCCCGGTCCCTGACACAGACCCGGTGATCCTGGACCATCACTTAACTTCTCACTGCTCCAGGTCAGAGGTGTCAGACTGGGGCCCAGCAGGCCAAGGCATGTTACAAATTAGTTACCTCCCAATTCCTTTGAGTTCAATATCACTGAGATAAGTAATTAAGTTTTCAATGGTAGTGAAGAAACAGGCCTGCATTCATAAAAAGGTATTTCCTCCCCTTGGAGATCCCTATCCCAAAAAACTCACCCAAGTTCAGGTCCTGTCCCAAAAGTGATTACTCTGATTACTTAAAAAAATGTTTATTGATTTATGCCTTGAATGTTGTCTTTTGTGACTTTCAGTAAAGTAGCTGAGAAAAGTTCACAAGCTTGCCTAACTACATAAATTGAATTAATTGAATAGTCAATAATTAAAACAATTATATTTGTAAGTCTTCCCTATCTGCTAGGATATTCACAGTTTAAAAAAATACTAAAATATATCAAATCAATTGTTCTCACTTAAAAAAATAAATGTTTTACACTCAGAGAGAGGACTGTGGGAACTGAGTGTAGATAGCACTCATAGAATTTTCACTTTTTTTATTGTTATTTGCTTGCATTTTATTTTCTTTCTCTTTTTTCCCCCTTTTTGATCTGATTTTTCTTGTGCAGCAAGATCATTGTATAAATATGTGTGCATATATTGGATTTAACAGATATCTTACCATATATTGGATTGGTTGACATTTGGGGGAGAGAATAAGAAAAGGAGGGGAATTGGAACACAAGGTTTTGCAAGGTTCAAAGTTAAAAAATTATCTGTGCATATGTTTTGAAAATAAAAAGCTTCAGGGGCAGCTAGGTGGCGCAGTGGATAGAGCACCAGCCCTGAATTCAGGAGGATGCGAGTTCAAATCTGCCCTCAGACACTTAATACTTCCTAGCTGTGTGACCCTGGGCAAGTCACTTAACCCCAGCTTAAAAAAAAAAAAGAAAAGAAAAGAAAAGAAAAAGCTAACTAAAAAAAGAGAAAAAAATAATGTTTAAATGAGCAAAAATGTTGTATAATTATTAAATAGAATAACTTAAAATTATTTATTTTATCTTTATTCTCCCTTTTTTACACTCTCAGCAGTATTTTATTTTTATTAATACATATATATTTTCCAACATTCATTCTTATAAGTTTTTGTGTTCCAAATTTTTCTTCTTCCATCCCTTCACTCCCCCTTCCCAAGACAGCAAGCAATCTGATATAGGTTAAATATATACAATCATTTTAAACATATTTCTGCATCTGTCATGTTGTGCAAGAAAAATCAGAACAAAAAGGAAAAATACAAGAAAAAACAAATAAGCAAAAATTTCTTCAATCTACATTCAGTCTCCTATAGTTCTCTTTCTGGATGTGATTGGCATTTTCCATCTCAGGTCTATTGGAATTGCCTTGAATTATCTCATTCTTGAAAAGAGCCAAGCCCATCAAGGTGTACCATCACATAATCTTGTTATTGCCATATATCATGTTTTCCTAGTACTCACTTCACTCAGCATCAATTCATGTAAGTCTTTCCAGGCTTTCCTGAAATCAGCCTGCTCATCATTTCTCATAAAACAATAATATTCCATTACATTCATATGCCACCATTTATTTAGCCATTCCCCAATTGATGGGCATCCCCTGAATTCCTAATTCATTGACACCAGAAAAAGAGCTGTTATAGACATTTTTTTGCACCTGTGGGACCTTTTCCCTCTTTTACGATTTCCTTGGAATACAGACTCAGAACAGTTTGATGGCCCTTTGGACATAGTATTAAATTGCTTTCCAGAATGGTTGGATCGGTTCACAGCTCCACTAACAATGTATTAGTGTCCCTGTTTTCCCACATTCCCTCCATATTGTCATTTTTTCCCCCTGATATCTTAGCCCATCTGAGAGGTGTGAAATGGTACCTCAGAATTGTTTTAATTTGCATTTCTCTGATCAATAGTGATTTAGAGCATCTTTTCATATAACTATATGGTTTTAATTTCTTGTTGAAAATTGTTCACATCCTTTGACCATTTATCAATTGGGGAATGGCTCATATTCTTATAAATTTGAGTCAATTCTCTATATATATAATGGAAATGTTTTTTAACAGAAACTCTGGCTGTAAAATTGTTTCCCAGCTTTCTGCTTCCCTTCTAGTCTTGTCTGCATTGATCTTTATCCCCTTTTAATGTCTATTTCTTGTGTGCATTTCATAATACAACCTATTATTACAGTAATATATAGCTATAATTTATAAATAACAAAATTTTTACTGCACCATCAGAATACTTGGAGGACACAGGCCTACACAAACAAGACTTTAAGTGACTTGCCCATAGTCAGTCTCACAGCTGACTTGGTTTGGAGGCCAGTCTCCTCCAAGCCACGCTGCCTCTCAGCAGCTCCTTACACTGAGATGAAATCTGTCTCCTTGCATCCTCTTCTACCTCTCAATAATTTCTTGTGATGTCTCTAATGAGCCTGGTCCTCAAAAGGGAGTAAGAGGTAGTGGGAAGCTGAGACCCAGGGAAAGGGTTTACTCAGGGATACGGATCAATATATAATCTATGACAACAGCAACAATGATAATTACATCTAGCTTTAAAGTTTACAAAGCATCTTACAAACACGGTCTTATTTGATCCTCACAACCAACCCTGCTAAGGTGCTATTATTATCACCCCCATTTTACAGATGATGCAACTAGCTTGTCCAGGATCATACAAATGTCTGAAGTCATATTTCTGATTCCAACTGCTCACAGGATTATCCAGCTGCACCACCTAAGTGTTCTGACATTTTACATAAAGAATGAAGTGATATTTTTATGAGTAACACTATTTTCTGAAATAAAAACGGCTAGTGGTGTACATAGGTTTAATGAATGAGGGACCATATTGGATCTGAACTGTGGCACAGCATGGGTTGGGGGGAAGGAGGGTGGGAAGGGTCTGGAAAGATAAATTGAATGAATCATTTATTGATATCCTATCTCTTATTCTGATACTGACCTTCTGATCTGAGGACCTGCTTTTGCGAATAGTTTTCCTCATTAATCTTAACTCTTGAGGTTTTGATTCTCTAAAGTAAGGCTATCAGACTTAAATAGAATTGGGGCCACTTAAACTGTACATAATGATTCCTGTGGGCCACGTGTTAACTCAGAAAACTGTATTTTCATATAAACATTTTATACATGTTTATAATTTTTTAAAAATGAATACATCAACACACTAAAATCAGATAGGAATTACCTTTTAACCTGGCACGGGAGTTCTATAGACCACACTCCATGCTGGTTGTTTATTTGACATCTCTGCTGTAAGGAAACCGGTCTTTGGATTTATGCTTGCTTCGTTCCTAACTTGTATTTCAACTTTCTTCTCCCAGAGGAGTGGATATTGCCCTTCCTCTGTGTTTGCATAAGCCCCAGTATTTGTTGGTCCACTTCCAGATAGGATAGAACCAAAGGAAAAGATAAAACAGAAAATTTTTGAAAGAGAAAACCCAAATTGTTTCTCACTTGTAAAGTTTTTCCAACTCTCTATATAAACAGGAAAGTCCCAACTAAAACACTGAGGGGCCACCTTACACTTGGTTTAAAAACGGTTTAAGACCATCTCCTAATCCCCCATTATGTTCTTTTCTACTTGCTCTCTCCTGTCCTGAGAGTAAATATTCATTAGGAAGATTCTGTAGGGAGCCAGAAAGAGAGACTATCTCCCATCTTGCCATCTTTAATGATGCAACCTGTTCTGCTCAGGCAGCCAATCAAAGCAGGTTACCTCTGCTCAGTTTGGGGATGATAAGGTCCTCCATCTTAAGCAATGTGGACATGTTCCAAAAGCTGTGCTATATATACTTGTTTGTGAATACAAGAGAGAAGAGAGAGAGAACAAGGTTGGCTGTTTGGCAGAGTGAAGCAGCATAATCAGCTGTGGTCTGATCCCTCAGATTTCTCTCTTTCTTTCTCTCTCTCTTTCTCTCTCTCTCTCTCTCTCTCTCTCTCTCTCTCTTCTTTCTTTCTCTCTTTCTTTCTTCCTTCGTTCCTTCGTTCCTTTCTTTCTTTCTTCCTTCCTTCCTTTCTTTCTTTTTCTCTTTCTTTCTTTCTTTCTTTTTCTCTTCCTTCCTTCCTTCCTTCCTTCCTTCCTTCCTTCCTTCCTTCCTTCCTTCCTTCCTTCCTTCCTTCCTTCCTTCCTTCCTTCCTTCCTTCCTTCCTTCTTCTTCCTTCTTTCTTTCTTCTTCCTTTCTTTCTTTCTTCTCTTTCTTTCTTTCTTCCTTTCTTTCTTTCTTTCTTTCTTTCTTTCTTCTTCTTCTTTCTTTCTTTCTTTCTTTCTTTCTTTCTTTCTTTCTTTCTTTTCTTTCTTTCTTTCTTTCTTTCTTTCTTTCTCTTTCTTTCTTTCTTTCTTTCTTTCTTTCTTTCTTTCTTTCTTTCTTTCTTTCTTTCTTTCTTTCTTTCTTTCTTTCTTTCTTTCTTTCTTTCTTTCTTTCTTTCTTTCTTTCTTTCTTTCTTCCTTCCTTCCTTTCTTTCTTTTTCTCTTTCTTTCTTTCTTTCTTTCTTTCTTCTTTCCCTATGCCTTCTGTTTGGAGAGAGCAAGCAATAGAAATTCTGGCATATGTCTCCATGGTAAACTTCTGCCTGCCAGTTAAATTATTGGCAAATGATGGCCCAATGTGTTAAAAAAAATCAATATATAACAGCTAAGTGATAGAGCATCTAGGTGGCACAGTGAATAGAACATATGCCTGGATTTGGGAAGGTCTAAGTTCAAATCCAATCTCAGACACTTACTAGTTTTGTAACCCTGGGCAAGTAACTTCCTCTTATTTGCCTCGATTTCCTTATCTGTAAAATGAACTGGAGAAGGACATAGCAAACTACTCCAGTATCTTTGCCAAGAAAATCTCAAATGGGATCACAAAGAATCAGACGTGAGTAAAATAATTGAACAAGTGATGGATTATCTTTTATCCTAGGCTCATATGCTATGAGACTGAGTCACTGTTTTTGGAGATCAGGGAAGTTAGGGTTTTCATCTGTGATCTTTTTAATTAATGCTTAGAAGTTTTTGGAACCTTTCTGAAAGTCAAACAGCCATATACAGCCAATACTTAGCTAGATTCATTATTTTTGATTGCTTTAGTGCTTGATTCATTGTTATATATATATATAAATATATATCATACATGCATATCATATACATATATAAATTATATTATGACAATACAATCTATTAGCTTTATGATGAATTGAGTATAAAATTAAAGAATTCTTAGTGAATTTTAAAAGATTTAGCCAGCAGCTGATTTTTAAGACTGTCATATATTCAGTAAATATAACAGACTAACAGAATTCATTAAGAAATGTTGACTTAAGTAGAAATACTCTGAATAATGAGCATTATGAAATACTCCAAGATTCATATTGATTTCCTCACTTTTATACTGCATTAGAGCATGATGATTTCAGATCAAAATCAGCATAGCACCATGACTTTGAAGGAAAGGAAATTCTATCTTTTCTAAATTTCTTAACCTGTAAAAATCCTTTTGTCCTACATTATTTTTATTTTTCATAGTTAGTGATTTTAAATTATGGAACTATTTCATAATAAACAATGTTTAATTTCACTCAATTTCCCATAAGCAAAGAGCTAATATTCACTGTATTAATTTTACTTTCATCATAAAACATGATCCTTCGCTTCTATAAACAATAAATCTTTGCACTTTAAAACAGGTGCGTTTAATTCAGTTTTAATAGAAACTGATTTCATGTTCTGTTCTATTGCTGAAGGAGTTTCTCAGGTGGCTTAAGTACCTTAATTAAGAAATACATTTCCATATCCTGGTGATAATCTGTATGTATATATCTAATTTATAAATTCTGATGAGGTTCTTTTTTATAGAACAACATTCCTGTTGTTGGAAGAGACCTCAGAGCATGTTTAGTTCATCTTCCTCATTTTAAAGATAAAAAAAAAAAAAACAACTGAAGGTCAGGGAAATTGTAGCTTTCCTTTTTTTTTAAATAAATTTTTCTTTCTATTCTGAACTTAAATTCTCAATAGAATGCACATTTACATATACATAGGACAACAGGAAATGAGAGTTGTATTAGAAATTACAGGTCTCTGTATTGCACAGCTTGCTTACTTTCTAATACCATCAACCTATAATTCTCAACATTATTATGTATGGGGTAGTAGATGGAAGAATGATTAGAGCACCAGCCTTGGAGGCAGAAGGATTGGAGCTCAAATATGGCCTCAGACACTTAACACTTAGTAGCTGTGTGACTATGGGCAAATCACTTAAACCCCATTGCACAAGGTTTTTAAGGGTGAATGCTGAAAATTATCCATGTATGTATTTTGACAATAAAAAGCTTTAATAAAAAGAATATATGTTCTGCTAGTCTGGTCTTCTTTCAGCCTTCTTTTCCCCCCTCTCAATAGTATTTTATTTTTTAAGTTACAAGTAAAGGTAGTTTTCAATATTCATTTTTAAAAATTTAGGTAATATATTGTTTTTAATAATAATTAGAATTAGTATTTATATAATGTCTTAAAATTTGAAAAGTATATTACATATTATCTCATTTAATTATCATATTATCATGGTTCAATCAAGAATAATTACTATCCCAACAATATAAGGTCATTGTTTTTGTCTTTAAAGAGAGTTTTGTCATCATATTTATGCGTTGTGATTGTATCTTAGGTTGACTTCCAAGATTTTTTCTCTATACTATTTTTAAAAAATTCTATACAATCATATAAAATCCTACATTCATTTTTGTTATATATTGAATTCTAAATTTTTTCTCTCTCTCTTTCCCTTACCTGCTCTCCCCACCTCAAGACAGCAAGCAACCTGATATAGGTTATACTTGTACAATTATTTTAAACATGTTTCCATATTAGTAATAATGTAAAAAAATCAGAACAAAAGAGGAAAACCACGAGAAAACAAACAAAAAAAAAAGGTGAAAATAGCATGTTTCAATCCATATTCAGTTTCCATAATACTCTCTCTGGATGCAAATGACATTTTCCATCCTAAGTTTATTGGAATTGTTTTGGATCAATATATTCTGAGAAGATCCAATTCTATCAGAGCTGATCATTACATAATCTTTTTGTTACTGTGTACAAGATTCTCCTGGTTCTGCTCACTTCATTCAGTATCAGTTCATATAAGTCTTTCCAGGCTTTTCTGAAATCAGCCTGCTCATCATTTCTTATAGAAGATATAAGAATATATTCATATATTCTTATATTCATATACCATACCTTATTCAGCCATTCCCCAATTGGTGGGCATCCACTCAGTTTCTAGTTCCTTGCTATAAACATTTGTACATTTGGGTCTTTTCCCTTTTTTTTCCCCCCCTAAGACTGGGCTTAAGTGACTTGCCTAGGGTCACACAGCTAGGAAGTGTTAAGTGTCTGAGACCAAATTTGAACTCAGGTCCTCCTGAATTCAAGGCTGGTGCTGGATCCACTGCGCCCCCTAGCTGCTCCTGTCTTTTCCCTTTTTTTATGATCTCTTTTATGATCTGCTGGATCAAGTTTTATAGTCTTTGGCCATAGTTGCAAATTACTGTATAGAATCCCAGCCTTCCTTTTTCTTTCAATAAAAAAAATAAATAAATAAAATGATTCACTAACCTTCTTTTCTGTTTTCTTTTTGTTATCTTACTGCTATTCATTCTCCTTTACTCACCTGCACCCCTCCCATTCAGAAAAAAAAATGAAAGTAAGACTCTTGTAACAGATATACACATGTAATTAAACAAAAAACAAACTCCTGTCTTAAATGTTTTTGGAAACATTTCTCATATTGCATCTTGAATACAATATGGCTATTTCAAGAGGTAGCTGGCAAGCTTCCTTCTCAATTCTTTGGAAATGTGCATGGTCATTGCATGGATGAGTTCTCAAATCTTCCAGAATTGTTTTCCTTTATAATATTTTTAATGTACCAGTTGTTCTCCTGATTCAGCTCACTTCACTCTGCATCGGTTCATATTGATCCTCCCAATTTTCTCCATAACCATTTATTTCATCATTTCCTGTAGTTTGATAATATTCTATTAAATTTAGATTTATCATAATTTGGTCAGCCAGTTCCCAATAGACAGGTAGGTTTTTGATTTCATGTTCTTTACCATTACAAATAGAGCTGCTGAAAATGATTGTCTATATATGTTCTGAGTAGAGTAGTAAATATAATGATGGACCTGAAGTCCTGACCTGAATTCAAATTCTGCCTCAGACACTTACTGTATGTTTCTGGGCAATCTATGCCTGCCTTAGTTTCCTTATCTGTAAAATGGGATAATATAAATATATTATATAATACATAATATAGTATATATTATAAATAACATAATATGGGATAATAATAGTGTCTAACTTCCTAGTGTTGTTATGAGGCTAAAACGAGATAACCATGAAGCATTTTGAAAATACTGAAAGACTTATATAAATATGATTATTATAATTTCTTTGGGATATAGGCCTGATAGCAGTAGTGGTGGTAAATGTGGGTATATCCATCCACATATATGTACACACACACACATATTACTTTGTGGGCATAGGTCCGAATTATTTCCAGAATGGCTGAACCAGTACACAGCTCCACCAATACATTAGTGTGTATATTTCCCTACACCCCTTCAACAGTGTCATTTTCCTTTTTCTTCTCATCTTTGGCACTCAGAATTGCTTTAATTTTAATTTCTTTAATTATTAGTGTTTGGGGCCTTAAGTATCTGATAGCTTAGATTTCTCCCTATGAAAACTGCCTTTTTTTTTTTTTTATCCTTTTACCATTTACATATTGGGAAATGGTTGTTGTTAAAAAGAGCATTCCAAAGTCACACAGGTAGCATACAGAGATGGCTTTGAACCATGTTCAGACTCAAATGCTTTTTCCCTAGTACATACTTTGAGTACCATACTCTATATCTTCACTTATATTAAGAAATACTATAAGCAGCTTTCAATTATTCATACTAGTTGGAAAAGGTGACTTAGATAATTCTAGATGGATCAGGACTACACTAACCCCTGTTTTTGCCAGACAGAACCAGGAACTAAACTTTTTCCTCCGCTGCCCTATTACACCATTGTTGGGGAAAATATGAAACCATACTGATGGAGTCATGTACAGATTCCAACTCTCTAACCTCACTTGACCTCTTTGGCCTTTTGCTACTATCTTCACTCATCACTAAGGAAGTACCTTCCAGTTTCCCAGAGTTGTTCCAACATTTCACCAGCCACATCTTCTCCCTTCCCAAACTTGATGATGACCTTGCGGCAGATGACCACACTTGTTTTATTGAAAGGATCCAGGCAACTCAAAATAAGCTCCTTCAACTTCTTTTCTTTCTACTACAAACATTTCTCTGTGTTTTCATTCATATTATTTTTCCTTCTCCCATTGGGGGGAAGGCCCTTCTACTTCTGAAAACCTACTCTCTCTATTTGTATTTTTGATTCCTTTGTAATTGTCATTTTACAGAAACTGCCTTTAGCCACCTGGAATGACAGGAGTTGCCCATTGATTGGGGAATGACTAAAAAAAATCTGATATACATAACTGTTACCATGTATTCCATGGATTTTTGAGCCTTGAGAAATAATAGAAAGGACAAATTCAAAGAAATATGGGACAACTTTGCATGAACTGTTTCAAAGAATAATAAAATATACAAAACCAAGAAAACAACATACACATTAGAATAAAACAAAACTGAATGTTATACAATAATATTGGCCAACTTTAGCTCTGGATAAAAGGAAGATCAGAAAATTCACCTTTCTGGTTTGGAGAGACTTAAATCAACTGTTGCTGAGTGAAATGAGCAGAACCAGAAGATCGCTGTACACTTCAACAACAATGCTGTATGAAGATGTATTCTGATGGAAGTGGATATCTTCAACATAAAGAAGATCCAACTCACTTCCAGTTGATCAATGATGGACAGAAACAACTACACCCAGAGAAGGAACACTGGGAAGTGAATGTAAACTGTTAGCACTACTGTCTATCTACCCAGGTTATTTATACCTTTGGAACCCAATACTTAATGTGCAACAAGAAAATTGGATTTACACTATACTGTAACACATGTAAAATGTATGGGATTGCCTGTCATCTAGGGGAGGGAGTCCAGGAAGGGAGGGGAAAATTTGGAAAAATGAATACAAGGGATAATGTTATTAAAAAAAATTACTCATGCATATATAGTGTCAAAAATTTATAATTATAAAATTTAAAAAAAAAGAAATTGTAAACAAGAAAAAAAAAAGAAAATTCACCTTTCTTCTTTCATAAGGGAGGGGTTATAAAATGTTGCATATTCTATTAGATGTACTAAACTATTTTGTTTTTTTGAATTTTCATTATAAAAGAAGACTTGATGAGTAGAGGAGGAAATGATTATATGCAGAAATTAATGTAATAAAAAGCAAAAGGAATCAATCAACTTTGAAACAAATTAAATTACCAATGACTTCTTCACTACAAAATCAAAGAGTAAGTGAGGACATTGTAGACATGTCCTAATCACCTAAGCGGGAGGCACCCTAATTATAGGGGGAGACATCCAATGCTCCGCTACCATGAGGATGGGAGTAGCCTCCTTGGCTCCATAGCTGGAGAAGGCTGGCTCTTTAACCTGCCAGATTGGGTCTGAAGTTTCTGTTTGTCCTGTTTTGTTTGTCCTTGGTCTCAGGTGCAGAAGATGAATCCTCACTGGATCATGAGGCCATGGCAACTTACTAGGCAGGGTTCCAGGCCAAGAAATTGCAGCCAGCCCGTCCAGGAGGGAAATTCTGAGAAGCCAGGGTGCAGGGATTTGGAACCGAGCTGGGCTTTGCACTTGGAGTTACGACTATGTGGTCGTGTATAGGATTTAAGCTAAATTGTGAGTCTAATCATAGCCCCCTCCCCAGACTTTGTAGAGTAGCATTATGCTAGGGACTATGTTTGCATAGGTATTATTATATCTTTGAAGTAAATAGATCTGATTCTTATTCTTTTTGTTGTGATTTAGTCATTTTTCAATTGTATTTGACTCTTTGTGAGTTTGAGTTTTCTTGGCAAAGATGCTGGAGTAGTTTGTCATTTTTTTTCCAACTCATTTTACAGATGAGAAAACTGAGGCACAACAGGGTTAAGTGACTTGACCAGGGTCACAGAGCTAGTAAGTTTTTGAGATCAGATTTGAATTCAAGAAGTTGTCTTCCTGTCTCCGGACCTGGAACACTTATACAGTATGTCACCTAGTTAACTCTCTAATTCATAATAAGCCTCCAAAATGTTTAAAAAAATTTTTTTTCTACTTTCTTTCCCTTGATAATATCATCTATTTCTGGGTTTTTCTACTTAGATGACCTTCATTTTTAAAATTTTTTAATAACTTTTTACTTTCAAAATATATGCAAAGATATATTTGAACACTCACCCTTGCAAAACCTTGTGTTCCAAAATTTTCTCCCTCCCTTCTTCCCCTTCCACTAGACTAATATAATCCCATCTTAGATTATAGGATAAATATGTGGAATTCTTCTAAACCTATTTTCACACATATCATGCTGCACAAGAAAAATCAGATCAAAAAAGAAAAAAAAAAAACGAGAAAGAAAATATATGGGTCTAGACTTTCTTCAGATCCCTGAAGGGAGAAAAAGGCTGTAAGAAGCCATTATATAAAGGAACTGACATCTCAATCATTTCCTTATTTTCAGCTTGCTGCATTAGAGACTTCAAAGAATCTCCTTTGAGTAAGATATGGGTTTTTCCTCTCTTGGTAAAGCTGACTTTCCTCTCTCCCAAAGGGAAAGGTCATTCATTCTGGGTATTGGCTGGGTACCAGCCATCTTCTTAACTTTTCTGATTTCTGTTTGTTATCAGCTTGGATAAATGGGTTTATTTGCTATTTGCTATGGATGTTCCTTGTTGAAGTAGCATCTATTGGGAAGAGAATTAAAATTAAAATTCTGAATAAGTAAGAAAAATTTGGTTTTTGGTAAGTTTTCAGAAGTAAGTTTCTCTGAAGAAAGAAAGTTGCTCAAAAGAAAATAGGCTTCCAGTAAACGAGGAAAGCCACAAAATGAATGAGGATTCTTTCACATGGATGAGAGAGAGAGCTCGTTCTTTAAGTAGGTCATTAAAATTAGGAAGGAAAAAAAGATATATAATTAGGAAACAATAAAGTCCTTGGCAAAGTAATTCTTGCCAAAAATAGGTAAAAGAATAAAGTCAGCCTATGAGAAAGAATATCTGCGGAGATATAGAATATAGTTAGGTTGGGCATATTGGAAACAAAGTTCTTAGTACCCGACTCCTTTATCTCCCCCCAAAGACAGAAATACCTTTCAGTCTATGTCCAAATAAATTAACTGATGTCCAATAAATGCTAAGTGAGTGGCTCAGTCCACACTGATCTCTATGCTCTGTTACTTGGACAGTGTTAATAACGAGCAAAGATATGGATGGGGTGGCCAAGAATCACAGTCAGCTTAGACGGGGATGAGTTTTTATCAGCACGTCCTGACCCTGAAGCCTGAGTCTCATCCACAGCACCCCCAAAAGTGATTAATCAGACTTGACATCTCCAGTGCTAGGATATTCACAACCTCCTGAAGTAGCCCGTTATTATTATTATTTTTTGCACAGTTCTAATCAGGGGTGTGCTGGTAAATGTTCAACAATGGATCTTGGTGGGCAGTGGAGTGGATGCCATAAACACAACACACTTTTAAAGTTAACCTGAAATGTTAACATTTTCTCCATATTTTCTTAAATCTAGAGCCTAAACGCTGATTGACTGTAATCTAGCAACCAAACAATAAATCAAGCTCTGGTTTGTAGTATTAGCCAACATCTAAGGGGTAAATGCTTACAATGAAAATTTGACAATCACTTCTCCCAAGTCAGCTTGAGCTAGCTCTAGCATTCCTGCCTCTAATTGTTCAGAAGTTTTTTCTTGCATTGAGACAAAATCTGTTTCCTGGGAATGTGGAGTCCATTAAAGCTTCAAAGGACTTTCTTCCAATATTCATTCAACCACTGATTTTATACAAGTGACTAAAATCTTTGAGGCTTTTACACATGAATTGAAAAGAAAAAAAAAGGATTCTTGAAATAACAAGAAAAACAAAACAAAACCATCTGAAAGGCAATTAATAAATCAAGGGAAAACAAATAATAAAATTTGAATTTTGCAATACAAAGAAAGGGGGAAAAAAAGGACATAAACGTGTCAAAGAAGCTCAAAAACCCCTCAAAAATTGTGGTGAGACAAGCACTTTGAAGTGATAGATATTATAAAGGAATTAAAGAAAAATCTTAATTAAGCTAAAAAAAATCTGAGAAGAGACAATGGGAAAAAAACAATAAAACAAACACAAAAGAAATAAAACTACATTGTCATCATCAGATAATTAGTATATACACAGCTATTCCTTTCTTTTTTCTTTTTTAAAATTAATTTTATAATTATAATTTTTTGACAGTACATATCCATGGGTAAATTTTTTTTTTTACAGCATTATCCCTTGTATTCATTTTTTCCAAAATTTCCCCTCCCTCCTCTACTCCCTCCCCTAGATGTCAGGCAATCCCATACATATTAAATGTATACACAGCTGTTCCTAAAGCATTCAATAATGAAATCAAAATTGAATAACAAACCAAAGCTTGATCCTCTCTTCCCCTCCCCCCAACATTGCAGAGAGATAAATACCACAGGTATTATTTTCCATTTTACAGATAAGGAGACAGAGTCCAAAAGGCTAAGTGTACAACTAATAAAGATTAGAGGCAGGATTTGAATCCATCTGTCTTGACTCATAAAGATCCGCTATACTACAGTTGCAGATGATACAGAAAAATGAATCCAATCTTGAGTTTAAACCTAGAAATTCAAATCTCAGCATTAAAGAGGCAGAGGGGGGAAAAATCCCAGAATTATTAAGAATAAGCAATACTAATTTATACTTTAACATATTGAACATGTATTGGTCAACCTGCCATCTGGGGGAGGGGTGAGGAGAAGGAGGGGAAAAATTAGAACAAAAGGTTTGGCAATTGCCAATGCTGTAAAATTACCCATGCATATATCTGGTAAATAAAAACTATTAAAAAAAAAGGGGGGGAATAAGCAATACTATGTAATATAACTCTAAAATGTAATTTAGAGTACATTATTGCCATATTTCAAAATTACAAAGAAAAAGATTCTTGAAGATGGAAGAAGAAAAACAAGTTACATCAAAGAGCACTTAGAGTAGAACACTTTCATAATAGTGTTCTTCTCCTGTGGGGAACAGAGGGACATTTTGAAGTTCTCACAGGAAGAATAGATTTGGTGAAATGTAGGGAAGTGACAAAACCTGTGTGGAGATATTGTGGTTTCCAAGTTCTCCATTTCTTTGTCCTTTTCCTTTGAGAGATACTTTATATCTAATATTTTGTGTGGGCAAAAGGGACAGTTGGGGCAGCTCATCTGAAGCTAGTTGCCTATCCTGAGCACAAGTAGCAATGGGTTTTGGGAATCAGACTCTTGAGTTGCCAGTAACAGTAGTTCAGTACCTTTATTTAACATGATAGGGAACAGTACTTAAAATTGGGTAACCCAGACCCAGAGATCAGGACCACAGGGGATCAATGTTCAGAGACCAGGCCGGTGGGAATTAGAACTTAAAGACACACACACACACACACACACACACACACACACACACACACACACTCTAGTCAGATGAAGAGGAGAACAACATAATCCTTCCCCTACCACTTGTTTTTTTAATATATATTTTTTTTAATATAGCATGAACCTCAGCCCTCTGGTACTATCCCTTCCCTCGGCTTCTCTCTATCCATTTTCTGTCATAGGAAGACATGTGAAAAGTTTTAGAAGGAAACTAGATGAATGCTCCAATGGTAAATTTGGTTTATTTTTTTCCTTTCTATTTAAATTTTCTTTTATCTTGAAATTAACTAACACTCTAAAATGAATATTTCCATAAACAAATTAGAACAAAGAATATGAAATAATGAATTTATATATAACTTGCTTTTCCTCTTAAATATATATACAAATATATATATTTAAATTCATAAATGGCCAAAATTTAGCATATAGCTTTTAAAGCTGTCTAGTTTGTCTGTGTTTCCTTCTTGCTTTCCTTCTATTCTCTTTTATTCATTTAAAAATATTTCAATTGCCTTTTCTTTCTTTTTCTTTTGTTTACCTTATTACTAGCCCCCTATTCCCCACTAATTCTTTCCTCACTGGAAAAAAAAGAAAAGGAAAACATAACCTTGTAACAAATATACACAGTCAGTCAATGAACATTTATTAAGAGTCTATTATGTGCCAGACACTATGCGAAGAACCAGTCAAGCAAAACAAATTCCCACATTATCCATGTTAGAAAATGCAAATCCCATTCTGTGTCTTGAGTCCATTCCTGCTCTGTCTGAAAGTAGATAGGATGTTCATTTACTGGTAAGTCAGTAAAAGTTGTTCTTCTTTATAATATTGTGGTTATTGTGTAAATTATTTCTGAGGTTCTTCTCACTCTATTCCATATTAATTTATAAATTCAATTCTTTTTGCATTTTATTCTATGACCAATAATTCTATTTGTGTAGAATAAATTGAGTAATTGTACTCTATGAATTTGGGGAGCTATTTTAATCAAAAAGCAATTCTAAATATGGAGTGGGAAATCATAAATTCATTCTTCAACAAAATTTCATTTTCCTAAGATCATACATTTAGAACTGAATGGAACCTTGGAGGTCATTGCGTCCACTATTTTATTCCATAGATGTCTAGAAGAAGAAATAGAATCCTAAAGGAATTCAATAACTTCTTCAAGATCCTATTGATCATAAACTCCAGAAATGCAAATTAATTCAGGAATTCTCACTTATTATGTCATATCCTTTTCCCATACTAAATTGCCTTAGCTTTGATTCAGATCCCAAGGAGTTGGATAACTCCATTATAAGAGTAATGACAGCCAGCATTTATATAACACTTTCAGTTTTGCAAAAAACTCTTTACATTAGATTCAATCAAGGTTTTCACAGATAGTAATTGTCTCAGCCGGGATTTGAACTGAGATCTTCCAAATCTGACTCCAGTAGCTTCTCCACAATGCCATCCAATGCCCTTGCTACCCTGCCCTCCGATGCCCCCGCTTGCTAGAAGGGGAAACAGTCTGAGCATCTGCAGGGTCGTGGCTAGTAGGGGGTCCCAAGGCTTTAGGAAGGCTGCTCATTGAAGTGCTCAGTAACAGGCAGGCTAGACTGGTGGCTTGAGAACCACCTGTAGAGGAATCTGATGTAGCGTTCCTTATTTTGATAATTTAATAATATACTATCTTTCTAAGGTGTAGTATACAAGCTGATGTGGGCTTTAATTAATGCACGGTCCTATGCATCAAGCAGAATATTCTTATATAGGCTATATTTGTGTCACCCACTAATCAGGCTCCCCTTAGTCAAGTCAACTCAAGACTTGAAAGAATCAGTGAAGTTAGAAGAGAAAACTACAATGTTTGAAGGTATATACTTTACAGATTCAGTTTCCCAGAAAACCCAAGTGTTTTGTTGAAGACTTTTTTAGAAGATTAAAAAAATCAGCTTTCAAAAAGAGCATTAATAAAAGTCCATACTTGAAAAGGTCTTTTAATTCAGAGAAAGAGTGATACCTTAACCTCCTTCCCTTCCCCACCCCTGCCAAGAGCTAAGTAACTAAGATATTTAGATTTGGGGTAAATATGGCAGGATGAAGGGTAAGAAGAACTCCAAAATCCCACATAGTCTCTTGCAATTATCTTTTAAAACATGTGCCAGATCGAATGATCTTCAAAAAATCCAAAGTGAAAAATCAAGCCTGCTGAAGCCTGCCAACACTCATGGAGTATACACATTAGGGAAGATAAAAGCCAGTGATAGGAGCCCAGGAAATTCCTGTTGGACAAAATAGGACCTGACTATTCCATTCAAGAATGTGAGTACAGGATGTGCCAGAATCTGGAGAGACCCAATAAATCAGGAACTGAGATTGGATATATAAGTAAACAGAGGAAAACATTTAAGAAACATTATAGGTTAATTGATATCCAAATCTAGAGAGAGTAGCTGTATGATAATTATAAATCTTCTCAGGGAAAAAAAAATAACTTAGCCATAAGTTTCACAAGTTCTGAGTACTCTTATAGGAGTACCCAGAAGGAATGAAGCAAGAGGGGGAAAAACAGAATTATAAGTGAAATAAGAGCTCACAAGGAAAAAATTAGAAGGAAAATAAATAGCTCAGAACAGAAGGTTAAAAGCATGATCTAAGTAGCACATGCTCTTAAAAAAAGAGAATGGAGCCAAGAGAACTAAATGGTACCATAAGACAATGAGAAATAATAGAACAAAGTCAAAGATTAAAAAAAAAAAAGGCAATATATCTACTTTCAAAAAAGAACACAAAAAACAAGTCAAGGAGAGTTAATTTAAAAATCACTGGACTATGATTCTTTTTGTACAGCAAAACAACTGTTTGGACATGTATACATATATTTAATTTATACTTTAACATATTTAACATGTATTGGTCAACCTGCCATCTGGGTGGGGGGAAGGAGGGGAAAAATTAGAACAAAAGGTTTGGCAATTGTCAATGTGCTAAAATTACCCATGCATATATCTAGTAAATAAAAACTATTAAAATATAAAAAATAAAATAAAATAAAATAATAAAGCAAAAAACAAAAAACAAACAACAACAACAACAACAAAAAACCACTAGACTACCTAAAACCCAAGACCAAAAAACAAAGAAATACAGTATATCATAATTCAAGAAATCATAAGTAAAAACTAGAAGATAAAATAAAATAATTTTTAAAATCTATTTATTACATCTAGAAAGTAATCCTAAAATCAAAACTTCCAAGAATATCAAAGCCAAAATTTAGTGCTTTCAGCTGAAAAAAAAAACCATATACTGTAAATGGTCATGAAAAAAAGAATTCAAATACCAAGAGATCACAGCCAAGTTCACACAAACTACAGTGTGTGTGTGTGTGTGTGTGTGTGTGTGTGTGTGTGTGTGTGTGTGTGTGTGTAAAGGAAATGGCAAAAATTACTTTGTAGTAGACAAAAACTTGGAATATGATGTTCCAAAAGATAAAAGATTATGGCAAAAATATCTTACCCGTAGACTGAGTGTAATACTTTAAAGAGAAAAAAAATAATAATAAGGGTAAAGAGGACTTTTTAAGCATTACTTATTAAAATGCACACTGATCTTTTTTTGGTGGTAAAGAATTTGAAGCTGAAGGAATATCAATCTACTGGGGAATGGCTGAACAAATTGTATATGAATGTAACAGAATACTATTGATAAGCATATCAATACTGAAATGACAAGCAGATAGATTTCAGAAAAACCTGAAAAAGTTTATGTGAATATGTGAATTGATGCTGAGTGAAGTGAGCAGAACCAGAACAACATTATAAACAGTAATAACAACATTGTGTGATGATCAACTATGAAAGACTTCACTCTTCTCAACAAGGAACATAGAATCTAAATATAAATTGAAGCATATTATTTTCATTTTGTTTTGTTTTGTTTTTTCTTTCTTGTGGTTTTCCCCTTTTGTTTTGATTCTTCTTTCACAACATGACTAATGTGGAAATATGTTTATCATGATTATACTTGGATAACCTGTATCAGACTGATTGATGTCTTGGAGAGGGGAGTGGGAAAACAGGGAGGGAGAAAAATTTGGAACTCAAAATCTTACAAAGATGAATATTGAAAACTATCTTTACATGTAACTGGAAAAAGAAAATACTATTAAAAAATAAAAGATGATAGCTAGGAGAAACTTCGAAATGCAAAGTCTGCAAATAGGATTTTAAGATGAACTTATAATGTTAAATACCATTGAGAAGTTGTTGCTGTTCAGTTATTTCAGTAGTGTCTGACTCTTCCAGATCCCATTTGGAATTTTCTTGGCAAAGATATTGGAGTGTTTTTGCCAGTTCTTGCTCCAGCTCATTTTACATCTGAGGAAATTGAGATAAGCAGGGTTAAGTGATTTGCCTAGGGTCACATAGCTAGTAAATATATGGAATCAGATTTGAACTCAGGAAGATAAGTCTTCAGAACTTTAATCAGGTACTTTATCTATTGAGACACCTAAAGAAATTTAAAGAGATTAAATGATAATGAAGTCATTATTAAAAGGAGGAAGAAAGTGTTTCTTTAGAGTTTGAATGAGCTCAGAAGTTAAGAAACAAAGAAGGTGGAGGTAATTAGGCTCTTTTTTGATTGTTTTAAGAGAGGAAAGAAAAGGGAGAAAAAAGAATACATTAGGGAAAAAATGAGAAAGAAGGAAGCGAAACTTATTACATATCATAACTGGGGGTTGTGAGAAGAGTATACAAATATGGAGAAAGGATAAGAGAACAGGGCCTCCTGCTTAGCATGGGTAACTTGGAGCAAGAGGACCTGCCCTAAAGCTTTCTCTTATTATGGATAAGAAGGCTCCTTTTGTTAATTATTGAATAAATAAAGAAAAAAACCTTTACTTTGTATAAAGCATTGAAGTTACAAACAGAAAAAAATTAGACAGCCTCTGCTCTAAAGGAGCATGTTAGGATAATTAAGGTAAATAATATATAAAACAAAGTTCAGCAGCAAAAAGAAATGTGTGGTTAAATGTTTATCGGCCAGCTTTCCTATATATGTGTATATATCCATATTTATACTTATGTAAATATATACATTTGTAAATAAACTCACAACCCACTTGTAGGTTTAATCCACGTTATTAACATTATTTCCATTTTCTCCATCACTTTAAGTGTAAACAATTAGCAATAAATCAAATTCTGAGCCCTATTTATTTCTAAGATATAAATGCCCACACTGAAAATTGCCAATATAAGCCAGCTCCAGCACACTCCTGGATGCAGGGAAAATAGGAACATCCAGAAATCCTAAGGTGCAGCTGATGGCAAGACCCAGGGGTCCTTGTTACATAAGTTAAGTCAGATGACAGTGGTAGGAGACTAGAGGACACAGAGACGTGATGGCCCTCTATGTTACCTGAAGTAAATGAATTGTTGATTCCCATCTAAGCTGAACCATGTGCAAGGAGAGGGAGGGCACTCCTGTTGGTGGTAATTCTTCCTGCCACCTACTGATTTTGCGGGGGGAAAGCTAGAAAAGAAGGCACACAACAAGGTGATATTTATATATTTTTTCATATATACATACATATACATATATATGTAAATTTTAAAAATGCTTTACATCACTCATTGCTTGCTGGATATATTCAACTGCATATCTTGCCTGGATCTAAACTCAATATATCCAAAATAAAGTTTATTCATTTTCTCCTTCCAAACTTGCTTGCTTCTTCACTGAACTTTTTCATTTCTATTAAAGATAACATCAACTCTATGTAATAAAAACTCCTGGGGAAATTGGAAAGCAATCTAATAGAGATTAGGCTTAGACCAACACCTTATGCCAAATTCCACACTACATTCTAAATGGATATGCATCTTTAATATTAAAGATTATACTATAAAAAATTAGAAGAAAAACAGATCATATACTTCTCACAGTACGGGTAGGAGATTTATTTTTAGCAAGAGGTAGAGGCGATTACAAAAGATAAAATAAATAACTTGGGTTATATAATCCATTCTTTCATTCCCATCCTTTTTCTCATCTCTATCCCCACTCTTCTCTACCCTTCTATGGCCCTCTGGAACTCTTGGTCTGTTATAATGAGTATCATCTTTAGACCTGTGCCCTTTCACAGAAAAGTACATTACATACATTTTTATATGCATATGAATATACACACTACATATACATATACATACATACTCCCTAGGGCAAGGACTGTTTTGTTTTTGCATTGCCAGCACCCATATGGAGCTTTATAACTGCTTATTGAATTGAAGTCCTATGAATCCTGCCACCACAACATCTTTCCCCTCACATCTGTCCATTTTTTTTCTTTTTAAATTAATTTTATAATTATAAATTTTTTTGACAGTATATATGCATGAGTAATTTTTTTATCACATTTTTCCCTTTATTCATTTTTCCAACTTTTCCCCTCCCTTCCTCTACTCTCTCCCCTAGATGACAGGCAATCCCATACATTTTACATGTGTTACAGTATAACCTAGATACAATATATGTGTGTAAATCCAATTTTCTTGTTGCACATTAAGGATTGGTTTCTGAAGATATAAGTAACCTGAGTAGATAGACAGTAGTGCTAATATTTTACATTCATTTCCCAGTGTTCCTTCTCTGGGTGTAGTTGTTTCTGTCCATCATTGATCAATTGGAATTGGATTAGCTCTTCTCTATGTTGAAGAAATCCACTTCCATCAGCATACATCCTCATACAGTATCATTGCTGAAGTATATAATGATCTCCTAGTTCTGCTCGTTTCACTCAGCATCAGTTGATGTAAGTCTCTCCAAGCCTCTTGTATTCATTCTGCTGGTCATTTCTTACAGAGCAATAATATTCCATAACATTCATATACCATAATTTACCCAACCATTCTCCAATTGATGGGCATCTGTTCATCTTCCAGTTTCTGGTCACTATGAAAAGGGCTGCCACAAACATTTTGGCACATACAGGTCCCTTTCCCTTCTTTAGTATTTTCTTGGGATATAAGCCCAGTAGTAGCACTGCTGGATCAAAGGGTATGCACAGTTTGATAACTTTTTGGGCATGGTTCCAAATTGCTCTCCAGAATGGTTGGATTCTTTCACAACTCCACCAACAATGCATCAGTGTCCCAGTTTTCCCACATCCCCTCCAACATTCATCATTATTTGTTCCTGTCATCTTAGCCAATCTGACAGGTGTGTAGTGGTATCTCAGAGTTGTCTTAATTTGCATTTCTCTGATCAGTAGTGATTTGGAACACTCTTTCATATGTCATCTACCTATTTTCTTGAGCTGGAAGAGACCTCAATATCCCTTCTGTACACTCACATTGCTGCTACCTGATTCAAGCCCTTATATTTTCTTGCCTGAACTACTGCAGTAACCTTCTAATTGGGTTTTGTGATTCCGTCTCTTCTCTCTATTCTATCTTCTACATAGCTGTGAAAAGGCAGGACTTTTGAGAATTTGAGAATACAGTTTTAATTAGGGTAAAATACAGAAATCTAATTTAGTTAGTTTCTGTCTTAAGGCACATCAAATAGATGTGGCACTTTTCAGCACTGATGTGATTCAGGACAATTCCAGTGGTCTGGAAAGAGCCAACTGAATCCAGAAAGAGGACTGTGGAGACTGAACATGACACAACATAGAAAAAAAGAAATGTCACCTTTTTTGCTTGCTCTTTATTTTTTTTTCTTATTTTTTTCTTTTTGATCTTATTTTTCTTATGCAGTGTGATAAATGTGGAAACATGTACAGAAGAAGAATTGCATATGTCTGACATATATTGGATTTCTTGCTATTTAGGGAAGGTTTGGAGGGAAGGGAGGGAAAAAATTCAGAACACAAGGTTTTGCAAGAGTGAATGTTGAAAACTATCTCTGCATATATTTTGAAAATAAAAAGCTATTATTATTATTAGAAAGATACATAAAGAAAGATCCTACTCCCAGTGACACAAATAACAAAGGAAAAAAGTGAAATCTAATATGTAACAATTAAAAAACAAATTTTCCATAAAAAGACAAATTCTCAAAACATGGTCTGCTGGGGAAATCCCAATTCAAGAAGATATATTCCAAATATGCATCTATGATCTCATCAATATAGGTATTTCCTCCAATAATGCAGATTATGGCCCATCTTTTCCTGCCTATCCTATGAACCTTATTTTTCATAAGTTTACCACAGTGGATTACATAGTGTCCTATTGACATTTTGAGGATAGTATATAGTGATAATCATTTGTTCTTCTACATGAGTAATTTTCTTGTTCTTTCTTTTTTCATTCTTTTCATTTTTGTTCTTTTTCTTGTTTTTCTTATTTTCATTTATATTCTCATTTTTCTTGTTCTCATTTTCATTCTTGTTCTTCTTGTTCTCATTTTCATTCTTGTTCTTCTTGTTCTTATTTTCATTCTTGTTCTTCCTGTTCTCATTTTTGCTCTTGTTCTCCTTGTTCTCATTTTTAAAATTTTTGTTCTTTTTTGTCTCATTCTTCTTGTTCTTAGTCTTGTTCATATTCTCATTCTTGTTCTTCTTGTGCTTGTTCTCATTCTTCTTATAATTGTTCTTATTTTTTTTCTTATTCTCATTCTTCTTGTTCTTTTTCTGCTCTTACATACTCCTTTTATTTGGATATGTGTATATCTACATGTGATCTAACTATAATGCATGGAGAGCTAGGAACAGATAATCTCTAGAATGTTGTTTACCCCTTTCCATGAAAAATTTTAATTCCTGTTTAAAAGGGTGTTTTCTATATCTTTCAGTAAATTGTGTAAGGAAAATAATATTCTTTTATAGAATATTGTTTGCAAAGGACTGGTCTTCTGTTTGAATTCTTCTCACAGTATTTTATATAGTTGGAAAAGCAGGCATATAGGTTAGAGTTTATTAATATCGCTCACCTTAAGGGCTGATATTATATCTGTGAAATATTTGCCTCCTTCATATTGGTCTCAAAGTTGTGTTATCTTCAGTATGGACCAAATCCATGCTTATACACTTGGTTAAAAAAGGTTGTTTTCCCCCATCTTTTTTTTCTTTCCAATGGCATTTTTGTTTCCTCCTATTAACACATGAATAACTATGCTTATTCCAATATAATTGGTGGTTGAAAAGATTTTGATTGTCCTACTTAAAAATGATCTTTTGTAACTTTGCTTAGTTGAGCCTCTTGACCAGCATTTCGTAAATTATTTCTTCCTTTCATTGATTCTATATTTTATAAAGTAATATTATTCTTAATCTTCCTCTATATAAGATTTTTATATATTTATGCCTATCCTAGACCAGGTTTTTTTCAACTTTTTCTACTCACAACCCCTTTTCACCCAAGAAATTTTTATAGGGCCCTGTCTCAAATCTGAATTGTGTCTCTGCAGTCAAATCATCATTTGTACTATATATCTATATATATTTATACTATATACCAGGCACTGTGCTAGGCTCTGGGGATACAAATACAAGGAAAAAAAAAAAAAGATAGCCCTTGCCCTGAAGAAGTTATATTTAGGGTTAGACAATGCAGAAAGGGGAGCTGAAAAAGAGGAAGAAGGGAATTTGTCCCATGATGGTGAAGTCTATGAGATATGGCTGATCTAAATCATTCCACAAAATGGAGGTTCCAGGAGGAACTTACCAATGAGAGAAGGGGACCTCGAAGGGAGAGGTCAGTTTAAGTATGGTGGCAAAGTCAGGAGGGTAAAACATGGCTTGTGTGGTCCTTCTTCAAAGTGGATTTTCTGAGAATAAGGGAGAGAGGGAGAAGACGGCTGAATAGAGTATATCTGAAATTATTCCCTTGCTGATCTTTTTGCAAATATTTATAATGAGCACTGTAAGTACTAACTGACCAAATCTCATGAAATGTTTGTTTTCTGTAGGCATATTATAAAATCTTCTCTGTTAAATCCTTTATTTGACTCTCTAAAGAGATTGTAAGCCATCCAGCTTACATCTTTGCTCAGCAGAGCAAATTCTGTCTTTTGTTTCTATTTTTAACCAAAAGGTCAAGATTGAAATGATTTCTTTCTCAGATAATATTCCCATTCACTGATTATTTGACAAAGATCTCCCTTTAAAAGGACTCACACAGCTAAGTTAATGTTTATAAACTAAGCATTGTGTGATTGTTACTATACTATGTCTCTTTTTCTGCCCCTTTGCATCATCATTTGCATGCATAGAAATGGAAAGGGACTACCCAGGACAGAGAGCCATTTTGTATCTCTTTCATTCTTTGTTTCTTGGGTTGCCATGATTTAGACTTCATGGCCCGGCTACTGATGATGAACTTTTCTGGGCTGGGTCTCAGAAAGCAGACTCAGTCAAGCAAAGATTGCACATGGAGCCTTTTTGATATGATAAAATCTACTAGAGACTTTGAGAACATAGGGTCATCTCCACTGACATTGAAGTAAGACTGTAGAAGATTATCAAAGATCAGAATACAAACACAGTTCATCACCACTATTCTTCCCTCCTCAGGAAAAAAAAAAATCCACAGGAACTACCTCCTAACCTTACAGGGCAAGATCACTAAAAAGCACCTTCATCTTTTCTAACTATATAACATGGAATTTTCTTTTTTGTCCCCTGTTGTCTTTAATGTCAAAGTTATAAATCGTGTGTACAATTTTATTTCAGTTCTACTTTCTTCATTCCATGTCCCTTGGTCTAAATCTACTAATTTCTGAATGCAAGTTTGCCATTTCTTGTGGCTTAAGAATAGTCCATCATAGTTACTTGAATGGGCCTATAATTCTTCTCTTACCACAAGGATTATTTATAGTTGGTGACTCCTTGATTATCCAAAGGTGTGAGCAGACCTGTCTGCCTTGGACTGGGTTGGGTTTAAGGAGCATAGGATTTGGGGAGGTAACTGAAGGAACCCAAACTTGAGGAACTGGACAGTCAGCTTCCATCCAAAAGGGTGAAAAAGGAAGGGGGAAGGGCATTGGCAAGAAGCTTTATATTTATTCAACCCATTGTCATCCATAGAGATGTGATTTATTTGCAGGTTCCCTCCCCTTCCCTATTATAAACAATAGTCCGACTATTTCTGCACAGAACATTTTTCCCTGTATGGATGGATAACCCTTTAGACAGTCTTAGTAATATAAATGAGTCAAAAAATATATACTTTTTTTCTTGACCATTTATTGCATAATTACAAATTACTTTCTAAAAAGTGCATAGTGTATCTGTTTAAACAGAGCCTTTACAAGTACTGAATTTTGTTGCCTATTATCTTTGCCAATTTGATGAGTCAGTGGAATCACAAACTTATTTTAATTTACATATCTGATGAGAGATTTTGAACATTCTTTCCCATGTTGTTCATAATCTATGTGTATTTCTTATTCAAAAACAGCCCTTTCTATACTCTATCCACTAATCTGCTGGAGACTTGCTTATATATATATATATATATATATATATATATATATATATATATATATATATATATGAGTCATTTTCTTATAAATTTTGGTTGTCAAGACTTAGAAGAAATATTTTGTAAAAATACTTATTCCCAGAGTTCCTTCTTTCTTATCCTTGATACTTAGCTTTTGCTGTACAAAAACTTTTATTTTCATGTAATAGAATTCATCTATTTAATCTTGAAAAATTTCCTCTAAGTCCCAGCTTGTTAAAAATTTATCACTGTGATAGAGAAGACCATCTTCATTCAAAGAGAGGACTGTGGGGACTGAGTGTGGATCAAAACATAATATTTTCACCGTTTTTATTGTTGTTTGCTTAGTTTTTGTTTTTTCTCTTTTTTTTTTTCCTTTTTGATCTGATTTTTCCTGTGCAGCGTGATAATTGTAGAAATATATATAAATAATTGCACATGTTTAAAATATATTAGATTACTTGCTGTCTAGGGAAGAAGGTGGGGGAAGAGAGGAAGGAAAAAATTGGAACACAAGGTTTTGCAAGGGTGAATGTTAAAACTATTCATATATTTTGAAAATAAAAATCTTATTAAAAAAAAAAAGAGGGGGGGGGGCAGCTAGTTGGTGCAGTGGATAGAGCACCAGCCCTGAATCAGGAGGACTTGAGTTCAAATTTGACCTCAGACACTTTAACACTTCCTAGCTGTGTGACCTTGGGCAAGTCACTTAACTCCGATTATCTCAGCCAAAAAAAAAAGAAAAGAAAAGAATTTATCACCTCTCCACCCTCAGAAAGATATGATTTTTCTTGTTTTCCATTCTCTAGTTCACTTGGAATGTATCAGGGATTATAGAAAAATGGTGGCCTGTTCCACTTTATCAACAAACTGCTATCCAATTTTCCCACCGTGTTTGGATACTGATTAATGTTCTTGATATTTTGTGATTCTATATTTATTGAACAGTAAAGTACTTTGTGTATCTGCTTTTGAATGCAATTTATTTCCCTGAAATGTTTTTCTTTTTTTTTAATACATTACTAGATAATTTTTTGTAATTACCGTTTTATAGTATAATTTGAAATCTGGCAATTAAACTTCACAATTCTTTTCATAATTTCCCTTGGAAAATGTTAGTATTTGTGACCTTTTGTTCTGCTATGTGAATTTTGTAATTATCTCATTTAATTCTAGGAAATATGCCAGTTGTATTTTTCACCACAGCCCTTGCTATTATATTGACATGTAGTTATCACAATACTTTAAAAATCAAGTAATTGGATGCCTGATTATACATCATGAGCCATGAGTTGGTGGATGACGCAACAACTCTCCCTGTTCAGTTAGAGGTGCCCAGGAGTACCCTTGTCAAGAGGACACAGTAGAACTAAGCAGTTCATAAGAAAGAAAGCTGCTTTTTCAGATTATTGAGTGACTTGGGGCTTGGAGGATAGGACTCATGTTCAGAGAAGCCATCCAAGTCTGTGCTCCTTGAAAGTGAGCCGAGGGAGCCCCATGGGTACTTTTAGACTTAAGCAGATCCTTGTCAAACTTCACATTATGAGACTGCTTGGGCTATGGCCATAGTTGTGCCAGTCTAGACTATTTGTTGCAGTACAATGGGGTCCGAAACATCTCAGGGGATGCCCCTTTAAGAGACTGGCGATTAAGAATCAAAGATGAAGATTTGTTGGAAGAGGCCACTTTTTCCTCATGATTTGTAAAAGTGAGCAGTAAAATGCATCACTTTTATACACTCTGTTCCCCATGAACTACAGACCAGAAGGTAGCAAGGAATGAGGAAGAGAAGCTCCTAACCATTAATGGTGACTTACATAGCAGCAGTAGACATACTTTGCATGTACCTGAGAGGACACTAAGAGGACAGCTCTTATTATCACAAAAGAACTAGTAGATGAAATGGTCAAATTGCTATTTGAGAAATTAGGGGAAATGGGAAAAGTGCCAGAATATTGGGATAATATTGTTCATATTGTTCCTATTTTCAAAGGTGGGAGTGGGGAAAATAATAAATTTCATCAACGATAGCCCCAGGAGCTTGATGCTGTTCCATGACCAGATTTTAGGACAGATTATTATTAAATCTCTTAGGAAGGAAAAAAATGAAGCCAGCATGGGTTGACTAAAAACAAATCAAGCAAACTAACCCTATTTCTTTTTTCCCTTTCTTTTTAAAACAGGGTTTAAATCACATTGTCAAAGGAACACTATAGACACAATGTATTTGAATTTCAGTAAGACAGAATTTTTTTGGGACATGTTTGTGGCCAAGATGGGTTAGAAGACGTAATAATTCATCAAATTCACATGAAAAGTGAATGATCATGAATGATCAAAAGGTATTATTTTATGGATCAGTGTCTAGTTGGAGGGAGATTTCCAAGGATTTGATACAGGGTGTTTTCTTTAACCCTGTCTTAGTGACCATTTTAAACTAGTGACTTGAATGAATAGATAGTATTTTATTACATTTAGGGATGAGGGGGAGTTGGGTGGGTTGGCTAACAGGATTATCGTTAAATAATGAACATTGAGATGAATCTAATAAATTGACATAGGAATAAGGTCATAAGTTAAACTTTTTTAAAATGTAGGAAAACTCAAGTATAGGTAGGATTGGATGATCTCTAGAGTCTTGGTTGTAATTCTGTAATGCAGGCTTTGAGCAAGTGGCCTAATAGTAGACCAAGTAATTGGTGGGGTTTTGTAACAAAATGGGCCCACATTCTCAGGGACACCACCCCTTACGCAACTTTGCAGATTGACTCTGGTTCCCCCTTCTGGATTCCCAATGTCACCACCGTTCCCCATTAGTTCTGAACCTACAAAAGGTAGACTTCTTTTTTCCTATGCCTTCCTCAGTAAAAATGCACTCCCACCTTCTTTTAGCAGTTTTTTGAGAAGTTTTTTCCTAAGCACTACATGCGAACGCTCAAGTTTACACAATTCTAATCCTACATATAATCCCAAATGGGTCCAGGTCTGAGGCCTTTAAAGCAGGTATGCTCTCAAAGGAAAGGCAGAAGACTCAGACAGGTTTGAAGGATTTGACTCGCCGTTGGCCATTATCTCCTGGAGTCCACGACTTAAATCTCCGTGTTGCTTATATAGACTCAGGAGACAAAACATGCGTTGGTGACCTTGTTCTAGGGAAACACACTTTGGAAAAATGCCTGAAGGCCTGCTGAAGGACTTCAAGGCAAAGAAAATAAACCAGAAGGAAGCAAATACAAGCTGACCCCGGTTTGTCTGGGTTAGATGTCAGATTTCTAAACTCTAGGAGATAATCAGATTGTTGAGTTTTCTGATGGGGGAGGATGAGGGAAGGGGACCAGCTTCTTTCTAAAACCCTCCCCCTTTACCAAAAAATTCCTCTTCTTGGTTTCCAGACTCCAAAGAGCCGGTAGATCAACTCCTGCTGCATAGAGGACTTTGGGAGGTCATGAGTGATATTGTTGTTATTGTTATTATTATCTTCTTAAGGTCACATACCTTGCAAAACGGCACACAAGGGAGCTAGATAGAGAGTAAAAGTGGACTGTGACCTTGAAAGAGTCCTGCCCTTGCCCTTGGCTCTCTGTATGAGAAAGGACCACTCCATCTCAGAAGAGGGAAGAAGGGATGTTCCATCTATTATTTCCATCTATAGTTAGGGAAACTGAATAAAGTGGAGGTTTGGGTTGTATTTGAACTCAAGTTTTCCTGACTCCATAGTGACCTTATCTCACAGAAGCAGAACTTGTTATTGATTTTTGTCCCTGATTCTGGAAGAGGACCAGGGCATCAGGGAGGTGATGAGTTGGAGTTAAGGACAGCTGCCTCACTTTCCCCTCCAGAGCCATCTGGGTCCAGCGGCCAGATGTAGATCAGGACGATTGGAAATGGCCTGGACCTTTTTAAGCTTCAACAAATCTCAGTTGGACTGAGGCTTCACCCATTCAGTGATTAAGTCTAGGTAGCAATGGAGACAAAGAATGGCCTCTTTCACCTAGTTTAAAAAAAAAAAAAAGAAAAAAGTAAATAAAAATAAATAAATTTAGGACAAGGAGACCCTGAGGGTTTCTGGCCAAAGCAGAAATGATTGCTATTTACATTCACTGAGTCAGTCAGGATCCAAACAGTGAAAGCTCCCAAGATACCTTGGGGTTTGCTGGCTGGATTTCTTTCTTAAGGTCTCACCTAGTTACCTCTGGGCAGATGCCTGTAGAAATGTCACTCCTTAGGTTTCAGTAAGAAGCTGCCATGGCCTCCTTAACCCTGAGAAACTTGATGTTCCAACTTCTAGGATGTCATTCTCTCTTGTCGTTAATAAGTTTCTTTTGCCCAAGTTTTTATTATATGCAAAATGTATATATCCAGATGCATATCCTTAGAAAATGAGGAAGGTTCTCAGAATATATCTGCCCTCATGGCTCAAGAGGAATTAGCAAGCCTGACTTTGGGATCCCAAACAGTGGAAGAATGCAAGATCTTCAAAAGACAGTGTATATATATACTCATTCCCCAGACCACATTTCTAGATAAGTAGCAGGAGTGCACAAACATAAACAGAAGGAAAACTTCCCATGGTAACTAGATAATCGTTGCCGCTTTCCTCATGCATGAGGATCTTACAAGGGTTTATTCCTCTAGCATGACAGAATTCTGTTTCATGGGTATAATCCTTCTAGAGTAACAGAGTAATCCCTCTCCTCCCCTCCCCCCAGACAACAGATTCTATATCCAGTCTACTAAATATTAGCAAGGGAAATAATTTCCTTCCCTTTTTAATTCACTGGCAATGGTGTTGGTGCAATTGAAATGGCCACAAAGCATCCCCATTTCCTCTTCCTGCTATTTCCACTACTCATGCTTTACTAGTTTTCCCTATTTCCAGTTGGATGCTTAAAGTCAATTTCTTTTTTTCAAATTAAATGTTATTTTTTTTTAATCAAGAAAATTTGTCTTTATTCCTTCCCAGCCTTAGATAGAAAACAACAATAACAATGACACAACCCATACAGAATATGTAGAATCAGGCAAAATAAATTTGCCCCATAGTCAAATCTAAAAATCTATGTCTCGATCTGTATTCTAAGTCCATCACCTCTTTGTCAGGAGGTAGGTAGTTTGTTTCATCAGTCACGATCAGCATTCCTAATATCCAAAACTTGTTTGTCTTTATAATATTATTATGATGATGTAAGTTATTCTCCTGGTTCTCATTTCATTCAGCAATAGTTCATACAAGTCTTAATGTCATATCCAAACTACCAGCAAGGCTATTCTGGTGCAGATGAATTCTCTCTCTTATAGCCACAGACTGATTGATATTCAGGCCTTGTCTTCTCTGATGATTCCAGTGAAAGTTACCATATTAATAATATCTGCTACGTGCAACTTCCATGTGAGATCTCTTTCTCATATTTGCTTTTTCTTTCAATTCAAACACAAGGTCCTGATGCCTTATTCTCTATACACAAACCTTTCCCATTCCACTTATTTCCTATTTACAGAATTCTACCTTTTAGCTCATTGATTGAGTTGGGAATAATAATAATAATTCATATTTAACCATGCTTTAAGGCCTTTGAAGAGGTTTTCTTAACCCAGTTTTATAGATGTGAAATCTGAGACTGAGAAGATTTGTGACTTACCTATAATCACACAGCTAGGAAGTGTTCTTTATACTTTTGGGTCATCACCTTTTGGAGCCTTCTTCTCCCTTTATCTTCTTCCCTGTATAAAGGTTGCTGAATCATAGATTATGTTCCTCCAATGAGAGTTAACTTTTTAAATTGTAGGTTTCACAATTTAAGAAAAAAATGCTTGTCACACAATAAATAATTGCAAACAATTCCCCCTAACAATAAGTATAGGGTATGGCACACGATTTTACTTGATTATATGAATCAACAGGGTGATTTGGTTGTCAGAAAAAACTAATGTGATTTTCTGCTACATGAATGAAAGTATATTGTCCAGAACAAGAGAAATTGTTTTCCTACTCTACTCTAAGCTGATCTGAAGCATTATGTCCAGTTCTGGTCATTTTGTTTTAGTAGAGAAAGAGCTAGGAAGTCATAGCTAAGCAAATTTTGGTTCAATATAAGAAAGAAATCTCTAACAATTAAGCTTTTCAGAGATGGAATGAGCTGCTTTGTGAGTCAAGGAGCTTTTCAAAACTGGAAGTATTCAAACTGAGCCTGGATTATCACTTGCTAAGGAAATTTTAGAGGGGGTCTCTGCATTGGGTACAAGGTGGAAGTGGATGACCACCAACGTTTTTTCTACTTTCAAGATTCATGAGTAGACAAACTCTGGTAGTACTATCTATTGTGGATATCACTGATTTATCATGTGCTGTCCTATATTGTTATTTCTTTTGTGTATTACGTATATAAAGCCTGAATGAACGCTGAGGATTCTAATTCTAAATTTTTCTTTCAGAGATGAGTTTTAGGGCCTAGTGTAGAGTTACATCTTTCCATTAGGGTTCTAGGGTGATCTTAAGAAGTCAAGAGTAGGGAAAGGGAAGGAGGGAAAGACATGATTCTCTAATGAGATTGGTTCAAGCCCCCATCCGATACTATCACAGTCAGCCAACCTTAAATACCTTTTAGAAATGGAGTATTTACTCAGATGGTTTAGTAGTAACAAGTAGTACAAAAACATCCATTCCTAAACTTGACCCACTTAATCATAAATACAATGTTGAGTCCAGGGGAAAGTAGACTTTGAGAGAGCACATGTAACAAAAGGGTAATTTACAATTCCTTATTGCTACAAGTCCTTTTCTTCCATTTTTAGGAATGTCAAGAAAATTCCTTTAACTATAGTGAATCTGTATCTAGTTTGTCCTTTGTTCCCAATGCAGACCCTACCAGCAGCTGATTAGGGGAATACTTCTAGGTCACCAGAGAAAAAATGGAAAGTTCAAATCCTTTGAAGCTTAAAAGTTTTGTAACTTCCCCTCTTCTCCCTCCCCAAAGAGCTTTTGTTTATATATGTTATGTGATATCAATGTTTATTTTATTAGAAATTAAAATATCTTAATATTATTATGAAAGTAGTTTTGACTTCAAAGACTTCTGGGAATTCACTTTATGAATTGTTGCTTTTAGAGTCTTATCGAGATGACTCTGTAAAATATTTCCTTGCTTAGGATTCTTATTATCTACCAAATTTCCCGTCTGTTTAGGTAACTAGCATTATCCTAAAGAAGGGAAATTTTCTGGGGGGAAGAAATTGGCTTTATTTATGTTTTTACATAAAATTTGCCAGGAAAGCAATTTTTTGATACTTGCAAAATCTTCAGATGCAGTTAAATCAAGAGAATAGGAGGCCTAGTTTTGTGAGATTTTGGTTTTTTCTCTTCGTGCTTCTTTCTTTGTTTTCATTTCCTCTTGCTACTTACCACACCCTTCTCTCAGCATTTCCTCTTGCTACTTCTGTAGAATCTTGCTACTTCAGTAGAACTCACTGAAGTTTTGTGGTAAGACCCAGCTGTTACCTGAAGTTTCTTGCTCCTAAGCATTTTACAGATGAGTAAACTGAGGTAAACAGGGTAAGTAACTTGCCCAGGGTCACACAATTAGGAAGTATCTGAGGGTGGATTTCAACTCAGGAAAATGAGTTTTCCTGATTGCAAACCCAATGCTCCATCTACCTAACCCAGAGATCAAAGGACCTGCTATTCATTATCAGTATGAACATGGGCAAGTGGTTTATGTCCCAGAACTTCAGGTACCACACTTATAAATAGAGGAGATGCTCTTTAAATTACCTTCTAGCTCTAAAGTTTTGCTTTTATGGATGCTGATTATGGAAATGATCACAAGTGATAAATATTGAGGTTGCTTGAAACAAGAGTAGGATGCTGCCAGTCAGGGCAAAAACTTCACTTCTAGGAAACCACACATGTTTTCCAAAGAGAAACCCAAATTATAAGACCTCCATTTCACTCTCAGTTAATAAATACCTTTAAAATTTGCTTTCAAGTTCTAAGATTTTTCAGTTTGAAGCAAGTGATTATAAAAAGTGCATATTTTTAAAACATGAAAAGCTGAAAGGATTCCTATTTTAGACTAAATTATGAAGTCCTGACTGATGAAAATCAAAAAAGATAGCAATCATTGGAATGTGTGAGGCAGTGCCAGCTTGGTGCCTACTCAATGTACATCTTCATTTCCTACTGAAGAATTTTAAATTCTAAATTCTTCAGGGGGAAAAATGCCAGGAATGTATGTGTGAGCAGTTGTGAAATATTTTGGAAAAAAAACCCTGATCTTCAAATTTTTGGTAATTCCAAAATCAAAATAGGTAAGGAAGAAAAAAATGTATATTTATGTATGTTTACAACATGCATAATGGAAGCTTTTTTTGATGATCTCTGATAACAGTTGAACAGGATCCTTCCAAAGTCATCTAAGTCAACTCCTTTTTATAAATGAGAAAGACAAAGGTCAGGAAAGTAAATGACTTACCTAAGATCACAAAGATAGTAAATGTAAATAGCAGAGCTGGGCTGGGTATTGAGCTCAAATCCTCTGACTGGTAAATACTATTATTATTACTATCCCCACTTTACAGATGAGGAAACTGAGGCACATGATGTTTGCCTAGAATAAGAAAAGAGGCAGGGTTTGAATAGAAAAATCTTACTATACCATTTTTGGCTTTTGCTAATATGAATGTCATTGTGATGAACTCAATGTATTAAATTAAAAAAAAAAGAATATAAGAGATGCTATATGTAGTTCTCATTTTTCTGTATTTCTATGAAATATATTTTTTCTTACATGGAGAATAAGCTTTAAATGAATATGCACTCATTGCCTTGACTAAGTAGAATTATAATAACTCTCTCTAAAAAATCCTGTGGACACATTTCCCCTCTGCCCTGGGTCTGCATTATTTTGAGGGGAAAGGTTAAATGAACTTTTTACCCTCTGTGTCTCAGAAGACTGCTGTACTTTGCCCTCAAAAGTGAACTCTCTAAGAGTTCTCCAAGCTTTACAATCTCACAGACTATAAGTAAAGATGTTTGAACTGATATATGCTTATTGATATAAATATTTATCTTTATGATATACATAGCTCAATGTCAGATTTATCTTGGTACTTGCTTTTAGTGACTGACTTATTAGGAAGAAAAATTCACAAAGATAAATAGTTCTTGATGGAAGTGCACTGTTGTCTGTATTTAATAAATCAAAATACTAATTTTCCAATCACATCTACCAATTATGCAAAGGATTTTGTTGAAATTTGGCTAGTAAATTTCCATCTTTCATGATGTCAATTAATTGTTCTTGCAAATTAATCCTGAGGTGTTGCATTTTTATGTGTTTAACAAATGGTTTTTAAAGTCACTAAAGTTTTATTTGGAAGATTTTTAAATAGGTTAGAAAATTCTGGTTTTGAGTATTTTTAAAAAGTATATAACTATGAGAGTTTTTATTAAGTGTCACACACATTTTTTGGCAATAAAATCATATGACATAATTTCACATGTGTCTTCTCGGTGGGGGGATGGGGAGGAAGGAAGGAAGAGAATCTGGAACTCAAAGTTTTAAAAACAAATGTAAAAAAATTGTTTTCACATGGAACTTGGAAAAAAATAAAATACACCCTACAACATGTCAGTTTCAATTTTGTTCAACTTAATCTGATGGGCTTAAAGAACCTCTATTTTTAGGGATTTAGAGCATTTTTCACATGGTTTCTGATAGCTTGAATTTCTGCCTCTGTAAAATGCCTGTTTATAACTTTTGACTATTTATCACTTGGGGAATGGTTTTTATTCTTATATAAAATTAGTTCTCTATACAAGGAGATTTCCCTTAGCAATAAAACTCTTATCAGATAAACTCCAAAGAATTGGTAACTGAGGAGGTACTGATCTATACAAATAGATCCAACCAACCACAGTCCCAAAGGATTTATGAGGAAATGTGCAAACTACTATCAGATTAAAAAGTGATATAATCAGATTTCTGGTGCCATATGTGTATGTACTGATATATATGCATATGTGTATGTGTATGTATGTACATATACATTTATAGATATATCATATCTATATATGTATATTATGAACACTGAATCCCTGAATCTATTATTTCTTTGTCAGGAAGTGGATAAGATCAAGTGATCATCTGCTCTTCAGAAATATGGTTGGTCATTATATCAATCAGAATTCTTATGTCTTTCAAAGATGTTTGTCTTTACAAATATTAATGTAATTGAATAAATTGTTTTCTGGTTCTGTTCATCTTGCTCTATGTCAGTTCATGCAAGTCTTCTGAGATTTCTCTTGAAACTATTTCCTTCATCATTTCCTATAAAAGTAGTATTCCATTATATTTTTATATGACAATGTATTGTTGTTTCCTAATTGGTAGTTATATTCTTAGCTTCCAGGTCTTTTTTATCATAAAAAAAACTGCTTTAAGTCTTTCTGTATATATGATCTATTTCATTTTGCTTTAGCTAAATCTTGAAAAAAAGTAAGAGATTTTAAGAGGCAAAAGTAAGGAGAGAGCATTGGAACATGGCGGATGGTCAATGCAAAGTGGCAGACATGTGAGATGGAGGAGGAGCCACAAGAAAACCAGTTTGGCTGGGCCATAGAGCAAAAGAATAAGACTTAATATATAATAACACTGAAATGCTAGTTGGGGCCAAGTTGCCACGGTTTTGAAATGCCAAACAGAAAAGTTTGTATTTGATCTTAGAGTCAATAGGAAATAATAGAAAACTTTATTATGTAAAGGAAAGCCATGTGCTTTGGGATGATCATTCTTAGTTGCTCTGGATATACTATTGATAGATTAGTTTTCCTTGGCTTAACTATTACTATTTTTTCTTTCTTACAAGAGAGAGTCATATTGATAGGGAGTAAGGTACAGAGTTATTGTGAAGTTTAAAAAAAATTAAATAAACAAATCCAAAGCATTAAGAACACTTAAAAAAAATGACCCTTCACCCAGAATAATTTGGAACTTGCCCCACTGGGTCGGTGTTTCAGTAAATCAGTCATCAGGAAATTGGGGGATAGAAATGGCTTTCCAACTAGTCCTACAACCAGCCCAGAAAGTACCAGCACAAAAATTAGAGGCAGTGTGGTGGATAAAGAGCTGGGCCTGGAGGGAAAATTTGGAATAGATGTGAGTGCAAGGGATAATGTTGTAAAAATTACCTATGCATATGTACTATCAAAAAAAGTTATAATTATAATTTTTTTTAAAAATAGAAAGAAAGAAACCAAAACTGAAAGATCTTAAAAAAAAAAAAAAAAAAAGAGCTGGGCCTGGAATCAGGAGGACCTGATTTCACATCTGGCCTGACACTTACCAGCTGTGCTACCTCTGGGAAATCACCTAGCTTCAGTTTCCTTATCTATAAAGTGGGGATAATAACAACATCTTACCTGGAAGGGTTGTTGTGAGAATCAGCTAAGGTAAACATTATAAAGTGCTCAGCACAGTACCTGGCATATAGTAATGTGATATAAATACAATGCTATTACTATTTATTATTATCCTATCATGAGACCATCCTTCCCCATATCTTTATATAGCATATACCTCATTAGGCCTCTGTGTTGTTCTTTTGTACTTTCTTTTCCCCCTAAAAGTCTACCCTTAATATTCACTTTAATCTAATTTCATCTGTGTCGCTTTAACTGGGGAATGAAGTGCAAATTGTCTCTTTGGGGGGATGGCCCTTGTCCCCCCATTCCTCTCAGGTTGGCCCCAAGTTCATTTGCTTGTGTAATCAGCAGCTCCTGCAATTATTGAAGTGATTTAGATTGACCCATAGACAACCCACACCTGTGGCAAAAGCACCTTTTCCTCCCTCCCCCTCAAATGTGGTTTGATTGTGGTTTAAAGAATGGCCCTAGAAAGTACAGCAGTGAATCAGTTGCCTGAAATAGCTGTGTACTTGAATTGACTCTGAGCATGAAGCATTAGCGGCCAGGACTGGGGACAGGGTGCTCCCGGGAAAGAGAAAGTGGAGAAGGCTGGGACATTCAGGACTCAGCCTCAAGAAGTAAAACCTTCCTGCTTTCCACCTTTCTGTGCAGGGCAGGAAAATAAAACTGATTGTTTTAAATCTTTCACATGTCTGTTCAGTCTTGATTTTTTTTCCTCATGCTCTTGTTTACATAATTACAGAGCTGCCCTTGTCAACAGAAATTTAAATATAGTTTACATTTAATATTTTTTTTAAATTAAAATAAGCTGTGGTGAACCAATAGTTGGTTAGGGGAGTTTTCTATCTAGGGGACAATCTTTTGGCTGTGTTCCATTTTCTTACAGCCGGGCTGATTACTCTCCATCTTTCAAGTTTATTACAAAGAGGCATAAGGCTATAATGGGAAAGAGCTCACCAGAATGGGCCAAGCCTGGGATCCTAGAAAGGAGGACTCCATAAAATATCGTAGGGCTAGAGAAACAAGAGACCATGTCCAGAAAACCAGCATAGTAGGGAAGAACAGGCAGACATCAAAAGCCTATGACCAAAGGATCCAAAGTCCAGGAAAGTAGGGTCACCAAAGGCTAAGCTACCAAATGGCATTAACTTTGATCCTAGAACAGAAGGTGTGTTTTCTCTGGCCCTGTTTTATGCTGCCTGCTGGGTTTCAGTGGTTCTTAGTACAATGTGGATCAGAATCAGAAGGAACTCAGAGATCTCTAGGTGAATCCTACTCCTGATTGAGGCAGGGACAGAATTGTTTTTGTTCCCCTTTCTTTGAATAATATTTCCTCCTTAATTATACATAAAAACAATATTTAGCATTCATTTTTAAAAATTTTGAGTTCTAAATTCTCTCTTTTTCTCTCTTCCCTCTTTCCTGAAACAGTAAGCAATTCAATTTGGTACACCTTATATATGGAAGGAAGGAAGGAAGGAAGGAAGGAAGGAAGGAAGGAAGGAAGGAAGGAAGGAAGGAAGGAAGGAAGGAAGGAAGGAAGGAAGGAAGGAAGGAAGGAAGGAAGGAAGGAAGGAAGGAAGGAAGGAAGGAAGGAAGGAAGGAAGGAAGGAAGGAAGGAAGGAAGGAAGGAAGGAAGGAAGGAAGGAAGGAAGGAAGGAAAGAAGGAAGGGGAAAAAAAGAAAAAGAAAGAAAGAGAAAAATAGTATGCTTCCATCTGCATTTAGACTCCATCAATTTTTTTGTCTGGAGGTAGATAGCATGTTTCATAATTTTTTTTAATGTACAACACTTTGAAATTGTGTGTTATGAAATTATGAAATCCTCAAGGATTGTATATCATAACTGGCAATCATTCTTTATATTTGAATAATTTCTCACTTTTCCCAATGTTACATGGAATTAACCATGCTTAAAATCCATCAGTGTCTCTTCATTGCCTTACTAATTTCAAATTCCTGCTGCTTAAGACTCTCCACAATTTGGCACCAAAGTACTTCTATAGATATGTTATACTACGGTCCTCTGGGTCACACTGGGCTTTTTGCCATCCCCTACATAAGCCCTGTGCTTCCTAGTTCTATGCTTTTGCTCCTAATGCATTTTTCCTTGAAATGCTCTCTCCTTACCCCATCTGCTAAATTCCTACTCATCCTCTGAAGCCCAGTTCAAAACAACCAATTTCTATAAAGCCTTTGTTGATCTCCTTTTTCCCTTATAAGATTTCATTATACTTTGCAGCCCTCTTAGGTACTTATTACATATCAGTCTATCTTATGATTACTTATGAATATATCACATTCTCTTCTAGAAAGTAAACATCATGAGGGCAGGAACCATTTTTACCAAAACCTGGAGTCTGGGCCATTGTTTAGCATCATACTCTGCAAACAGCAGGCGTTTAATAAATACTTGCTGCATCTGAATCCATCACCAGTGTAACTGTCCTTGGTCAGGACATGAATACTGAAATTCTCACAACCACCATTGTCATTCATCATTCCAGAAATGAGAGGAATAACAGACCTAGAAAAGAAAAAAGATTTAGGGAAACAAATAAGCAATGCAGACAAACAGCACATTGCTGCCCAAATCAATACATGTTCTAGGTGAATGAATCTATAATTAGTAGCAGCAATAGGAAAAATGAAGAAATTGTTAGAGCATAAGATATAGCTTCAGGTTATGGGCAGAAAAAAATTTTAAAAATTGAATGAGCCAGTCACTTTGTTAGATCTGAGAATATATAACTGTATACATCCTATTTGTTTTGGTAGCTGCAGTCATCCCACTCTATGTCTGAATTCAAAGCAACTCTGAAGTTAATCAGTAAGAGAGCTGGGAGTTTCATCCATGTAAACCAAAATGGTAAGGTTGGTAATAAAGGAAGATTCATCCAATGTTCCAGAATGCAAGGAAGTACATGGCCTATAAAAATAAGGAAATTATGATATTACCTCATTAGAATTCTATTTAACAAGCATTCATTGCGAGTGCTGACTGTGTGGAAAGCACTTTGCCAAGGTCCTGTGGGAGACAGAAAGTTTAGCTGAGATTGAACCCTCGTAGAACTTACATTTTAGCAATAGGGTATGACAAGAACATAAACTTATATATACAACAGTATATGGTAAGTGCACTGGAGAACTGCAAAACAACATGCTAAGTGAAGTTGAAATAGGAGAGGTGAATATAAAAAACAAGAGTTGCAGAAGCTTTGATGATGGGCGTCACTTTGCATAAAGAGCACACAAATATTTGTTGTGACCAGGACGGTGCTTTCAGCCTTCAATTAAATGTTCCAAGTCAAGTTCTTGGAATTTAAGTAGTTGAAAAGCTTTGATCGCCCCAGGAAATTTGAAACATATTTCAAATCCATTAGATAGCCACAAGATGAGAGGCAAAAAAAAAGATATCAACAAGAAAGATTTAAATTACCCAGAATTGGTGGCGTAATAGATAGAAAAAGAGTCTTCTTCCTAAGTTCAAATCTGGTCTCAGACACTTACTATCTGCATGACTCTGTGCAAGTCACTTAACTGTTTTACTTAGTTTCTTCATCTGTAAGATGAATTGGAAAAGGAAATGGCAAATCACTCTAGTATCCTTGCCAAGGAAACCCCAAGTGGGGTCATGAAGAATTAGCCATGATTGAAATTTCTGAACATACACACATGACATTATTATAGAAACCAAGGACAGAAATACGGTATAGGGCATTGGGGTAGAGTTTAGATAATATGCTCATCAACTTGTCCGATTACTCAAGGCATAGCTAACACATTCAGAAGCAATCAGGATAAATGTCCTTTTGATAAAGTAGCTCATATCATTCTCATAATGAAGATAGAAAGAATATGGATTAGATGATAATGCAATCAGAAAGATTCAGAAGTGATCCCATGGCCAGACTCAAGGAGTGTCAACCTGGCAGGAGGTCTCTAATGGAGCATCCCAGATATCTATACTTGACCCTATGCTCTATAACATTTTTATCAATGACTTGGATAAAGGTACAGATGTTATGTTCATCATATTTAACAATGGCACAAAGTTGGGAAGGAAAGCTAACACAATGGATGATAGAATGATAATTTAAAAGGATCTTGACAGGCTAATATTAATTAGAACATTAAATTTTTATTTTTTAAAGTTTTTTTTGCAAGGTAATTGGGGTTAAGTGACTTGCTCAGGTCACACAACTAGTAACTGTTAAAGGTCTGAAGCTGGATTTGAACACAGGTCCTCCTGACTTTAGGGCCAGTGCTCTAACCACTATGCCATCTAATTGCCTCAACATTAAATTTTAATAAGGTGAAATTCAATAGGAATAAATAAATTTCATCTTATACAAGGTACCAAAAAAAAATCAATTCTGCAAATGTAATATGGAATGAGAGACATAGACAGTGGTTGTTCTGAAAAGAATTTGGGGGTTTTAGTGGACTACAAGCATGATGAGACAGCCAAAAAATCCTAATGCAATCTTGAGCTATATTATAGAGGCTTTACTTCCAGGAATAAGTCTCCCCGTTGTCCATAGATTGAGTTCTAAACAACATGGTTTAAGAAGGACTCTGATAGTGCCATACCAATCAAACTCCCAAGAATATATATTTCTTGTATATATTTTGAAAATATAAAGCTTTAATTAAAAAAATAAATAAAAGTATATGTGAACTTAAAAAAAATAAGTGATAAACTAAACAGTGTCGAAAGGGGGGAATTAACAAGAATTCATTCATGGCAAATACAGATCGGTTCAAATTCAGCCTGGATAAAAGAATACTTAAGCAGAACATATTAACTGCTCTCAAGCATGTGAAATTCTTCAAGTATTTCATGTCAGAATGAATTAGATTTGTCCTGTTTCTTTCTGGATAGTAGAAACAGTATCAATGAGTGAAAATTGCAAAAATGTAGATTTAGGATGGATGCCAGAAAAAGAAAGAAAAAAAAAAAGAATTGTCCAGAAGGGAGATGTCTTACCTGGAGAGGTAGTGGGTTTCCCATCCTTGGAAGTCTCCCAAAAGAGCATATTATGGTAGAAATTACTTCATATTTGGGTTATACTAAATGACTGCTGAGATCACTTCCAATTTTCAAATTCTGTGATTTTGTGATTTCATTAATTCAAAAAGATCTTTACAGGTTAGACTGAGAATACTGGATTGAATTTCATTAAATGAAATTGAATCTGTTTTAGTGTAAGGGATAATGATAATAGACAACAGAGAAAAGACAACATTATCTTCTTATCTTTTGATTTGCTTATTTTTAAAATTTTATTTCTAATTTATGAAATAAGTATTTGTGTAATATAGTAGAAAAAGACTGTACATAAAACTGCAAATCTATTATGTACAACTTGTTATTCCTTTTAAATATATGATAAAGATATCATGTAAATTTCTTTTCCCCCCTCTTTTCTGTCTCCTGCTCCAGAGATGGCTACCATGAGACCCAAATATGTACATATGTGTGTGTGTATATGTGCAAAATCATTTGGTATAGATTTCTATTTATCAGTTCTTGCACTGGATACAGAAAACGTTTTCCTTCATATGTCCTTTGTGGTTAATTTGGATATTTATAATTGTCAAGATTCCTTAGTTGTTCAAAGTCATTCTCATACCAATATTGCTGTTTACTGTATACAACATTCTCTTGGTTCTGCTTATTTCACTTTTCATTATTTTGTACAAATCTATCCATGTTTTTCTAAGATCATTGAGCTCATTCTTACTACACAATAGAATTCTATTATAATGATGTACTACAACTTGCTTAGCCAACTAACAGGTTTCCCCCCAGCTTCCAGTTCTTTGCCACCACAAAGAGAGATGCTATAAATATTTTAGAATATAGAATATATAGGTTATTTTCTTTTTTTCTTACTCATCTTTGGAAACAGACCTAATGGGGTATTGCTAGATCAGAGTATAAGCAGTTTAATAAGTCTTTGAACCTAATTCCAGATTGCTCTCCAAAATGGATGATTCAGTTCACAATTCCAGGGGGAAAATTTATAGGAATATCATAGCCATGTGTCAAAACTCATAGATTAAAGAGAAAATTTAAAAAATTAAATATTTCAGAGATACAATCAGGATTTCACAAGATTTAGCAGATTCCATTCTAAAAGATTATAGGTCTTAGATTATTATTTTATATTTTGAAGAGCAAAAAAGCTGATAATGTGAGCAAGAATAATTTACCCAGCAAAGTTGAGTATGATCCTGAGAGGGTCTGAGGGAACAGCCATTTAATGAACTGAATGACTTTCAGATATTTGTAATAAAAAAACTAGAACTCAATGGAAGATTCAACATCCATCTGCTTCTAAAAAAAAAAAAAAACTGATATTGTTTGAATACAGACTGAAGCATATTATTTTTTACTTACTTTTATTCTTTTTATTAATATGGAAATGTTTTACATGATTGCACATTTATAATCTATATCTGATTATTTGCTGTTTCAGGGAACAGGGAAAGTAGGAAAGAATAAAATCTGGAACTCAAAACTTTAAAAACAACATAAAAATTGCTTTAACATATAATTGGGAAATAAGATTTCTATGAAAAAAGATTACATGGCTTCTTTTAAACATAATTAAACTATATAGCTATCTATTGAATGTATCTGCTAAACCTGTGAAAAGTACCTATTGAAGCTAGTGTTACAATAGAAAGAACTCTGATAATATGTAAATGAAAATACCTTCCCAGGATAGGAAAAATATCAGAATGGTAAGAAGTTTTTATACCAAATGAAAGCAAATTGAAAGAACTGGGAATGTTTAGCCCACAAAAGAGAATTGGGATAGGTATGTATTTGAAGGGCCATCATTTGAAGATAACAATTAGATTTGTCCTGCTATGTTCCAGAAAGGAGAATTGGGGGAAATGGGTATTTAATAAGCTAGATCTAACTCAGGCTGGATTCCTGATAGTTTAAGTCTGAAATTAGAGTGAAACATGTCATTTGTAATCCACATAAAACCAAAGGAAATGTTGTTATGTAGTCATATCAGTGGAAGAATGTTTAGAACAGGGAAAGGATTGACATCTATAATAAAGTCTTATTTATTTATTTTACTTTAATTTATTTCTGGGGGGGGGAGGCAATTGGGATTAAGTGACTTGCCCAGGGTCACAAAGCCAGGAAGTGTTAAGTGTCTGAGGCCAAACTTGAACTCAGGTCTTCTTGACTTCAGGGCTGGTGCTCTATCCACTGCACCACTTACCTGCCCCTTTTTATTTTATTTTATTTTATTTATTTATTTGTTCATTTGTCTATTGATTTATTTATGATAAAAGTCTTGAGGAAAACTTCCAAATTTTGCTGGTCTATTGTCTGAAACCTCAGTGACAGGCTCCAACCATACTGTTATGTCCTTACCTAGATGACCTGAGTCACTTACAAAATGAGGACAATTTTAAGGCCTTTTAAGAAAAAGTGGCCCAATTTGGGGGAAAGTAGTTAAAATGGTGTTCTCCTCCCCACTGGGTAGAAAGTTGCAAAGAAATAAATTTAGGCTTGACTTCACAGGAAAATTTCCTAGCAAATAGAGCTGTCCAAAAGTGAAATGAGATGCATTAAATCTTCAAGGTTTTTAAGCAAAGATTGAATTGCATTGAGGGAAAGAAAGTATAAGAATACTAGAAAATAGAAAAAGAGGACTCAAGTTGTGAAGGACATTAAATGCCAAATTGAGGAGTCTATATTTGATTGTAGAGGTAAGAAGGAACCACTGAAATTTATTATGTAGAAGGTCATCATGGTCAAACCTCATCATGGCAGATAAGTGGAAGATGGAATGGTATAGGAAGAGACTTGAGTCAGGGATACCTGGATAATGTTATAGACCAGGTGAGAGATGATGAGAGCCTGTACTAGCTTAGCAGCTGTGGGAGTGATGAGAAGGAGGAATGTTCAAGAGATGTTATAAAGGCAAAGATAGCAGGACTTCACAGGTGACTGGATATAGAGGGCAAGAGGGAATGAGGGATAAAGGATGACAAGAGGTGAAAAGCTAAGTGATTGCAAGCTTTGATAGTAACAGAAAAACTGGAAAGAAGGGAGAATTTGAAGAAAAAGCTAGTCTTCTGTTTGGAACATATCAGGTTTGAGACGTTTATAGAATATCCATTTTGAGATATCCAAAAGGAATTTGAGATTGAGAGAAACAAAGGCTGGAGATATAAATCTGGGGATCATTTGCACGGAGACAATAATCGAACTATAGGAGCTGATGAGATCACTAAATTTAAAGGGAGAAGTCCAGTTTAAAGCCTTAAGAGATACCTGATGAATGGGACTGAGATGGAGCAGGCTGACAGGTAGGAGGAGAACCAGTAAAGAAAATCTAGAGAGGATAAGGAGGAAGATTAGTTGTGACAAAGGCTATAGAGATTGTAGGGATTATTATGTTCAGACACAGATTGAATTAGATCAATCAATCAATAATCATTTAGCTGTCTACTATGTGCTACACATTGTGACAGGTGTTTCAAATACATAACAACACCATCCTCAAAGAGTTATCAGCCTAAACAGTAGGGATGCATATATAAGGCACATATTTCTGATCCAATTGACTAAAACTAGTATCTCCTAGATAGTACTTTATCAAGTTTAATGTTGTTTTATGGCTAAAGTCAGCCGCCTTCTAAAAATTCTGTTGGCCTGAAATGGTGGCCAACTCTAAGATTGTGATTCTATAGGAAAAATGTGTTCTATGTTTGATCTAGGGAATTTAATAAAATGTCTCTCTTATCTCTGAGTAACAAAGGCTTCCCATTCTCTAGAATGGATAGTATTAGCAAGAACTCCATAGGTCCAATAGCAGTCACATCGAGGTCCTTCTCATCCAGGGAAAGCCTGGCACTGAAGCCAGAATTCCCACTGGAACCTTATCTGTGGAGCTCTGACTTTCATACATAAACACTTTGTTGAATGGAGTTGTTCAGCAATAGTGATAAGGTTTTCCATCATCTTTATTATATAGTTATATGTACTCAATTGCTAATTCTTGGACATCCACCTCAAAGCCCCCAACTTAGGAAAAAAATAGATACCCATTAATTAGGGGAATGACTAAACAAATTATGGCTCACCAATGTAAAGAACTCTTATTGTGCTGGAAGAATTGATGAGCATAATGAAAATAGAATCAAGGAAGGACTTACAAGAACTGATGCAAAGTGAAGTAAGCAAAGTCAGGAAACAATATGCACAATGACTATTATGTCTGAGAGACATAATTTCTGGGCAAATACTCATTTTATTAATAATGTTAGCATTAGTGGCACTCTCATATTCCAAAGACCCTCATGGTAGAAGACTCATAGTTTATATCCCCTTGGAAGAGGAAAGGATGGATATTACAATGAGGGGCTAAACTTATTCTAGTAAACTTTGATTATGTCATTTATTTCTAAATTACCTAGCTTGAGGCCATCTATTCAGAGAGCTCAAAAGTGAATAGAAGGTTGGATAGGAGTGACCAAGAGTCAGTAATGTCTTTCAAGAGATTGGACTTTGAAATGAAGACTGTAGAAAAAGGGGAAACTCTGAATCTCCCTAAATCATTAGTTATTAATAATCATTTCTCTCAATATAGCGATATAAAAGTAAATAAGAGCAATCACAAAGCTGTCTAAAATCAGTGTTCTGAAATTGTCAAGAACAAGCGACTCCAAAGAAGAAAGAGCTTTGCTGAAGTAAAAATGGGGATAGGGATATGGGAAAGGATCAGTCCACAGGTATGGAATTTTGCCTTTAACATTAGATTTTTTAATGTAGTGATCATTTTTGCTTCTTACTTTTTGGGTTTTTTTAAAAAAATTCTTTGTTATAAAAAGTGATGTTTTGGAGATAGAAAAATAGAAGAAAATTTAGGAGATATAAAAAGCCCACAATAAAACCATTAAAAATAAATTAAGGTATATACATTTAAATAAGTGTTGGGTCATTTAATAATAACAAATCAGAATCATTTAGTTCAGTCCTATGTTATATAGAAGAAACCCAAGTCCTTTGGGCCTTGAAATTTTACCTTGAATTTAGTCATTTATACAGAAAAAACCTTGCCTGGAATTAATTTTTTTTTAAATTAATTCTGGTTCTAAGTCCTTGGGGGAAAAGACCAAATATCTTTGTCTTATGGGATTTTTAAAAATCTAATTTTAATTATGATCTGCAGTCCTTTCCCCTAGCCTGATAGCAAAATAAAGTGGTTTCTCTAAAATAATGAAAATAGTAGCAAGATGCATCACCATACTTTGGCTTGCAGAGAGAAAAAGCACATCACTTATCATTTGGCTTTAAAAAGCAAAAGGAATACAAGCAATGGAACACCTCACATCACCCATTAATATATTTTCAAGGCTTATTTGAAAGAGTGATGAACTCTGGCAAAGAAGGGACTTAGAGCAATGCAAGAGACA